>NC_132780.1:124497329-124797329 GCF_048418805.1 Vulpes vulpes | reverse complement strand
CCACACAGATGCCCCCACATGCCCCTTTCCTTTTCCTTGGAAAGCAAAGTCAAGAAGCTTCCGCCCCCTTCTTAACTTGAACCATGTGGCCAGCCTTTGATTTTTCAGTGAAAGAGTCTTTTAATTTGTCCTTCACATCCATGGCGGCTTCTCACTCCTGTAAACATTTATCTCTACCCCATGGTGAGTTCTCCTCTGGACTTTCTCGTGAGAACATTGGTATTTGTTGATGAGCTGATTCATAAAAGGGGCAGCAGAGCTGGTGTGTACACACCCGTTCACCAGCCAGAAAGCAAACTGAGGAGCGGAGCCTTGCTTTCTTATATTCGTCTTCTAGGGGAGAGAGTCTGGTCTTCACACATAAGGTGAGGAAGGTTTGTGTGTGTGCGTGTGCACATGCACACGTGCAACAAGGTGGCGCCTGCTGATGGCTGCATTGTTTCTGCTTCCTGGCCAGAGACCTCATCATTCATAGATCAAGGATCTTAAAGATGCCTCCAAAGGGAGAGAAGAGGCCTCCAAAGGGAGAGAAGATGCCTCCAAAGGGAGAGAAGAGGCCTCCAAAGGGAGAGAAAGAGGCCTCTCTCTTCTCCCAACTCCAACCCAGTGCTCTCGCCACACACCCACACCCACGCACACCCGAGACCCCTGGGTGTCCTGTCTAGTCCTCACCTCTGTGTAGGCCTGGGTCACCTGCTCGTACAAGGACTGGTGGTGGTGGATTGCCAGCTCCAGGTCCTGCATCTCAGAGGGCAGGCCACCCTCGCTGCACATCTTGCACCAGGCGTCCACTCCTGACAGGAACTGAAAGGAGACAGCAACTGGGTCAGTGTGGAGCACGGGGGGTGGGCAACAGGCAGATTTCGTGGAGCCGGCCAGATTCCTTGGGAAGAAGCATCAGGACCTCTGGGAGCCTCAGGGACCACTGCAGAGGGTGGAGTTTTTTCTTTAATTCTACAAACACACCAGCCCCCTGAAAGAAGTCAGACGAAGCACCTCTGCGAGAAGTGTGGTTTCCACAAAGATGACTCTTGAGAAACCGCTGGGGTGGGAGCCATCTACGTGTTCGACAGGCTAATCTACACACTGGCTAGAATGTGTGGGAACAGCTCACCACATCACATGGGTACCTCAGAGCCTCTTGTCCTATGCACGCTTGTCCTATGTGCAGTATAACCGGAATGTTGTCACACACATATAATGGGTTGTGAAGAGGAACAAAGAACAGCTCATACGAGGCCATCAGGTACCCCAGGGAACTTGCAGAGGCCGTTCCCACCGGCGGTGGAGGTTAATGCTGGATGAGATTCCCACTGTTGGGTCAATGTGCTCAGGGGTGGGACAGACTCCACTGTGCCTATGGCAGCGCTGGTTCCTGGGATGTGACGTATAGATGGAGATCTCAACAGACATAAAATTACTTAAAAATTAAAATTAACAACTGTGGAAGACTATGGGTCTCCATGCACAAAAGGTGAGCTAACTGAAATCACTCGGATTTATTAGGTGGAAAAACACACCTCTAAAATGCAAATAATTCTTCACCCAACAGTCTGGAATGGTTCTGTCTGTGATTCCTCTCGCCTGGGTGCACAGCTCCATTTAAATTAATTGCCTAAATGCCTTTTTATCTCGTTGCCTAGAACAGCCCATATGAGGACAATAAAGAGCTGCCTAAATAAATGCATAATAGCCTTGAAAAAATAGCCTTGAATCTGTTGTTTGGTGTGTGTTTGTTTGTTTCCCCCAGCTAAAAAGAAGCATGGTTTATGAGTTTCCCCGAAGGACTAGAAATACCTGAGGAAATTGCATTAAAAAATAGATACAAATAAAATTGGTCTTGATCCCAAGCAGTCCAAGTCAGGAAACATCAACTAGAAGCTGACTCCTCCAGCTACTCTCGGTTCTGGCATTGCATTTTCTGCAGCTGCTTCAGTTCCAGTCCTGGTGTCCGTCAGTTTGCAGTCCCTGGCCTGGTGGCTGTCCTGGTTGATTTTTCATTCCGTATGTCTTTATCCCATTAGGTCATAGCTTAACAAAACTGGAAGCCTGCCAGGTGCCATCCAGCATCAGGTTGCATACACCTTGCTATCATCTCAGAAACTTCTTTGCTCTACCAATAACCATTTTACAGAGGCACCTGAAAGCAACTCTCCAAGGCCCTTGGGATTTCTCTGTAACGCCCTACCAAGAGTCCTATAGCAGACCCCACAGAATGGTTAGTTCAAGGAGAGGCAGAAAGGGAAGTACTGAATCTCCCTTGCCAATCTGGACAAACTTTGAACAAATTGTGCAAATGGTAGGGTTGAAGAGAGAACCCTACCATTCGACATGAATATTCTCCTGGTCCTAGGAGTGAACTAGTCATTAGCAGTCACTACCACCATCATCCTTAAAAAAAAAAAAAAAAAAAGGCCTAGATGCCTTTCAACGTGTGGGGCCCCTGACTTATGACTCAAGTATTTCAGTCTTTGGGAAGTCTCAGGTAGAAACAGACACGGGTGAGGGAAATACAAATATACCGAGATACTGTGTTGAACAAATACAGTAGTCATGTCTAGGATTTTAAAAAGCACAATAGACACCTTACATGTTCCACCTCATTCTTATAATAGCACTGTAAGGTTTATGATTATCTTGCATTAGAGATGAGGAAACAAGCCCAGAATGGTGAGGTGACTTGTCTAAGAGTTAATGATTAGAACCTACACGTACCTGGCTGCAAAGCGCAGGCTCTTTCAATTATACCATGCTGCCTTCCATGTTAGGTGGGTAAAACACGGGGAGAGATTTAAGGTATGACCTCATCTAGGACTCTCCACCATCTGTAGGCTACCCAAATGTCATACAAAGAAAGGAATTTAGAGGTGAAAACCACAAGCTTTAACGTCAGACACATCTCTGTTGAAATCCCAGCTGTTATAGATTGTGTGATTTTCGCAGTGGTGTGTTAGTAAATGTTTAATCATCAGTGTGTGTGTGTGTGTGTGTGTGTGTGGTGTGTATACATATATGTGCGTAATACAGATATTGTATTATTGTAAGCTTTACTGATATAAAGGATATGTAATACATAATTTACAGAGAATAAAAACATACACAATGCTCCTTATTATAAATTCTATAAAGCCAACTGATTCTCAAAGAATGTTTTCGTTTGTGAATGACAAACTTGTATGAAAGCTAGTTGATATATTCACTTATGTTGAAGGGTAATACAAAAGTGAAAAATACCTTAAGGCTTACATCAGAGCATTCCTCTTTCATCAGTGATGTGAGTGACTTCTGTGTTAAGTGGAATAATAGTTTTTGGATATCAGAAGAATATTTCCTCAATTTGGTGTGCTATTATTCACAATGTAAGAGCTACAGACAGGACACATTTTTAAGGTTAGTCTGCACTTCAAAATATGTTTTTCCTCATTTTTTTAAGACTCCAGATAATCAACAAAAACAATAAATCAAGCCCTAGTTTATGGCATTCAATGATTCCCATGGTGTAAAACTTCTACCTTGGTCTTTTTCAAGCCATCAAGTGACATCACAGAATGTGGACTTGGGAAGAGTTCATCAGGAGCATGCAACTGTATAGTATTTTCACCGCAGAATCAAATAGATATAATTTCGAGAACATAAGTAATAGTAAAATGTAGTAAAATAACCAGGAGTGATGAGTTTTGAGTATCTACTGCCTTTGTGTTTAATATATTTACTTTAAATCAATACAATTTTGTTTTAAGTAATGGCTATGTTTAATAGCCCGCTCACAAATTCCCTGAAAATCTGACATTTGGCTCTCCATAGGCTGGTTAGAGCCAGCCCCAACACACCACTAGTTCTTGCGTAAGTCACTTAATCTCTCTGAGCTGCAGTGCTCCTCTCTGTAAAACGGGTTAGTGATGTCACTGACCAATACCAGTAAGTAAATAGCAACAAACAATTATATTTCCATCCATTGGGTAATTATTACATTACTATTGCCCATAGCAAATGCTTCATGTAGGAGTAATTTCCCCCTGCTCTCAGCACTCAATGATCAGTATTTAGTTTCACCCCTTTTGTCTATGCTCTGGAAATGTGGTCAACACACACACAGGCACACTCCCCCAACAATAAACTACCAAACAGAATGTAAACAGCTCTAGGTTGCTTCTTGTGTGGATGTTAAACAAAGCCACCCAGAGTGGCCAAAGTTTCCTTGTATACAGAGGAGCCAGGAAAGCAGCAGAACAGGGGTTACCGCTGTAACTACTCAGCAGGCTCTTGAGTGTTTCAAGAAGAGAGGAGGGGCTCTCTACACAGACCGAGTATGTACTCTCACCCTTCCAACCAACAGCAACCACAGCCGCTCCCTTGGCCTCACCTGCTCGGCCTTCTGGTGGAACACCGCAGACATGGCAAGGATGGTGCTGCGTTCATCCAGAGCAGCTGCGAAGCTCTTCCACTCTTGGTCCAGCTGTGTGGAGATCTGCTTGATTTGCTGCGAGGCATAATGACCGGCCTCAGAGAGGCGAGAAGCCACAGACATGATGCGGTTGATGTTGACATAGGCATTCTGGGAAGCAGAAGAGAGGGAGCACTTATTGGGGCAAGCTGGAACAGCATCCATTGAGCACCTTTGGGGTGGGTGCGTATTTGGAGAAGGAGACTAGTCAAAACAAAAGTCTGAAAGAGGCTAGTATAGGCCACACTAGTGTATCCATTTAGGGCCCAAGCGAAGTCTGTCTGCAACATAAAATTTCAGCTGAAAGGAGGTACAATAACTGAGATCTTTCATCCTGGGGCACCAATATAATTTTTGTGTCAACTATTAATGCACAGGAATGTGGTCACTTTACATGGATGCCCTCAGCACTCCCCACACTTTGGAAACATGATGCTTCCAAGAATCACTCTGGAAACAGAGCCTCAAACTAGGGCAAAAGGCACCTCTCTTGCTCAGGAGAGAGTTAGACCCAGGTCATTATTGCCTCCTACAACAGGGTAGTGGTGTCCATCAAAAAGAGCAAAGGACACGTCTCACATGATAATTATGCATCTTCCTATCACCAAGAGAATTTGCTGAAGCCCCACCCCTCTCCCTACCAGAAGAGCTGGGACACTAGCCATCAGTCAAGATTCAAATAAAGAGAGCATTTGAAGCAACAGGTCTTCTATGCTAATAATATACATCTGAAACTAATGATGTACTGTATATTGGCTAAACGAATTAGAAAAAAAGATCTGTGGGACCCTTTCTTAGCTCTACTAGACTTAGACATATTTCCCTACCTAACCCCAAAAAGGCATCTGTGGGGTATGCCCAAAAAGCATGTGTAGGGCTCTCCTGGCCCTGCTGATTTCTCTCATCCTGTGTTTTGTTTACAGTCATTCCCATCTTTGATAACCAATTAAACATTCATGACCATGTGTGGTTGTTTCCTACCAGGGCAACAAAAAAAACCCTCCAGGAAGGAACAAGGCAAAAGAAAACCCCCACAAACACAAGACAGTAGCGAGCATGATTATTTTTAACTGCTACTTCCTATTAATTGTCTGAGGTGTCAAAACAATCAAGTAATATTGTGGCATCCACCGAGAGCTTTTCTGAATCAGACAATGTCTGCCTGAAGAAGGACTAGGGCAGCAAGTTGCTTGTGCACCTTTGTTCTTTGTTACAGATCTTCTCAAATGACAAGAAATATTCTTCAGCAATGGCATTTTCTCCTAGCTCTATTATTAGCTCAGGAGTAGTTCGTTAATACTGGGTAAATGAAGGTTTTTTTTAATTTTCCTTCTCCTCTTCCCTCGTGGTCTCTATTCATCTTAGCTGTCCCTGACCTCAAGCACTGCGTCCCATACCCAAGCCAGGTTGAGAAGGTCTCTCTTCATTTAAAAGGCCTCTGTGGAAATTTAAAAGGTTAAGGGAAGTGCTCAAACACAAATCCACCCCGATGTCTAATGACCTCCATGTGCAATCTCTTTCTTTAGTCTGGCCTAAGACCTTTCTGAACGCTGTACATTTCCTTAATAGAGCTAGAATCTTGTTATTTGAAATAACTATCCTTCAAAGATTCGGCAATCATTATCAGCCTTGTTTTCTGAGTTAGGACACAGATTCTATTTAAAATTAAACTCTATTTTATAGAATTGATAGAAAAACCAACCCTACTTGAAAGAAAAGAGATAAAAGGCATGTACTGATTTTAATAGGTCTGTCTTGTAAGGGAATGACATTTGGATTCCCCCAAATTTCTTGCTTGTGTCACTGTCTTGGTTTGGGTTGCCCCCAAAGCAGACTTGAGACAAGAATTTGGGTCAGATGACTTATTTGAACGAGACTGCAGAAAGCAAGGTGAGGGAGTGGGCAAGTCAAAGCAAAAAGGAAAGAAAATGAATAAACGATGTGTTTATTAATGGGTTAGTGCTATAAGCAATTAGAGGTCGTTCCTTTATGCACCAAATCCAACTGCTCATGGTTGAGGGTCCCTCCTGGAATAACTCCATGGCATTTCCAGTCTGACCTACACACAGGCACAGGCCAAACGCACCTCTCAGGCCAGAGAGATGCAGGAAGCTGCCAGTGTGTATGCAAACCACCTGCATTTTAACCGCCAGGGTCTGCTGAGGGGATACAGGTGCAGCATTGACAGCATCCAATGGAGCTATCCTTCCAAACTAGATTCAAATCCTGACACTAACCCCCCGCCCCCGACCCCCGCCACCACATTTATCCAGATTTATCTAGTGCTATTGGGTTTTCGGGTCCTAGGAAAGATCTTGCGTGCTTTGGCCAGATGGGAAGCAAGCAACACAATAAGAGCAGGGCCCTAACCTGTCCCCAGGGTCCCTCATGGACATCTTATGGATACTTGGCCCCTTGTCATCACTGCCTGTTTACATTCTCTCCCCACAGAGAACATAGGGAGGCATACTTCTGCTCACTTTTAGGAAGAGCTTTCTAGCTATTAGCGATGTCTAACTGTGGCCACCTCTGGAGGCTGTTAACACTTTGTCACTCATTCAAATATTTATGGAGAGTTGGCCAGGCTTTGTGTTGGGGGCTGTGGGAGATCAAAGAGGCATGAGACAGAATTCCTGCCCTTGGGGGCTCACAGCTGAGATAAGAAAAGTCCTCAAATAACTGCAATTTAGAGCAAAATGAAGTAAGTGTTCCTACAGGGGCGGAGACAACTCGCTGTGGGGATGCAGAGGAAGGGAATCAGAACCACTGGCAGGGATGTTGGGAAGGGGCTTCCTGCACGGAAGGGGGTGGTGAGACTGGCGGTCCTCCAAGGCCCCCTGCAACCCTGAAGCCTGTGATCATAAATGAAAGCTAAAAACAAACAAACAAACAAAAGACCACAGCTTACATTTCACATTCTAGAGACTAGCGCAGTCAATGTCTTTTTGTTTCCTTATCAGTGGGCAGGGAAATGTCTTACTAAAACTAACAAATGATTATGCTTCACAAAAGAAGTAGAGGGAGTATTCCTCACAATAGAGGGATAAATATAATGTTGACTCATGAACTTGCTCATTATTCTTCTCTACAGCCCCCTTTCAAAATAGCAAAACACTGCAGGCAAGTCATGTGGTCCAGGTTCGTCATCCTCACCTTCTTCATCTTCCTTCAGCCTAGAACCTGAGACAAATGGGCAGCTAGATTCTAAATAACAGCCAGAAACCAAATGAAAAGAGGGAAATGGTAGAGAAGGTCTCCCAATGACTTAAAAGAGCAAGAGCTGGGTTAAGAGTCTTATGGATAAATAGGGGTGCTTAGTCATTATGCACAAAGACATGTCATGGCCTTTGGTCAATCCATCCCTGTGGTTCTTCTGTGTCACTGTTTATGCCTCTGTTAAGGAGCATTTGGGAGTCATGTTTGTTCTGAGGATGTAGCCAACAGAAATAGATATTTTCATTCTTTATGGCCTTTCCATTCCCTACCAGGCGCCTCCTCCACTCCCTCCAATCTGGCCCTGCCATTCTTCCCTGCCGGCCTAAAGTGCCCTTCCCTCCGCAGAGCTGTCCATCAGTCAAGGGCATCAAAGTCACTTGGCCAGGAGACAGGAGACAGGAGTTCTGGTCCAGCTCTAACACTCATGTAAGATATCTTGCTTATTTTACCCCTGTGCCTCAGGTTCTTTAACCTGATGCTTATTTACCCCTGTGCCTCAGGTTCTTTAACCTTAAAATGAGGGTGTTGAATTAAATAATTCCAGACATTTTATTTGAGTAAGCAGGGTTATTTCCAGATTGAATGTAGAAAGAACTTAGGAGTCACAAATCCCCCATATAAATGCAGTGCTATTAACATTATCATTATTCACAGTCTCATGTAGTCCAAGATGTAAACCGGATCTGTTCTGCCAAATGCAATGCACCTGTAGCACAGTGTGTGGCATCAGCCACCTCATCTTACCTGCCACCCCACCAAGGTGTCTCCCTTCCACCATCACTCTGGTCACAACTGGAGAATATAATTAAATTCCAGCAAAAATCTCGCTAACTCAAAAGCCCTCTATATTTATACCCTGCCTCTGCTCTTGTTGCCTAAATTCTGTTTTCCTGTTTCATTCCTGCAGTCATTAATTGGGGATCACAGGATGGATGGCCCTTCTCCCAAGGCTTTGTCTTCTGCGGTGATGAAGCGAAATCAGTGAAGAAAGCGTCACCCTCCTGAAAGAACTCTTTGGCAGAACCTTGATGAAAGTTTTCAGCTGCCAAAAGGTTTTCACTTTGAACTTGGTTCCTGGCTGCCCTCACTGGCTACAAACACAGGCAAAGTTGCTTACAAGATAATGATAACCTTCCGTTTAAAAAACCCAGCTAAATTTTTTTCTCTAAATGAAGGTTCTTATGCAAGACACACTCTGAAAGAGATACTGGTTCTTCTAGAAATAATCATTTGATAGAAGCTATCATTTCGGTAACCCTAAGCTCTGTGCCAGGGGTTGATTGTAAGAGCAGATCTTTGCTGACTGTATTATTTGAACCCCATTCACTTCACTCTTAAAAGTAGGGGGGATTTTACACCTTGGCCATATGTCCCCATGCTAAATCAGAAACTCTCTCCTGTGGGTTACGTGAGATAACATAAAGTATCTAGTCTGTTGTCTGATATGTAACTGGTAACTCGATGAATGACGTTAACTCACCAAATCAAGTGCAAATCACATCAAAGTATTAGTAAAAAAGCGTAACAAAAAGAAAAATCTATCAACTATTCCAGCAGAAGGCAAATATTTCTACAACCCAAAATCCCACAGTATTTCACAAAAAACATTCCACAATGTCCCCTTCTGTTTCCAGGGAGGAGTGTCCCTTTCCACAGGAACCTGCCACATGTGCCCAGCCCTACAGCAGGCAAAGCTGCTCTAGCTGCTTGTCAGGACACTGCCCTGCACATCATACCCTTTTCCTAGGATTCAAGGGTCTGGGCCCTGAATTGTCCCCAGGTCTTTCTGTCACCCGGAGAGATCAGAGAATTCAGAATCAGCAAGTGACTCACTCTGTGAGCCATGCCCTTTCAACACAATGTCCTTTCATACCTCCAGTTGGAAAACCAGAGGTCTTTGCCTCTTGGGATAGCCTTCTTAGGGCATCTCGACTACTTTGGCATATCCAGGGTACCCAGAAGTGGGAATGTCTTGTCCTCACACAAGGGGCCAGACCCTTTGCCTTATCACTGATAGTCAGAAGCCTCTTCCCCAGGCCAGGCCTAGGGTCCTTCACTTTGTCATCCGGCGGCTTCTCGTGCTCACCTCTAGAGAGGCAGAGGGGAAGCCCTGAAGACTTGTCTCATCTCTGGGAAGAATGAGCTCTGCCAATTGAGAATTGGCTCTCAATTCTATTCCAATTAACGGGCTGCAGTTTTTAAATTATCATCATGAAAAACGGAAGCTGTGATCTCTTAAGATTACCACAGGAGGTGAGGCACAGCTGCCACGTAGGGGCCACTTTCCTAAAAGGGGCTCAGTTCAGACAAGCCATGGAGACCTTGACTCTCCAAATCCAAAGTCCAGGGAGGGAAGCCAGGCAAACACCTAGCCAAGGGCCAAGATACTCAGCAAAATCACTTGGATCAAACAAAAACTAATGTTAAATCAGAATGCTAAATATAAAACATTTAAATAATATGGCCTCAGCTGAGAATATACATATCACTAACATTATGTGTAGCAGGGAAGCACACTCAAATGTTATTATTACTGAATGCTTATTTTGCACAGATATGCCTGGTGGTAGGATCTTCCCTCTAGGCTCTTTTTGTCATCTTGATTCTTTTATGTATAGAGAAGTGTTTAAAAAATAATTTTGGAATATACATATTTTTAGTAACTGGGGGAAAATGTTCTAAAACTATACAGAGGAAATATACAGTATCTAATCCCCAGCTCTTCCTCTTACCACTGATATTAATACATCAAAGCATCAACTATCTATGGGTGTTGGAACTAAGGGGGAATTTATATTCAACCTTTTGCTTTTCTTGAACTCATTCTTTTTATTGAGACACAAAAGTTGTTTCTAGTTTGGGGCTTTCTTCCTCTGCCAATAATGCTAGGGGTTGTAGAGTATTTTTAATTTTAATAGATTTGGTATTTTAAATATTTTATAGTTTTACAAATTATTTTAATACATCTTCAGTGAATCTGGTCAGGTTGCATTCCATGAAAGCTGTAATTACTCAAACTCCTCCACCTCTTTTTATTATAATAAAGCTTTATTTTTTTTTTTAAGTAAGGCACAATTTACTACCAGTGAAATAGATAAGTTTTAAGGAGCAAATTCTGCTTTAATAAGGAAAAGAATGTAAGCACACTTCAAGTTTTTTAGAAGCCAAGTTCACGTAACCATCTCATTTTACAGTCAAAAAAAAAAAAAAACAATAAAACCTAGACATCTCTTGCACCCACTTAGAAGGTGTTTAAAAACTTATTAAATCATTTAGGAGGTAGGTTCAAAGGTGCTGGGATTCCTAGTCTGCGTGATCCCTCTGTTTATAGCTATCTTTTTCTCATGCCCTACAGCTTATATTAATTTAAGTTTTTGTTTTGTCACACTGAGAGGGAGCCATAAGGAAAAATACTTGGAGATTTTCCCATACAGCTTTCAGAGGCTCCGTGAGTAGCGTTCAGTATCAGTAAGAAGATAGATCGTGCCAGAGCAATGGAAAAAGCTGAGCCTCACCTCCTCTCTCCAGCTTAATGGTACCATATGTATCGCTTGCATCTTCGCTAGTACCAAACGCAAGACTTTGGGTCTTGCTGCTGTTACAGCATCAGTTTATGATTAATTAGTTTAACATTACCATGTAAACCTGCTGATCCCACCTCGAAACATATGGACACTGGGATAGTAACATCTGGAATAAGAACTGTCCATGCTTGAAACTCTACTACAATAGCTATGAGATGTGATGAGCTCTAAATGAAATCTCCAACTTCTGCCTCCCACAAACCACAGGGTGCCCTCAAGGGGGCCAAATAGGGCAGTTGATTGATGACTATCTGGTCAGGTCTGGCCAGACAGTAGGTCAAACCATGTGGAAGCCATCTGTCACTGTCGGGTGGAGAGAGGAAAGAAGTTGGAGCAGCCCCGGTGCTCAGTAAAGATAACATTGGCCCATGAATCCCTCTGTCCCTCTCGCTTGGCTTGCTGTAGCAATGTTTCCTCCAGCAATTGCTTTACAAACCATTAAGCAGTCATGAAAACAAGTGCCTGGCCATATGTCCAAGGGCCAAGGAAACCCAGGAACAGATTTTAGTAAAAGAGAAATCGGTCTCTCTCTCCTCTCTCAGTTCAGAGTGAAACTTCTTTGGAGAGGTGAGTGTCTTTGTAGGAGACAGTGTTGCAGGATTCCAATATCAGGGAAGAATTACCCATTCTTCCCTAATATTTGGCTGGAATCAGATCTGGGATAACCAGTGGGGAAAGTGTCTGGGAACAATATAGCTCTTCTGGGTTAGAATATAGTAATTTCAGGCCGCCTTTTAAGATTGAAATCAGAGGCTATAAAACTTCATGGAAATATATTCATCAGTTTTTTCTCCCCAATCCCTTTCTTGTGTAGGCCTGGCTATTCAGAGCTCGGTCTGTGCGTTGGCACAGCCTGGGAGCTGGTTAGAAATGCAGAATCTCAAGCTCCTTCCCAACTTTCTGATTAGAATCTGCATTTTAACAAGATTGTCCCAAGTAATATGCATGCACATTAAAGTTTGAGAAGCTCTGTAGATGGGAACTCTGAGAACAAGGAGAACTGTTTCTTCTAGCACTCCTGACCCTGACAATAATACCTGAACATTTGCCAAGCACAACACTGTGCCAAGTGCTGTGCTTAAAATGCATGATCACATCTCATCCTTACAACACCCCTGGCAAAGTACTATCATTATCCCCACCATTTATAGGCGCAGTGGTAAGGCTCTGAGAAATTGAAATAACTTGCCTATGATCACACAACCAGGCAGGAATCACAGAGTGGCAGTTAGCACCTAGTGCTCATACTCTTTCTATAGAGAGGAAAGCAGTTGGGTTGGCCAAGGATGTCCCTAAAGGGAGAGAAGATGATGAAGAGAAATTTCCCCCCAAAGATTCAATCATTCACATCTCAGAGAAATAGGGTTTCTGGGGAGAGAATTTAATAAAAAGTTTATACATCTCTGAAGTCTCCCTACTGGGGCCCTTGACTTGCCCTTGAAAATCCCATAATAACCCAAGTCTAGAATGGGCAGGAGTCTCTTGTTCTCTCCCTCCTTGGAGCAATAATCTTTACCTGAAAACCTAAGGCCAGTCACCCTGAAGAACAGATCCCCAACTCTGCAGAACCTCTGGAAAGCTCAGGATTAAGGCAACTCTTTGCTCCTTTAATTGATGTCTTGCCTTATTGCTGGAGTTTAAATCTGCTGTCTTACTCAACTATACATCCAACAATGTAAGACACTGTGCAAACAGAGAATAAGACAAAATCCCTATATGCACATGGAGCTTACATTTTAGTAGAAAAGTCAGATAATAAATTGATAAATATTTACTATACATATTTCAGTTCTACATAAAATACAGCTGAGAAGAGTATACTATGAGATGGGACTGGGAAATACTACTGAAAATAGAGAAGTCAGGGCAGGCTGACCCCTGAAGTCAGAGGTGAGAGCTGAGCTTATCTCTGAATGAAGTGAGACAGTGAATATGTGGCTGTGGGCAGGAAGAAGCTCCAGGTAGAGGGGACAGCAGGGGTAAAGACCACAAGGCAAGAATGTCCTTGGTGGGCTCAAGAAACAGCAAGAAGCCGAGGGTGACTGGGGCAGATAAGTAAGTGGTAGAGGCTGAAATCTGAGAGGTAACTGAGATCTAGACCATGTAGAGCCTTGTAAGCCATGGTAGGGACTTCAGCTTTTATCTTGAGATGGATAGGAAGACATTAAAGCATCTTTGAGTGGAGGAGTGACACAGTATAATGTATCTCACTCTTAGAAGCAACATTCAGGCAGTTGTGTTGAGAATGGACTGGAAGGGAACCAGGTAGGAGCTACAACAGTCCAAGCAGGAGCTGATGGCAGCTTGGGCCAGGGTGGTGGCTGTGGAGGTGGTGACAAGTAAGAAGGTAGATTCTGGAGATGTTTTGAGGGTGGAGCCAAAAGGACTTGCTGATGGAGATCCTGTAGCTCTTGCTCATTTGTGGGCCTCTGGCTATGTCAGGCTCTCTGACCTCTTCTTTTGTAATGTTCCCTTCCCCTATGCCTACCTGGTCCTGACCTCTCAGTTTTCAAACTTGCCTACATGTCCTTGAGCAGTCTCTCTGTCCCTTATCTGGCATTCCTGGCTGGCTACCACCCATGCCCCAGAATGGCATATGCAACATTACTGCTGCTTATTTTTATCAATATTTTATATTTGTGTCAAGCTTTATGGTTTAAGCCCTTCTGTGTACATTATCTCATCTGACGTGCTAGGTTTCATAGGCCATTTCATGCTTTTCATTTGGCTCCAGGAGACCTCAAAGAAGAGGCATGAGTCAGCTTTGGCTGAATTTCAGGCAAATTAACTCCTTGGCAGCTGCAGACTTGTCAGGGAGCAGGCACTGGCTGCATGTGAGTATGTAAGAGTGGGTGGGTAAACTGAGCCATGAGGTTCAAGGGATGCACACCAAGAGGGCCCAGCAAATAACCTGAGGTCAAGGGACATGCTGATGGAAGGCCTTGGAGATCAGTGGACCGAAGCCAGGAAAGAGGTCCTAGGGCTGTGGGCAGAGAATTAGGAGTGAGGAGGAAGAGGCAAGTCTGGGGCCTGGAGGGGGTGTACAGACAAGAGAGAAGGTAAAATCTGAGTGGTCAGCCAGGCCCTGGGGATCAGCTCAGAGCAGGTTTTCAGAAGGGACCCAGCTGATTGGCTGACTGGTGAGAAGAGCCAGCACCGTGCATCAGGACAAGGCTGAGAAAGTCTCGGCTGGCTGCAGGGAGCCAAGGAGCATCCCTAAGGTTTTTCTGTTGAATTGAAGCCAATCCCTCAAAAAAAAAAAAAAAAAAAAAAAAAAAAAAAAAAAAAGCTGATTAGAGACCAATGCGCAAAGTCAAATGGGGCACCTAAAAAGGTTGGGGTGGGGAGCTAGGAGCAGGGAGTAAAGACAGATACTCCTTCTCTCTGGAGCCTCGTGATCTTAAAGGGAAATCCTCACTTCCAGTTCCACAGGCTCATTATCTGGTAGCTTTAGAGTTTGACCCCTGGCCATTGTCAGGTGCTTTTTTCTCTTCACCCTGAGCCCATGATTCTCAATCTGGTTCTCGACCTTGTACCTATTTCCTGGGCTCCACCCCAGCACAGTTAAAGCAGAGTCTAGGGCTGTGGGGCCCAGATGGGGTGTTTTTTTTCAAACTTCCCCCAGGGGACTAGAGTGGGCAGCAGGGTGAGGCCTGCTGCCATAGCCACGTGCACCAGTTTCCCCGGGCCCCCTCCAAAGCATCTTCCTCCTTCCTTAGGACATGTTTAATTCTGACAATGGTGCCAAGAGCAAGGATTCATAAATGGATACCGAGCAGATCAGAAAATAAAATCTAATCCTCCTACTGGGTTGGAAGAAAAGCGAAATTCCACCCACAGGGCTGTTTGTGGAAATACAAATGCTGCATCCTGTTCAGCTTGATTCGTAAGAATAGGTCTGGCTGGTGATATGTGCAATATCTTACAAGTATAGGTTTCCTCAGAAGGCCCGCCTTAGGAATCCCAGTGTTGACAGCAAACCTAGGATCACATTCACTCTTGTCAGGGAGGAACACATTTTGGTTGCTTTACCTCTACCTTTAAGATTAGAACCTCAGAAACAAAGATGCTCGAGGTCAAGGTGGACCATGAGAGATCATCCAGTCCCCTAGTTCCTGGAATTTAGTATGCATCATCTGGGGGCCTTGTAAGCAGCCTGGCTCCCAGGCCCATTCCTGATGGAAACCATCGCTCTCAATCCCCTGCTTTCCAAGGGTTTTTCAGCTTCTGCTAGCGCCATGACCTATAGGCCTCCTGCAGAAGTGATGGCCCCACCTTACCAGTTCTGCATCTCTGTTGCCCAAACTCTGTTCCAGGCTGTTGGCAGATGCTGTGGCATGCTTAATATCCTTATTTATCCAACAAGTATTTATTAGGAACCTATGAGGTGCCACACATAGGTACTGGGGATGCAGGTGTGAATAAAACAGACAAAGGTACCCTCCGCAGCTTATATCCTAGTGGGCAAAATTCTCTTTGCATTAGGGACATGAACGTGAAGATGCCTAAACTGCAAGCTCCCTTGAAGACCGCTTTGTGACTTGTGACTCCTGCTGTTCTCAGGGTCTAGCAAAAGTTTGCTGAGTATACCAATGAGTGAATGCCGAGTGGCACACGCCTATCTTCCTCCCTCACCTTGTAACATCACCGGAGTTGGTGTCTACGCTCTGTCATGGCCACTCTCTTTAACCATTAATAAGGTTCTATCCTAAATCTAGTGGGAACCCACTTACAAAACACCCATACTCCAGGTGTCTTTTTCTTCTTTTTAAAAGTTTTATTGAGATGTAATTCACATACCATACAGTTCACCCACTTAAACTATGCAATTCAATGGTTTTTGAGTATCCTATTAGTATTTAGTACACAGATATGCACAACACCATAGTCAATTTTAGAATATTTTCATCCTCTCAAAAAGAAGGTCTTTAGCTATTGACTCCCCATCTCCCATCCATCCAACCTTAAGCAACAACTAATATACTTCCTTTCTCTATAGGTTAGCCTACTCTAGACTATTCATACAAATGGAATCATATGGCCTTTGGAACCTGGCTTTCACACAGTAAAATGTTTTCAAAGTTTGTCCATGTTACAGCAGGTATCAGCACTTCATTCCTTTTTTATGGGTAAATAATATTCCATTGTATGTATATACCATATTTTGTTTATCCATTCATCAGTTGATGGACAATTTGGGCTATTTCCACCATTTTGTTATTATGAATAATGTTCCTATACGCACTTGTGTGCAATGTATGGACATTCTGTGTGAACATATGTTTTCATTTCTCTTGGGTATATACATAGGAGTTGAATCACTGGGACATATGGTGACTCTATGTTTGACTGTTTGAGGAGCTGCCAGACTGTATTCCAAAGTGGCCACACCATACTAGTATGAGGGTTTGGATTTCTCAAAGTCCTTGCCAATGTTTGTTATAATCTGACTTTTTGATTATAATCATTCTAATGGGTATGAAATATCTCATTGTGGTTTTGATTTGCATTTCTCTGATGACTATCAATGTCAAACATCTTTTCATGTGCTTATTGACCACCTGTATATTTTCTTTGAAGAAATGTCTATATTGATCTTTGTTCATTTTTTGAAGTAAGCTCTATGCCCAGCATGAGGCTTGAACTCATGACCCCAAGACCAAGAGGCATATGCTCTATTGACTGAGCCAGCTAGGTGCTTCGCTTTTGTTCATTTTTAAACTAGGTTATTTGTCTTTTGTCACTGAGTTGTAAGAATTCCTTATATATTCTGTATACAAGTCCCTTATTAGACAAATGGTCTGCAAATACTTTCTCCATTCTGTGGGTTATCTTTTCACTTTCCTGATTATATTTTTCGAAGCACAAGGTTTTTTCATTTTGATGAAGTCCAATTTATTTGTTTTTAATTTAATGTGAGGAAAGGGTCCAACTTCATTCTTTTGCATGGGGCTATCCAGTTGTCCCAGCACCGTTTGTTGAAATGACTATTCTTTCCAAATTGAATGATCTTAGTATCTTTGTCAAAACTCAGCTGACCATAGACATAAGGGGTTAATTAATAGACTCTCAATTCTGTTCCATTGATCAGTATGTCTATCCCATGCTGGGAGTGCACTGTCTTGATTACTGTTGCTTTATGGAAAGTTCCGAAGTCAGGAAATAGGAGTCCTTCCACTTTTTCAAGATTGTTTTGGCTATTCTGGGTGCCATGTAATTCCACGTGAATTTTAGAATCAGCTTCTACAAGCCAGCTGGGACTCTGACAGAAATATGCTGAATCTGTAGATTGATTGCCATCTTAACAAATAAAAAGTCTTTCAATCCACAAGTATGAGGTGTTTTTCCATTTAGCTCTTCAATTTCTTTCAATAATGTTTTTATAATTTTCAGAGTACAAGTAGTATACCTCTTTAATTAAAACTTCCCCAAATATTTTATTCTTCTTAATAGAATGGTTTTCTTAGTTTCATTTTCAGATTGTTCATTGTTAGTATGTAGAAATAAAATTGATTTTTGAATATTGATTGTGCATCTTGCAATCTTGTTGAACTCATTTACTACTTCTAATAGTTTTTAATGGACGGCTTAGGATTTCCCATATGCAAGATCATGTTATCTGAGAATAGAGATAGTTCTACTTCTGCCTTTATCATTTGGATCCTTTCTCTTTTTCCTGAATAATTGCTCTAGCTAGAACTTCCAATATTGAATAGAAAGTGACAAGAGCAAACATCCTTGTCTTGTTCCCAATCTTAGGTGGAACGAATCTAGTCTTTAATCATTAAGTATGATATTAGCTGTGGGTTTTTCATAGATGCCCTTTTATAGGTTGAGAAAGTTCTCTTCTAAATATTCCTATTTAGTTGAATGTTTTTATTATGAAAACGTGTTGGATTTTGTTAAATGTTTTTTTCTAAGTCTATTGAGATTATGTGGTTTTTGTTTTTTATTCTACTGATGTTAAACCGACCTCAAAATCCTGGAATAATTCCCAATTGGTCATGGTATGTAATTCTTTCTATGTGTTGCTGTATTTAGTTTCCTGGTAATTTATTGGAAATTTTTGCATTCATACTTATAAACATTATGGGTCTGTACCTTTCTTTTCTTGAGTGATGTTTTTGTCTGATTTTGGTATCTGGGTACTATTAGACTAATAGAATGAGCTGGAAAAGGTACTCTCCTGCTTTGGGGGAAGTTTCTGAAAAATTGGTATTAATTTTTCTTTAAATGTTTCTTAGAATTCAGTGTTGAAGACATCTGAGCCTTAATCTTTGCTCATTTCATCGAAGTTTCTAATTTATTGGGATACGATTATTTGTACTATTCCATTATAATCCTTTTGATTTCTGTAAGGTTGGTAGTAATGTCTCCTTTTTCATTTCAGATTTTAGTAATTTGTTTTCTTGGTCATTCTAGCTAAAGGTTTGTTAATTTTCTTGATCTTTTCAAAGAACCAGCTTTTGTTTTCACTGATCTTTCTGTTGTTTCTCTATTCTCTTAATTCATTAATTTCAACTCTAATCTTTATTATTTCCTTATTTCTGCTTGCTTTAGGGTTAGTTTGTTCTCTTCCAGTGCCTGAAGGTGGAAGGTTAGGTTATTGATTTCAGAATTTTTTAAATACAGGTATTTACAACTATAAATTTCTCTCTGAGCACTGTGTTAGCTGTATCCTATAAGTTTTGGTATGTTGTGACTAATTTTCATTCATCTCAAAGTATTTTTCAATTTCCTTTTTATTTTTGAGAGGGAGAAAATACACATGAGCAGTGAAGAGGGGCAGAGGAAGAAAGAAAATCCCAAGCAAGTCCCAGTGCAGACCCCAGGGCAGAGCCCAACATGGGGCTCAGTCTCACAACTCAGAGATCATGACCTGTGCTAAAATCAAGAGTTGGATGCTGAGCCACCCAGTTGCCCCGCCAATTTCTTTTTTTTATTTCTTCTTTGACCCATTGTATATTTAGGAGTGTGTTATTTAATTTCCACATATTTGCAAATTTCCCAAATTTCTTTCTGTTGTTGATTTTGTTTCATTTTGGTCAGAGAACATTATATTATTTTTACCCTACTTATTGAGGTTTGTTTTATGATCTAGCACATGATCTATCCCAGGAAATTTTCATGAACACTGGGGAAGATGTATGGTCTGCTGTTGCTGGATGGAGTATTCATGATATCTTGTTAGGTCAATTTTGTTTACAGCCCCTATTTCCTTGTTTCAAGTTTTCCATTTTTTGCTGATCTTCTGCTTAGTTGTTCTGTCCATTATTAAAAGTGAGAGTGTTGAAAAAAAAAGTGAGAGTGTTGAAGTCTCTATGATTGTTGGGTTGTAGTCTCCCTTCATTTCTGTCAGTTTTATTTCATATATTTTGGTGTTCTGTTGTTACGTACATATATGCTTACATAATTATTATATCTTCCTGATGGAGTGACCCTTTTGTCATTACAAAATGTCCCTTTGCATTTCTAGTAAGATTTTTTGTTTTAAAGTCTATTTAAAAGTCTGTTATTTGTGTAGCCACTCTGGCTTTCTTGTAGTTGCTGTTTGTATAATACATCTTTTTCCATACTTTTACTTTCACATCCTTTTACAATCTATAGTTGGATCTTGCTTTTTTCTTTAATTCAGGCTATCTCTACCTTTGATTAGAGTGTTAGCCCTTTCACATTTTATGTCATTATTGATATAGTTGGATTTATATCTGCCATTTTACTTTTAATCTACATCACATTTTTTAAACTTTTATTCTTCCTGTCCTGCTTTCTTTTGCATTAGGTGAATATTTTATAATGTACCATTTTAATATCTTTACTGATTATTTTACTATTTTTTCTGAGTTACTTTCTTAGCCACTGCTTTAGAGCTTACTATATACATCTTCCCTTATCAGAATCAGCTTCAGATGTATACTTAATTCCAATGGTAAAAACAATACTCCTATATTGTTATTCCCTTCCTCCCTTTTTGTGATATTATTATATACACTACATCTATAAGTGCTACAAACTTAGATTGTTATATTATTGATTTTTTATATATGTCTTTTAAAGAAGCAGATATAAGAAAAAAGAATTAGTATATATGTATAGCTTTTGTTATATTAACCTCTGTATTTATCACTTCTGGATCCTTCCTTTTGCTCTTGTAGATTCAAGTTACCATATGAAGTAATTTCCTTACTCCAATACAGCTTTGTTCCCACTCACCTACTTGTGCTGTCACTGGCACATATATTTCTATATGCTATAGGCAATAGCATGTTATATACATATTATTTTATACAATTAATTTTTAAAACAGTTAAGAGAAAAAGAAGAAATATGCATTTATGTTGTCTTTTATAGTTACATAGTTACCTTCACTGATACTCTTTGTCTTTTTGTGTGGATTCAAATTACTGGTTAGGGTCTTTTTTCTTTTTTAAGAATTTACTTATTTGTTCATGAGAGACACACAGAGAGAGGCAGAGACATAGGAAGAGGGAGAAGCAGGCTCCATGCAGGGAACCTGATGTGGGTCTTGATCCTGGGACCAGGATCACACCCTGAGCCAAAGGCAGACATTCAATTGCTGAGCCACCCAGGTGTCCCACTGTTTAGGGTCTTTTTTTAATAATTTCTCATAAGGTGTCTCTGCTGGCAACAACCCTTCTCAGTATTCGTTTAGCTGAGGATATCTTTATTTCACCTCCATTTATGAAAGCTAGCTTTGCAGAATATAGGATTCTTGGTTGACAGTGTTTTCCTTTGAGCACTTTGAACATATTATCTCACTTCCTCCTGGCCTCCATTGTTTCTGATGAGAAATCAGCTATTAATCTTATTGAGGTTCCCTTGTGACAAGTCACTTTTCTCATTCTGCTTTCAAGATTTTCTCTTTGTCTTTGTTTCAGTATTGGGAGTGGGCAGAGGGAGAAGGAGGGAGAAAGAGAGAGGGAATCTTAAGCAAGCTCTACACCCAGTACAGAGCCCCACCTTGGGCTTGATATCATGAACCTGAGATATCATGACCTGAGCTGAAATTAAGACTTGTACACTTAACCTACTGAGCCATCCAGGTGCCCCTGCTTTCAGTGTTTACAATGATGTGTCTGGTTGTAGGTCTCTTTGCAGCTATCCTACTTAGAGCTTCCTAAGTCTCCTGGCTGTATAATTCTTTTCAATGAATTTAGGAAGATTTCAGCCATTATTTATTCTTGTATGCTTTTCTATTCTGTTCTCCCTCTTCTCTCCTTCTAGTACTCCCATTATGCATATGCTGGTGTACTTAAAATGGTATACCATACTTTTTTGAGGTCCTGGGTTTTTTTTTTTTTTTCATTCTTTTTCTCTCTATTCTTCAGGTTGTATAATTCATATTGATCTATTTTCAAGGTTGCTAATTCTTTCTCCTGCCTGTTCAAATCACTGTTGAGATTTTTAGGTGAATTTTTCATTTCAGTAATTGTATTTTTCTATTTCAGAATTTCCTTTTGGTTCATTTTTATCATTTCCATCTCTTTACTAATATTCTCTGTTAAAAGAGATATTATCATCAAACCATCACCTTCCTTTACTTCTTCAATCATTGCTTCCTTTAGTTTCATTTAAAAAAAAAACATTTATAATGGCTATTTTGAAATTTTGTTAAATCTGACATCTGGTCACGTTCATGGGCAGTTTCTGTTGCCTGTTCTTTCCAGTAAATGTTTTTTCTCTTTATTTTTTTCCTGGTTATATGTTTTCTGTTCCTTTGCATGTCTTATAATTTTTTTGGAAACTGGACATTTTAGATAATATTTTATAGCAACTTTGGGTCCCAATCTCCTACTTCTAGGTCTTGTTATTGTTATTTGCTTGCTTATTTGTTTTGTGACTGGCTGGACTATTTTAGTAAAGACTATTTCCACTTCAGGTCCCACAGTAGATGACCTCTGATGTTATTCCCCAGGTGGTACAGCCTTGGGTATTCCCACAGTCACCCTGGGATGACAGTGGTCTTGGCAGTGGTCTCTTTAATCTTCTCTTTCCTCTGACCACTTGGAAATTTCCCTATTAGTATGTTTGAAACTGCTGTTGGTTTAAACTTCTCCATTCTCTGTTGCAAATGAGGTTAACTCCTTTGGGAAAAGACTTGGAGCTCTCTGTTTTAATTTGTTTCTACCCCCAGGCAAAATCTCAGCCATGGCTCTGGAGCTGGGATTAGGGATGATGGTGTACTTCCTGAGTAATACATCACACCCACTTTAGCAGCTGTACAGTCAACGAATGAGATGAGTAGCCTCATGCCTCAATTTGCCTCTCCCAGCATGGAATCTCTGCCTTACAAGCTGAGGCAAGGGAGATAGGGGCCCTAGGATTCTCAGCAGTGTTGCACCTATGGTAGAGCCTCTGTTCTAGGAGTTGGAGCTAGGCAGAAGAAGGAGTTTCCCCTGCTTGGCCACACTCATCCAGAACTTAGCTTTAGCACAGGTAGCTTTGGGACAGGATAAGAAATGTCCTGTGATGACAATTCTTCAACTGGGAGCTGGGGCCCTGTGTTCTTGGTTGCACCAGTTTGGAGGGCAATTTCATCTTACAGAACTGGGAGGGAAGAGAGTGGGTCTAGGTTCAAATACCACAGACTCAATGTCATTATTGAGTTTTAGTAGATTTTCTTGAATAAACATTTCTTCATTTGCTGAATGCACTTAGGTCCATTTCCAGAGACTTTAAATGGTTGTTTTAAAGTATTTTTCACCAAAATATAAATTAAATTAAATGATTTTTACTAGTTTCACTGGAGAGTGGGTCTGTGGAGCTCCTCATGCTGGAAATGGACTCTTCCAGAACTTATGATGCTTTATTTTATGTAGTAACTGTTTCATACTTATAGCTTCCACAAAACACTATTTTCTAACTTTAATATGCATATAAATCACCTTGGGTAACTTGTTAAAAATGCAGGTTCCTAGAGCCAATCCACCAGAGATTATGATTGTCTATGACTAGGGTAGGAACCAAAAGAAATATGCATTTTAGCATGCTCACTATAGGATTCTTTTTTTTTTTTTTTTAAGATTTACTGATTTATTTTAGAGACAGTGGGAGAGAATGCACATGTGTTGAGTCAAGAGAGTGCTGGAGGGAGAGAGAGAATCCTCAAGCAGACTCCCCACTGTGCATAAAGCTCCATATGGAACTCAATCTCAAGACCCTGAGATCATGATCTGAGCCAAAATCAAGAGTCGGATGCCCAACTGACTGAGCCACCCAGGTGCCCTTCACTATGTGATTCTTTGAAAAAAAATTGTACTATAAAGACTAATGCACACCAGGTAAGATGGATCTCTTTTTCTTCCTCCTTTTCTTCCTCCTCATCTCCTTCTTCTTCTTCTTCTTTAAACAGGTTCTATATCTACTAAGGGGCTTTGTGGCTATGGTAGGATCAAATACTGACTATTTAAACATCACATAGTGTGTGTATGTGTGTGTGTTTACACTGAAATCTAGAAATACTCTCATTATAAAAAGTGCCTCCTAGTTGGGGCTGGAGAATCATGCTTTGGGGATGCCAAGCATCAAAGATGACAGATGACCCCAGAACAAGGCTTTTCAAATTGGGGTCAGGAGACCTGCCTCAGAATCTTTATCACTCTTGTATCAGATTTGACTTTTCCTTGGTGCTACGTTTGTAATTTTCCTCAAAACAAAGATAAAGAACACCACAGGCTTTGCTGTATTTGGTCTGATTCACACACAATCAAATGGCAATATGTGCCTCTGCTGAACAAATTAATAGGATTAAAACAGCTATCAAACATGCTATAGCAGAAAGGATTCCTACCACCCAGCTGCACATGGTTATCACTAATGTGAATCCTTACAGTCATAATAATAGAAAATGAACGTTATTTCATATTTTAAAACTCTAGACAGAAGCCATTAGCAATTTATTTTTTTCCCAAAGAACTGGCTAATTAAAATAGTAAATAAGGCTACATTATGTTTGGATTTACTCCCGTGAGTGTTTTTTTCATGAAGAAATAGAACATGGATGGCTATGTGATTGTTCTATTGTATATTACAGTTCAACCCTACTTCGATCTATTCTACACTCCCATGAGAGAAGGCCACACTCAGAGGAAAGAGAATTTGTGAGAAAGGATTCTACAACAGCAGGCAAAATTAAGCAAGAGGAGGGCCTCAAAGAGCTCAAGAAACCTGGCTTTCTGAGGCACTATAAGAAGCCTGCAAATATTTCCCTTTTAGGTTTAGTAGGTAGGATATTATCACTGTTGTTGTTATTTTGAAGATCAAAAAACTTTATAATTCCAGTGGGAATTATAAAAAAAAAACATGTTATGGCAAAAATGCAAGTATCAACCAATTTTAACCTTTTTTTCCCCCCAGAGTTGCTTATGTACCTTACTCAGTAGGGTATTACTCCCATACTCTTGATGTGTTAATAATTGGTGGCCTTTATTGGTACCAATTCATTGATAGAAGTTAGGAAATTTCTGGTTTTTCTTTCATGATTTAATGATACTCGATTATTTCTTGGTAATGGTTACCTCAGATGGAGCTGGGTCTTTAAGCAGTATATAAAATTAGATACATGAAAACAAAATTTAAAAACCAGATAAATTGTAAGTTGATTATTTTTATCTATAAAACAATATACCTAGGATTTCCTTAATTATAAGTTGTTTGATCCACCATAGAGCTACTTCACATACAATTTACTATCAATAAAAAAAATGAGCTTTAAGTTGGGGTTGACTGTCAATCAAAAAATGTACCTGACATCCCCATTTAAATTGAGTTCCTTTTATTATACTCTGTCATAGCATATTACTCTTCCAACATAACACTTAATGGTTTGTAATTATATATTTATTTATGAGATTATTTACTAAACATCTGTCCCTCTACTGGACCTCTGTGGGATAGACCATCTCTCTTTTGTTCACCACCATTTGCCCAATATCCAGCACAACATCTGATCCTTAATTATTTGTGGAATGAATGCCTGAAGAAATCATGAAGTTTGTAACATCGTAAAATGGGGAGGTTGATTGATAGGCTTTAGGATACTCTTGAATCCCTGAAATTGTCTAAGAAGTGTTCATATATACATTACTCTTGGGAGAGGGCCCATAAGCTTCATTATATTTCAAGTGGGTCTGTGACCTCTCCCAAAAGTATGGAGTCACCAGCCTATCTCAGCAATAAATTCCAAAAGAATTTACCTGTAACCTGAAACAAAGTATGCTACATGTACCTTTACATGGACAGATTTGTGGGTGTGTGTAGAGGTGGGCGTATAATTTCCAAGAACAGAAACAGAAATGCCCCAGTGAATTTACAGAACGATCCACATTCCCACTTCCCTTGCATAGTGGATCATTCTATAGTCACTGGGCTCCAGCAGTAGCTGCTTGCATTCATCTGTTTCTTGGCAGCAACATCCATCACTCAAGCCAGAGAAAAGGAGTCTGTAATACCCTCCCCTCACCTGTTTGGGATGCTGACATCCCTCTTTGTGGGAGCTGCTTTTAATAACAAACCTGTAAACCCACCGGTTAACAAAGGCACAGAGCCATGTTTATAAAGCACTGGTGCCCAGGCAATTTGATCAAACAACCCTGGGATTTCCCTTGCCTTGCCCTCCAGCCAGAGAGGAGAGCCAGCCTCATCAGTCCAAGGAGGCCTCTGTGTGCAGCCTGCCTTCACAGTCAACCAGGCAACCGGGGAGACGGTGAGATGCGCCCAACATGCTAATTGACTATTGTATATTAAATCTCCTCTTCTCTCTCTCTCTCCCAGCTCCACAAGATGCTTCCCTTCAGGAAATTTCCTCCCTTGTTTTTGTCCTGAAAACGGAGACTTCAAAAGTAAATTTGTCAGGAGAAAGATTTTTGTTGCGCTGTTAACTCTCGGTGATCCGTATTAACAGAGAGGAGCAGCGGTGCAGATAATTCAAAGCCAAAAGCTCTATTTAGCTTTGTAGTTCATTGTTTCGAGGGGCTTGGTGGCAGACTTACCTCCCTAATTATGTTTGTCTTCGCTTCTTATTAAAATGAGTTTGTCTGCCCTACGGCCAGGCAGTTGGGTGACAGGAAGATTCTGACACAGAATTTGTCAGATTCACCAGGGGAAGTCCACAAGGTACCCAGATAATCAAACTCGACTAGATTTGAGTTCACATTCTTAATCACCTGTGATCAATTGCCTTGCTCCTCTGTGACTAAAGTAAGCCAGGGATGAGACATAATTATAGGGGACTAGTTGGAAGGAAATGAGTCTTTACATTCAGATGAAGATACAAGTCTGTAGTATGCAAAATTGGGTAACAAAATTCGTGTTGATGTTTTCCCTGCCTGGTCCCACAGCCTTCTATTCTGTGGCCACAGTTATCTTTCTGTGCTCATTTCATGATGATCGTCTCTACCTTCCACCCTACTACAGTTCCCCGTGCTAGTCATCAGGGCTAGTTGCAGATACTCCAAGCTCTCCTCCCCAACACATAGGACCATTTGTCTCCACACCCAGCAAGTCAGATGTGGTCGTATGCCTAATGCTGGTTAATGAGGTGTGAGTGAAAGTGGCATGTGTCACTTCTAGGTGGAAGCTTCAGAGCCAATATGTGCAGTGCAGCCAGCAGCATCTGAGGCAGCGGCTGCTGTCAGCCTGAGTCCCAAGTGCCTGTGATGAACAGAACTCCTACCAGCCAGTGATGGGCATGTGATAGGACCATGAAATAAATCCCCGCTGTTTTACACCACTAAGGTATTAGGGTTCTCAGTTAACTCAGTGTATCTCTGTTACTGCACACATCAAGCTGCACCATGATGGGGCTGTGTCGCCAGCTAGACACTGAACACCTTAAGGCCAGAACTGTTTCTTCTCCAGTACATGAAGTCTAGTACACAGCATATTTAAAACAACCTGGTAGAAAATGAAGTTCTCTTCCTTTTTGGCTTCTGTAATCTTCTGTGTTTATGTTTACCTAATGCTTGCCCCCCTTTCAGCATCACTGGCTGAAATAAGAAGGTGTCTTTGGTGTTCAGATATATGGGGGATTGTGGAGCTTTTCTTTTGGACACACAAGTAGGAAGCACAAGTAGGAAAAACGAGCAGAAGAACAAAGTGAGGTAAGTCGAGGCCTCATTAGGCTACAGGCATCTTGAATATACTGGTTTCAAAGGCAGGCAAGATTTTGGAGTCAAATTTTGGGACAATCACGTGGAAAAAACAGTATCCCCAAGTGTTAGGTTTACAAGGGATCATAGGTTTTACCCGGACTAGACCTCTACATCACTGTCATCACCATCATTATTATACCAAAATTAACTGAGAACCTACCATATACCAGGCACAACTCCCACCGCTTTACAATTGACTCATTGGGTCTTCACAGCAATTTAGAAGAGCTGTTACTTCCATTTTATGAGTGAAGAAACAGAAGATCGGGGAAATAAATTCCCTATGGCCGCACAGCTAGCAAATATCCCCCTGTGAATTCAGCATTCACTGTAGGACCAGGGGACTTTGCTAACTCCCCGTGCATCTCATGTCCTGCCTCCTCCTCCACTCCCCTGGATGGTCCTGCCTCCTAAACCAACACAAAGCAATTCTAGCCTCCTCTCTGGTAGCAACTGTGTGTCCCTTAAGCCTCCCCTTCTCGGGTCTAAACAGCACCAAGTCACTCAACTATTTCCTTTTTTTTTTTTAATAATAAATTTATTTTTTATTGGTGTTCAATTTGCCAACATACAGCATAACACCCAGTGCTCATCTCATCAAGTGCCCCCCTCAGTGCCCGTCACTCACTCAACTATTTCCAATGAAACATTTCCAAAGAGCCTGAGGTCCCTTACCTCAGCTTGGTGATTCACATAAGCTAGGGACCAAAAAATGGTTAAATCAGCAGAGCGGAACCAGTGACTTTCCCTTACAGTCCTGTACTGAGCAAATGCCTTCTACAATCCCAGCACCTTCCTTTCACCAAATAGAGCAGAGTCCAGAGGCATAAATGGGTCACAATCTGCTATGGGAACAGCTGACTGGCCGCACATCCTGCACACATCTCCATGGAGTGCTAAAGAGTCCGCATGTTCAGATCCCCTCCCTCTTACTCAGGTCTCATGTCCATCTCTACCCTTCCCTCCTTCTCCTCCTCCCCCAGGGCCCCAACCCCTGCTGTCCTGCCCCCAGAGGCAGTGCTGAGAACAGGCGCCCCCACTCACCATGGAGTTCATAGCGAAGTGATTGTGCTGCGTCTGGAGGTCTAGGGCATGCTGGTAGCTCACGCCGATCTCCGTATGGCTCTGGAGGAATAACTCCTTGTTGTGGCTTATCCAGTCGAACATCTAGAGGTGACAAGAAGGTACAGAGTAGTCACAAGGGTCATGGATCCAGCAATGCAAAACGTTCAGAGCTACTGGAAGGAAAAAAAGAGAGTCCTTCTGTTGGTGCCCAGTGAGAACCAGTCATCGTTCTCGGTGTGGGGGTGGCCCACAGCCTGGTTTCCTAGGGAAGCCCTCACTTTTAGCTAAGGATGCATCATCAGCCTCTGTGTTACTTGATAGAGCCTAAGGGAAAAAGAGAAAGTGAGTAAGAGGATCAGGGAGATGGGTAAAGTAGCTGTTTTTATTATCCCTATCTACTTTCCCTTTGTAAAAAACAAGTAGAAAGCTTCAAAAGAGCCCCATGCTTGCTTTAGGGACAAGTGCTGAGAGTACAACGTGGAGGCTTCATCCGTTCCCTATCGCACTAGAAGAAGAGAGAAACCCTTGTTGGAAGCAACAGGGCACCCTGACATCCCCTGTCTCACATCACATCGCCCAACCACACACATCGTTGAATCGACTCTAGACTAACCCACCTTTTCTTGTAACTCCATAGCCTCCCAATCCAAGGGTTTCTGCTATAACCCATCAGGAACCACAAGAGGAGGATTTTAAGGGTAGGGTGAGTTCTAGCTGGCACAGGATGACACAGTCATCCCCCGACCCCTTAGCTCTCTACCCTGTTTTTTTATTTATTTGGTTGGTTAGGCATCCACCTCTCTACTAGGGAGCCTACACATATTAAGGAGAGCTGACCAGAATCCCAATTCCAAGGGAGGGGTCATTCTAACAGTTACCCATCCTCAGGATACCAGATCTAAGCCAAACAGTGTAGGACGTTTCCTAGCCAACGGGGTTGTCTCAGAAATAGGAATGCTAGCCAATTCAGTACAATAAAACATGAGGGGATGTCTATCTGGAAGCTTCTGGGAAAACAGAACCTAGTTCTTTAGATATAATTTCTCTCCCCCAATACTGTCATTGTGACCCTGAGCCTCAAATTGTTACAGCCATTGGGTGTTGGCAGCTTAAGGGTGAAGCTCATGAGCAGAGAAAGGGTGCAGCCAAAACAATGGCAGGAAACAGGCAAGATCCCTGACTGAGCTTTGCCAGAACTAAGCCATGTCTCTGGACTTCCCTAGTACCTGAGCCAAGAAATCCTTTTATTACTCAAGTGCAGTCAAGTGACAGAGCCAGGAAAAGGTGGGAAGCCTTTGGAAAAAGAGGAGTCCTCTAAGTGGAACTGAAGCTACATAGTTGGGATGGTCTCAGCTGCAGAGCAGAGCCTGGAGAGGCTGAGTACAGGTGCAGGCTGAGGAGCGGCATGGATGGTGCTGCCTTTCTTGAAGGAAGAACCCCAGACTCACTTCTTATTCCCCTTTGAGCAGCAAAGTGACTTTACTTTTTCAGTTATGGTCAACCAACAGGACACGTGCTATGTGCCAGGCACTGTCCCAGGCAACAGAAAAGCAAAAATGACTAACATGCGGTTCTTGAGTTTAAGTGGTGTAAAGACCAGCGTGGCAAGCGGACAAGGACTCAGATAAAACGTTAGGGCCACTTGGCATAGGACTTGATTAAAACCATGACTTGAAAAAGAAAATCTATCAAGATAAAGCCCCGTAAGTTCTACCGAGCTAGCACCCACTCTTTATGGAGTGGGGACAAGGCTTCCCAGGGGGAGGTGTCCCCTGAGCTGAGCCCAGCTCAGGTAGGAATTAGCCAGGTGAGAGGGACGTGAGCTCCAGGAAATGAGGAGCCCAAAGAAGCGAACTTGGAGGCAGTCTGAAAGCATCCTGGCTGTGCTTCTGGAATCTGACACGAGGAGGAGTTGGGGCTGGACAGGCACTGGGACAGCTGAACACAGAGAGCCCTGGAGACAGGCTTTAGGAGACCCGCACTCTATTCTGAGGGCAGCGAGCAGTGTGGAAGGTTTTAAACCAAGCACTGAAATGTGATGTGAGCTTTGATCGCAGTGTGGACAGGAGACAGGGAGAAGGACAGAGAGAAGGGTTAGGAGGCGGTCACAGCAATCCTGGTAAGGGAGGGGGAGAACCTGGAAGCCTGGCTTAGGGCCGGGGCAGCTGAGTCTGCAAAGCAGGCAGGCTTGAGAACTCCTAGGATAGGGAGCAAGACTCACAATTATTTGGGGGAGGGACGGGGAGGACGAGCTAGGGGACAGCCAGGTGTCTGGCATGGGACCCTGGGTCTTGGGAGGAAAGCTGGCACCACGGTGCTACCTAAAGAGGAGGGTAGGAATGTGGGATGGGAGCTGAAGGTCGTGAGTTCTGTTTGAGATGTGCCAAGTTTGAGAGGCTCATGAGAGCTCCAAGCAGAGGTACGCGTGGGCAGTGAGACTCCTGCGTCTGGGGTCAGGCGAGGGGCATCAGGCTGGGACAGCTCCCACTGCGGTACAAACACATCCCCTTCTGAAGGCACCCGTGCATGGTTTGGAGGGGACTCCCCCTTTGGAGTTCCCCACATCAGTCCCGGCTACCTCTCCGGATAATGAAGGAAGGATGAAAGCCTCACTCTTCACCCTGCGGTACCAGAGGCTGTTTCGGGCTCGGGGCTCGTGCGGAGGTTGGGCTAACATGTGCTGTGTGCACTGTCCTGGATCTGCCAACTGCAGTCAGTCCCACGGGGACTCCCCCGACCCCTCAATTATTACCAGGGACAAAGAAAAAACAAAAACAAAAACAAAAGAAGACGACAAGTGCCCCAGGAGTTTAGAGGAACCTTATTTTGTAATTTTGATCTTTAAAATTCTGCCTCTCAACCCCATTTTAAAATAATTTCTCATCTCTTTTCTTTATTGAAAAAAGAGTCAATAAAGTTAATGAAAGCCTGAAAAGCCTGAAGTCCCCGGAATTTGTGATGAAAAGCGCTCACTCCATGCACTTTCTTGGATATCCCAGTGGCCGAGAAGTGACCTTCCCTGTATGTTCTGTTAAATGACTATTTAGATATGCAAATCAGCAACGGGGTTATGTGCCAGCACCGCAATGATTAGACTGCCGGGGTCGGGTCCAGGCTGGACTGCCGAGGAGGGGGTGCTGGAGGAACGGGGTTCCTCTCCGAATGGGCCTCCCCCACGACGGCAGCGCCCAGGCCTCCACTTTGGAGCATACCAGCAGCTCTCCAGTGGCCAAGATCCCGGCAAAATCAACTGTGCTGGATGCAGCCCCCCAAACAGGTGACACATGTCTCAGGAAGAAAGTAAAAGGCCTACTCTGGGGACCAGATGGTCCCATGTGATCCCAAGAAACCAGAGTCTCTCCAAGGCATCTCTCCCCTAAGAACCAGTCTCAAGTCTTCTCTGGGCCTGAGTCTACTGCCTAATGGGCTATAACCCACACCCTTGGCAGCCTGGCCATCTGCAAGGGCCACCGTCATTTCTGCTGCATTCAGTGCATCTGGCTGTGGAGAGAATATGTGCACATCTGTGCACGTGTGCATGCGTGTGCACAGTCGTGTGTATGTGTGCACCGAGTAGGGTGAGACCTAGGCCGGCTCCAAGCTTGGTCCTGTCACCAACTCCCTATGAGACTGTGGGCAAGTCTCATTTCTGGGTTTCTCCTCATTTGCAAAGGATAAGTGGTTCCCAGAAAGGAGGTTAAGCTCCCGGTTTAGATTCAAGCCCAATTTGGAAACTTAAGAAAAAAAAATTTTTTTTTTCATTCAGAATAAAATAGTTTTAATGAGCCTCCTGGATCGGAAGGTATAGACACTGCTGCAACTTGCATTTCTAACTTTTGAAGAAAAGAACGACGGTAAGAAAACCACCATCATTTGATAGCCAGGGAAAGGCGATTCCTGAGTCTCAGCCCTGACACTGTCCGGCGTGTTAGAGTTCAGAAGGCCGGTCAGTGGGAAAAGCCTGGTGTCGTGGCTCTTGGCACTGACGCAAGAAAGAATTAGAGACCATGGGGCCCAAAGTGAAAGCAGAAAACAGTTTTTTTTTTTTTCTTTTTTAGCTTTTATTTATTTATTCATGAGAGACCCAGAGACAAAGGCAGAGACAAAGGCAGAGGGAGGAGCAGACTCCTGTGGGGAGCCTGATGCGGGACTTGAACACAAGGCCCCAGGATCACGACCTGAGCCAAAGGCAAACTCTCAACCACTGAGCCACCCAGGTGTCCCTCTCATATTCATTTTAAACTAAAAAATCTTACAGAGTCATCAGCTCCTGTATGTGGAAAGAAGTAGTAGATCCAGCCCTCCTCCCTAGCTACTGAAGGACACCCCAAACCCCCTTTCTCGGAGGACAGTATAAGGAATTTAGGCAAACAGCAGAGACCAGAAACCCCCTGGGTCAGGAAGTAGTTCTGGCACGTGGTACCCTTAAAGACACCCAATTCAGTGGCTGTTGCTATTCCATTGAAAGTACCTCCAACCTCTAAATCTCAGAAAACAGTTTTATTTAAGCAACAGTACACGCTCCTAGGGGACAGCAGGCTGGTTCAGTGAGGAGGAACCAGCCCCCAGGCTGTTTCAGGATTGGATGCCAAGTGGGTCTTCCTGGGCTGGGAGGAGTGATGCCCAGTGGGGTGGTCTCCAACGGAGGCTGTTTCCAGTCATTTGGGGGCTGCCCGTCTCACAGGCTGGGAGGGGGAGTGTTTGACCCTAAAAAGTTAGTATCAGATCCTGCAGCCTATCTCCAAGAGGCGGGGCTGCAACCGCAGAGCAAATGCATCATAAGGCGTCTAGGGGTTACCCTGGGGCGGAGGAAGAGGAGAGCGAGCCCTAAGCTGTGGTTCTTGATCTGTCAGCCCCAAGGTCTTGGAAGCCACAGGGACAGGATGTTGTCCCCCCAGGCTTCTAACGTGTAACCCACTCATCACTGTCCTTTCCCCCAGCTCCTATCTAACTAACTGCCCTCCCTATCACTGTCCCCGCAGCCCCCCCCCCCCCAAGGACTTGGGACCCTGACTTCTTTCAGGTCAAAGGATGAAGATTCCTTGGGGCATTCCTTCCACTGCGCACGGTAGCTTCTGCCTAACGTGGCCATTCGAACACTTCCCCTCACTGCACCGACTGGGACTGTTTATAGACCGGGACACAGGCTCAGAGGCGGGAAGCCAGGGTCTAGCATCCTTCCCTCCACCTGATGCACGTTCACTGAGTGCCCGTTGAACCAGGCTCCTGGGACACTGCCCTGCTTCCTGCATACAGCTGTAGGACCTCCGAGGACTGGGCTCCCCAGGGCAGTAACCCCGACCCCCCCCCCCCCACCCCAAAAGGCAGCCACCCAGGAGGCACTATGAGGCCCCAGAGGTAACGTGCTGCCCTTCACATGGGGCCACTCACTCTCTAACACGCAGCCTACTCCTCTCCCCTCACCCCTGCCCCACCAGGGCATGGGGACCCCGATTCAAACAGCTCCACTACCTCTCAGCAAATACTACGTGAATGAAATGAACGCACGAGTGAGTTGGCCATGGGCTCTGGGGTTGCTAATCCCCGGACAAGCTGGCCCTTCCTAACCCCTTCCAGCCAGGTCATTTTATGATTTGATCTATTTGAATTGGGCTCTCTGGAAATGCTTCAACTAGACTGACCCAAAGAGCTAAAAAAAAAATAAAATAAAATAAAAATAAAAACCACAGAAAATATCTCCACAGTAGTTTCAAACATTTTCATCTGTCTTTATTTATTTATTTATGTTTCGGAGAAGCTACAAATGGTTGGTTCAACAAAATGTACTATGACAACAAAATTCCTCCAAGAGGAAAGTTCATGTCTAAATAATGAAATTTTATCTCTTTGCTTGGAAACTAACATAGTTATGTCTCATTAAGAGGATGGATGTTACATGTAAGCTACTTGGGTTTTTGGGTTTTTTTTTTCTTTTTCATGTTTTGCTTTTAACTAAGTGATTTTTTTTTTTAATGCTGGCTAAAATTCAGTGAAAATATAAAAATCTGGTTCTTAATATATAATAAATGATTAAAAAGGATCTATTTAAATGCAAATTGGGAAAATAAAACCTTTTCCCTCTTTTCTTATAAAGACAGACATAGCTAAAAGGTTATTATTGTTCTGTTTTTAATGAAGCATAAACTATTTCATAGAGCAAAGAAATTAAATAAGGATCTTGGGCTTATTTTCCTTCATTCGCCAAATCTAGCAATGATATCTGATTTAGAGTTTTAACTTTCAAACCACCTTACCACCTACTGTTAGTATTTTATACTGTCTGTAATCATAGATTATATTGGTTTTAAATTTGCTCATATTCAGCTTTGATAAGTTGATTAAGATAATAGAAGGCAACCAGCGGATTTTCTTTGCCTAAATATGTGCATTCCAATGTCAACGGTGTCTCCTTGACCCTGCTTGTACACAGGAGTGACCCAGCCATAAAAACTTATGCCATAAAAAAAAAAAAAAAAGAAAAGAAAACTTATGCCATAAACAGTGCTAACAACTCCTTGCTGGTGAATCTTGCTACATCTGGGACATATGGTGTGTGGTCAATTCAAGAGCAAACTTTAGACTGCAAAGAACAGAGCCTCCAAATCTTGGGTTCTAGGACAGATTCAGCTATATAAACTTTGACAAGTTAAGTCATTGATCTGAGCCTCCATTTCCTTATCTGCAAAATGGGATAACAATTTACACTATTTTAACCTTAGGATAATAGTGGGATTCAAATAAGATAACGGTTTCATGCTCTAAGTGCTACGTACCCGACAGATTTTAAAATCCATATAGTGAACATAGTCTAGTGTACACATTTCCCTAATGTCTTCATTTAGAGCACAAAATAGATGCCAGGTATGGATTTAAAACTGTAGTAGGTTCACCCTACTGCAAAATCACTGCAGGCTAACAGGAATCACACCTGCACCTCATATGCAAACAGCCTCCCCACGATGCATCCCCACAGCTATAAACATGCCCAAAGACACCTGTGCATCCTCCCACCACCTCCACGTACACAGAGGGGTTCTCGGGGTGCTCTTGCCCACGCAGGACTCAGAGTCCCATGCACCCTCTCTGAGTTATGCTTGAGGGCGCTGGTGCCCTTCTGCCCAACCAGGGTGGCCTGACCAGGACCTCATCTCTCCTGCCTTGCTTCCCGATCCTCCCCTCTGCACTCACTCTCCCTTCCCCAACTCTTTCACTATTAGTCTCAGTCCCCTTGGCTCTTCATGGTTTTACATTCAGGAGAGACTCCTATTAAAATGCATTATTCCCGCAGCCCCCCCCCCCCCCCAAGTAGTTTATTCTGCATACGGAAATAGCTCAGTGAGAGAGCAAGGCCCTTTGCCCGCATGGCCCAGGGGTGAGATCCAAACTGAGGTGGCAGAGGAGGCCCCCATCAGGAGAGGTGGAAAAGGAGAGGGAGTGAGAGGCAAGAGGGGCCTGAGGCCTAAGTTCCCCACCTTCCAATCCTGCCAGCACAGGAGCTCTAACTGGTGCCAGGGCATACATTCTTGTGCAAACTGGGCAACACACAGATCCCAGGACACTTAAGACCCTTCAGCCCTGTTTGTGATGACCACTCTCCTAGGACTGCAAGCCCTCCTACTAAAGGAAGAAAGGAGCAAAAGGAAAAAAAAAATATAAACAACTCCAAATGTGGACCTAGGTTCTAGGTTCCTAGAATTCCGCCCTGGAGAGAGCTTGACACCTTGCCCCATGATTTCTGCAAGGCTTGCAGGTCATGGGCATTCCGGGTTCGAGAGACCATCTTAGGACTTGTGCCTGATAGACTGTAGGTGTCAATAAATATCTACCTAAGGAAAGGAGGTGCCTGGGCTCTGCCTCATTGTTGTTTTTTGTTTTTTGTTTTTGTTGTTTGTAGGTTTCTGGCACATCGACCAGTACACTTTTCTATGTTGCATAGAAGACCAGCAATTTTTATCTTTCACCATAAACCCAGCTGCTCTAGGGAGGATGGCTCAGCCCGGTTACCTGGGAGACCCTATCACTGAATCAGCCAGGATGCCAAACAATTTCACTGCCCAGGCTCTGTCTCTAACCTGTAGACATGCTATCAATCCCCTAGCACATTTCTTACACCTTCCATACTCTACATTCCCTAATTCCCAAATCTCCGACCTAGCACTCTAACACGTTGCTCACATCTAGAAGAGTCCCAGTTTCTCTATAAAACTGGCAAATATCCCACTGTGAGGAAGGACTGAACAAAAAACTCTTTCTCCTTCTGCACAATAATCTGACCTTCATTTAATACCCCAATTCTGTTTCCCTGGAAACAGGGGAAGACGGTACGTGGCAACATGTCACTAAATCATGTTGTCTAGGGTAAGAACATCCACTGTGACACGTAAACTGTGTCTGGACTGGAAAGACTATCAGTGAACTATTAACAACTGATGGGGACACCATACCTTGGCCTTCCCCGAGCCTGATAACTCTTGTAACTGCCACACCCATTTCAGGGGCCCTGGAAGCCGTGCCAGTGAAGCTGCTACAAGAGATATTGGCTCCCGTGGGGCACGGAGCTCTAAAGCCAGGCAGCTTCTGCGACTAGACACATGGCTCTTGTCTCCTGGCACCTGAGCCAGACTGTGGCAAAGACTGTCCTGTCGGTAAGCCATGGTTCCCATATTATACCATCCTTAGGGGATCAGTGTGAAATGCCACCCCCAGCGGTGGTCCTGCAGTCAGTGTGTGTCACAGGGCCTAAGGAGACTCTCTGTAGGTGTTGCCTCTGTATTTCAGAGCCAAACAATATGAACAACAGTACTGTGCCTCCTCCTGTCTTGCCCTTCTCCATCTTCCTCTCTCATTCTCTACTTCTCTCAGGGACAGAGCAGTGATAGTGGTAACAACAGTAATAGTCACCAACACCTTTGCTGACTGCTTACTGTGTTCTAAGCACTTACATATGCTAACTCATTTAATCCTCTTAATATCCTAATTATATCCTAGATGTCAGCCCCCAATATTACCATTTTCATTTTACAGGCCGCGCACAGAGAGGTTAATTAGTTTGGCCAAAGCCACATAGCTAATGAGTGGCAAAGCTGAGATTCAGTCCCAAGAGGCTGAGTTCCAGTGCTGATGCTCTTAACTCTCTGGCTCCACCTTCCAAGGTGCTCAGAGCCTCACCCTGGCTATCTTTCCTGTCCTCACCAGACTAGAAGAAGTACATTCTGCGCCTGATGCCTCGGTTTACCCTCCACCCACTCCCTCCCTAACTCCTGGTGATAGGCACTACCTTTACTACTTCCTGAATCTGCACCCACACGGAAAACCATCTCCACCTTTCAGAGGTCTTTGTTCTGCTACTCCTCCTTCCCGTTGGTCTCTCATCACAATCTGATATGGATCTTTCTGAAACTCCCTTTCTCTGGCCCCGGCACCAGGTGATTTTCAGGAGCAGGCCATGACCTACAGACATATCTACGCTAGCCCTCTTGCTTTTATGGGCCTCCCCCCACCCACCCACCACGCCATGACCTGAAATTCTCCGAGGAGCACCATCACTTCCACACTTGCACACTCCCAGAGACCTCACGTCTCTGCACAACAAAATAGAAACACTCTGATTTTGAAAACAGACTAGTTGTCCAGTCCTATGCTGATCTATCCAAACTTGCCTCCCACTCATCTCGCTGCCCTTTCCTGATCTCCCTTCACGTGCCTCACGTCCTTACTGCAATGGTCTCAAGACTTGGGCCTCAGCACTCTGCCTTTTATTCACCAGGCTCTGTCCACCTGAAACTCCATCCAGGCTCAGGACTTCAACAACACGAGTAGTGTTCTCCATTTCATGCACCACGTTGTACTTGAGGTACTACACCACGTACTTAGATGGATGACCTCATGTAGTCCTTATAATAATGCTAGAAAGGGAAGCATTGCTCAATCCGTCTTCAACATGCTGGAAACTCAGTTTGAAGAGTTGAGGCAAACTACAAAAGATCGCACAGCTTGTAAGTGATGGGGATGAATTTAGAATCTAGTGTCCATCTGAACCTACATCCCATACAATTTCCTCTGTTCCAGGGTTCCCTCTTCGCATGACTTCCCAGGTAAGTAACAATACTAACTGTGTGCCCGGCTCTGCACAAAAAGCTTCATAGCATCATTTCAGTCTTCACCTGTGGGAGCTAGTAGATGCCATCATCACCACCTTTTTGTAGTTACAGAAACAGATAAACAACTTGGCCAGAGTCACACAATGAAAACTCAAATGGCATACTGAAGACTCAAATCTAGGTCTGCATGACACCCAAGTCCATGCTTTTTTTTTTTTAATTATTGAGATTTTTTTTTAAAGATTTTATTTATTTATTCATGAGAGACAGAGAGAGAAGGAGAGAGAGAGAGAGAGAGAGAGAGAGAGAGAGAGAGAGAGAGAGAGAGAATGAGAGAGAGGCAGAGACACAGAGGGAGAAGCAGGCTCCATGAAGGGAGCCCGACATGGGACTTGATCCCGGGACTCCAAGATCATGCCCTGGGCCAAAGGCAGGCTCTAAACTGCTGAGCCACCCAGGGATCCCCATCCCCTTGATGTTTGACTGTATCTCCCACTACTGTGTCTTTTCTATGGAAACTTCTACCTTCTTCTGACTTCCCACATCTTCACCACATTCCCCAGATCCCATTTGTTCTTCTTTCCCTCAAATAATTGAAATATCCCCTCTATTTTCCATTCCTGCTGCTACTCAGCCCCTGGTCCCTCTTGCCTATATTATTGCAATCACTTCCATACTGGTCTCCCCAGACTCCAGTTACTCCCTTATACGAAGCTATATACTCCCCCACTAGGTTCACTGTTCTAATATGCTGCTTTCACCATGGCATTCCCCCAGTCAAAACATGCACGCATGTGCACTGCTGTTGTCATCCACAATGCAAACAAAATCCATTCTTCTTGTTCTAGCATTCAAGGCACTCCCCTTCTCTTTGGTCCAAATCCGCCTTCCCCTATTATTTTATACCACTGTCCTAAATCAAGCATCCTTTCCAGTCATATGCTATTCGCCACCATGCAAATACATCACACTGTGCTCATTGCCACCTCCATATTTGTGCTCACATCTTTCCCCCTGTGAAATGCTCCACACCCAAATATCCAAATTGTTCCCGTCTTTCAAAATGCAATTAAAGTCATTTCCTCATAATGCCTTCTTTGACCAACTGGGCCCATACTGATTTCTTTTTCCTCCAAACTTACTGCTCCAGTGTCTACTGCAAGAGTTCACAAATCTAGTCTTAATTCAGAACTATCTGAAATGTTTTTGTAAAAAATAAAGCTTCCTATGCTTTACGCTTAAGATTCTGATTTACAGGGAGCTCTCTAGGTGATTCTGATACACTTGCATTTTTATTTAAATGGTTCATGTGGAGACTTATGGTCTGTCCGCGATAGGGTAGCTGGTATCAGACTCAGCCCTACCATCTATAAACTATTTAAAAGCACAGGTCAGTAACCAAAATAGACCAATCATCCATGAGGGAAGAGAAGCACACAATGTAAGCCCTCTGTGGAGTAGATAAATAGTTGAGCAGAGAGCAGATCTCTTTCTGGGTATAAAAAACTGGGTATAAAAAAACAGAGTTTAGAGTTCAAGGCTGGTAAGGTAAGGAATTTCAGTAATAGCATATTAGGGAAGAGGGAGCTAAGAGAAGGAGCCCTAAAAATCTTCATTAAAATTTCCTTCAGGTCTTTGACCCAATCCTAAGCTGTGCAAGGTGAGGATCCAGAAAGTCTAGCAGAGAATAGCTGTGGGAAATGGAGGATACTGAGAGGTGAGCAGAAATTTTAGGTTATCCAGTGCTCGGGAAATGTTGGAAACTCTAATACAAACAGTGTGAAGAGACTTTGGTGAACATTCTGGGCACTAAACTGGGTCCCCAGAAAGACCAAGATATAGGAGTAAGAACTATATTCTAAGAATTAGGGCTATACTCTAGGATTAATTAAAAGATGGAAGTAAATCTGTCATAACAAAGCCTAAACACAAGCTCAGTAGGTTCAAGATCTGCTAGTTATTTTTAATTTTTTTGAACATTTTATTTACTTATTTGTGAGAGACACAGACAGAGAGAGGCAGAGACATAGGCAGAGAGAGAAGCAGGCTCTTTGCAAGGAACCCAATGTAGGACTTGATCCCAGGATCCCGGGATCATGCCCAGAGCCAAAGGCAGACACTCAACCTCTGAGCCACCTAGGCGTCCCAAGATCTGCTAGTAATTTAACTGCATTCCAAAACAAAACTGAAAGTTTGGAGGAAAGTAACCTAATCTGGAGTCTCTGCAATGCATCATCTGCAATACCCAGTATACAAATTACCAGCCCTATGAAGATACAGAGAAAAGTGATTGATAATCAAAAACTAAAAGTCAATAAAAATAGACCCAGAGATGACCAGGCTATAAATTAGCAGCTAACACTTTCAAGAAAATGATGATTAACATCTTAAAGAGAATTAAGAAGAAAAGGGACAAAATTATTAAAAGATGGAACATTGAAACGGAGTCCAGTTTTCTGTTTCTTGTGGCCAAAAGCATCCCGATATAGTCACTGCTCATGCAGCTTATTACAATATTTTATTCACATAATGAGTACCCACTGTATTCCAGACATTGGATTAGAGACTAATGATAAAAGATCAAGGTCAGAGTCTAGTGAGGGGGACAAATGTAATCAATATTCTGTCAATTTTAAGTGTGAAAACTACTATGTATACCGTGAAGTGACAGCAGAGGAGCACTTGATCCCACTTGGCAGAGGCAGAGGCATGGGAAAGCATGAGTGGCCTCCAGAAGGTGGCAACAGCTGAACAACGCTTGAAAGACAGTAGGATTTGGCTAGGTGAAGATGGAGATGGGAAGAGCATCTTAATGAGATGGCATCACTTGAGCAAAGGCCTGGAGGCTTGAAATATGGACTAGAGAGGAAGTACCCAGAGCTCTAGAGCACCAAGTGAGAGGTACTGAGAAAGGATGATAAAAGAGAAGGGAGGGGCCAGATCACAAAAAAAGCAAAGGTGGAAAGGCAGAGGAACTGCTCTTGGTTAAGTTTGCAATGGAGAACCACTGCAGGGCAGTAATATGGTCAGATGTGTTTTTAACCCTGACTGGGTGTTTCCACTGAGGCCCTAGATAGACAGTGATTTACTTCATTGCAAAGAGGAGTCTGAGCCAGGCCTGATATCACAGAACAAAATCAACTAGCCCATTATAGACTTCTCACCAACTGGGGGTTCTCAGCACCCACCCACCCTTCCTTCCTTCCCCCCTTACTCCTTATTCTTATAAACCTTTTGACATCTGGGTCAAGGAAGATAAATATGAGGGAGGAAATAAAGAACATATGACAGGTGCCCAGCACAGTGCAGACACACCACAGATACTGAATGCATGCTAATCCCTTTCTACTGCCCCTGGGTTTAGACAGGATAAGCTAGCAGGCACCAAAAGTAGTTGCTTTCTGATTAGGAGAAACCCAGGGTGCAAAACTTCATGCTCAAATCACACACTGACCTTGGAAGTGAGCCGGAGCTCAGCAATGCCTGGAGAAGTACAGGCTCACGTTAGGCCTTAGAAGGCCGCTGTCCGACCACTCTTGCCTTCCTTGTGCTAAGCGAGGGAATGAAAAGCCTCACCAAGCCCACTAATAATATAAATGTTTTCAAACTTTAAATAAGGGGTTTTCGTAGGTTTCATTTCCAGTCTGTCTGCCTGGATGAACCGAATTCTGCAGAGAATTCGGCAATATGCACAGTACAATATGGCACTGGCAGTATGCACAGTACCCTCCCTCCGGGGAAGAAACGGTCCTCCAGGAGCCAGCAAGTCAAGCAGACAAGAAACAGGACCAACCGAGCCAGGAGTCAGCGCAGGCAGCCCCCGGGATATTGACTCCGAGTGGCCAAATTCCTTCCATCTGAACCACAGATGCTGATAAAACATTCTCCGCAATGGAGTGAGAAAATGTGCTTCACTTACTTCCCAAAATGTAGAATTGAAGAGGTCAAACTCTATTTAATCCAAGCTGAGAAAATAGTGCCCAACTTTATCCCAAAGCTAAATTTAGGCATAAACTGAGATCTGGCCCTTGGCAAGTTAATTTAGATGAGCTAATGCTTGTTCCTGGCATACAGGATGCACCCAGTAAATGGTAACTATTATTGTTACTGCAAAAATGGAGCGTCTGCTGGATGTTCTCATCCAGTCCTCCCACGCATCCTAAAATCGGCTGTGCCAATCACTTGCACATCTGGGGGAAAATTCCACATGGGCTAAAGCGGAGGTGGCCCTCCCTCCAGGGGTGCCTCTCTGGGGGAAGGGGAAGTCTGTGGGGCTGGAGCTGCGGGGTGTGCTGGGTGGGCTTGAGCTCCAGCTGAGGGAGAAAGCTGGCACTCCCCCTTTTCTCTTCTAAGCTCTTCCACAGCTTCAGCTGGGGCTCTGGGGGAGGCGAGGGGCGGCCAGGGAGCCAGGCCAGGCACATCCAGGAAGAGACGCTGGTCACGCTTTCTGCTTCGAGACCCCACCTGGCCGAGCCGCCCCCCCCCCCCCCCCCCCCCCCCCCCCCGCAGGTGCTCAGGAGAAGAGCCCAAGCACTCCTCAAAACCCTCCACTTCTCCAGCAGTCTGATTCAGAGGACTGCGGAGAATTCCCGAGTTGCATTCAGAGAGTGCCTGTTGTCCCCGTAAGGGGGGCAGAAATGGGATCCCGGGACCACTCATGGAATATAATGCTCTTAGTCGCCTGGATCACCACTGCTCTCAGGGTTCTGTGCCTTCAAAGAGATTTACATTTACATTTAATTTAGTCACCCATCCTCCTCCCAAAAGGTTTCTGGGATTTCGTTCCACCACCACCTCCCTCCCCCGCCCCCAATCCTACTGTCGTGCTGTGAAGGCCTCCTGGTTCCCTTATCTCCCTTTCCTCCCCAGCATTTGATCAGTCACCTGGTCCCACTTCCCCCAGTGTCTGTGCCCCTCTCCTTCCACTCGCTCTGCCACCTTATCTGCTCTCGCTTGGATTAGTGTGAAAGGACCAGAACTCGGGGTCCTGCCTCCCAATCTCTCTGTGCATTGCTAGAAGTTGCTCAAACCCCGGTTTTTAAGGGACAGCCCTGGAATGGAGTCCCTTGAAACCACTCAGCAGTAGGTGGTGCTCTTGTGTCGGCTCAAAGCGCTCACAGTTCTGCTCCATCCAGCAGCCTGGTGAGTCCGGACTGTGGCACAGTCCACTCTTTATTTGGCACCAACTGTGTGCCCCTGTGAAACCTAAGGCATTACACCGGGTCTGACCTCCAGGAATCTGCAATATATTTGAGGGCATGAGACCTCTGAGTGCAAAGCTATAATCCAAGATGAGTTGGAATAGTCCAGTCCAAGGGGGAATTGATGAGGCTTACAGGAAGATGCCCAGAGGAGAGAAAGACCACCTCTACGAGGGAAGAGTGGGTGAAGTAGTATTTGAGGGGACCTCCAGCTAGGGTAGGGTGTCAGTAGGCAGAGTGGGAGGGAGGTTGGAATCAACAAAGGCATGAGAAGGTGGGCCTGTGCAAAGCACAGAGGAGGATGTCCTGAAGAGGGGGCCCGAGCGCCCAACTCCGGTCTCTCTCCCCATTCTCAGCCCTTCTAGTTCGCACCTCTTCCTGATGCCTCATGACAAGGGTCAGCTTCCCAGGAAAACCTCCCAGGACAAGACAAGCACCACTCTCAGGTGGGATCTGCATAGAGGACACCAAACTTCCCTTTATTTCTCTGTACCAAGAAAGGACGTATCTTCTTCTCATAACAGTAACCAGCCCCCCAGCAGGGCCACTCTTGTCCTGGAAAAGGCTCTCTGAGAAGGACTGGAGGTGAGCTGAAGAGTGAAACAGTGGAGTTTCTTGGTGAAAATGGACTGAGAGGGACGCCTGGGTGGCTCAGTGGTTGGGTGTCTGCCTCAGGGCGTGATCCTAGAGACCCGGGATCGAGTCCTACATCGGGCTCCCTGCATGGAGCCTGCTTCTCCCTCTGCCTGTGTCTCTGCCACTCCCCCCCCCCCCCCGTGTCAAGAAAGAAAGAAAGAAAAAAGAAAGAAAAGAAAGAAAGAAAAAAAATGGACTGGGAAACATGGCAGGAAGAACCAGTGGAGGCAGGTTTCCTCCAAGGGAATTAATGCTCCTTTGCATATTTTACTATGAGTTTTCTGACTCTAAGATGGTAAAGCTTTGGCTCTACTTGGGAATGACCTCAGAGAAAGCCTTGGGACACTGGAATGGGGCTTTCTGCATCAATATCCCTGACCTGGGCACACCCAATTCTGAGTACCAGAAACCTGTCCACTCAGCATTTCCGTACTAGCAAAGTCCGCGTATGCTCACATGTGACAAGACGTCCTCTTCTACTCACATATGAGGCAGTGCCTCACTCCACTTGAATGAGCGAACATAATTCTCTGGATGCACATACCTTGGAGTTTGAGGCTGGCTAACTTGTACTATAAGAAGCAAGTGCACCTACACACATAAAGTCTTTTTCTTATCTGTGGAAGTGGGATCAAGAGGGATCAAGTGGGATCAAGGGATCAAGCTCCAGATCCGTCCCTATCCCTTTTCATATTTGAAAAACTGATCCCAGGAAAGCTCCTTCTCAAGAGCTCTTCCTGGGTTCTCCAGGCACCAGGCAGCTGCCACAGCTACACACTCTGCTGCCGCACGCTGCCCACTGTTGGCTGGCATCCTTGCTGTGGATGAGGCTGTGCCCTGTGCCCTCCCGCCCCAGGCCCCAGCACTCTCCTACTCCTGATCCCATCTATCTACCCGGCCCACCTTGAGTCTAGCTCCACAAACCCACCATCTATTGGGCACCTCCTGGATCCAGGGCATGTTAGATTCCGTATACATGTTTTCTTTAATCCATTCCAATTCTAAGGCACTTATTAAAATCTACATTTTACTGATAAAGAGACTGCTCCCAGAGGATACACTGGCCGCTGGGAGCCCGAATGCTCACAAGGGGCTAAGCTGGAATTCTAACCTGATCTCTGGTTGCAAAGCCAGTGCTTTTTCCAGAAGCAGTTGCTGGGTCTGCTGGCCTTTGCCCTCTCTGCCCTCGAGAGAGGCCTGAATCACAGGGAGCTCTCCCTTAGCTCCACCCAAAGTAGGCAGCAGGACCATCAAAGGGAAGAGAAACAACAGGTTCAGAGAGAATCTGAAGCAAAAAGAGTGGGGTGAGAGCAGGCTGGAGGGGATGCAAGCACACAGAGGAGAAAAGAAAAGCCACGAATGAGAAAGGAAGGAGAGGGGAGCAGAGGTGTAGGAGAGAAGGTGAAGGGAGGGGAGAAGGTGTGTTCTGCAAAGTAGAATGCTTTGAAAAAGGTTCCTACTGTAGAGACTCGATGTGTTTTTCCACTTAAAAACTTGTACCTGAATGTCTTTTTGTTTTTCAAAAGTGGTACTTAAGGCATTCCCTCCACCTCCCCCACTGGGCCAGAGCTGACATGTTACCTTTCTTCTTGGGCCACCTCCCACTGTCTCCCCAATACACACTAGGCACCCCCGACCCGAACTCCTGCCCAGTAAGCAACAGAGGCCCAGATATCGAACTGGGCTCTAACGACCAGAGTGGGCGCTACTTCCGTGCCGTCCTCTCCTTACAAGGTTGTCAGAATCACATCACTGCTGAACCTGCTTTTCCCTCCACTTCCCTACATGACTCCCCCCCTTCTCCAGGGCTTGAGTGGGAGACAGGGGCCCCAGCACCTAGCAGAGGACCTGCACACAGCAGACACTCAATGACTGGCAAGCGGTGAATTGGCAAATTGGTGAACCAATGAAGGTTCCTCGGTTCCTTCCCTGTGCCGCACACAACGTCTGTCTCTGATCAGGACCCTCTCTTTCCAGCTCACCTAAATCGCCGCAGACAGAATCAGTGTGACAGCCTGGCTTCTGGAAACACTGTTAACATAGCGTCCACGATCTCAGTTCTAAGGGGTCGCTATGGGGCCCACAGCTCTGTAGGGTCCATTCATAAGTAGAGGCCACTTCTGCAGGCGATTCACACACGGCTGTCCCGCCTGGCTCCTCTGCAGCCCCCTGGGAGACCTGGGAGGGATCTAAGCCCCCCTCTCCCCCCGCCCCAGCTCCCTGCCAAGAGTTCCTTCCAGGCCTGCCTCTGATCTGCCCTCTACATCCACAGGCCTCCTGCACGCCTGTGACCTCCAAATACAGTGGGACTGAAAATGCAGGAGGAGAAAGGATGGAAGGAGGAGAAAAACAGCTTTGGGAGAGAACACTTGCACATGCAGCTTGCAGAACACTGTGACTTGGATTATTTTTGGAATCTAATGTTTCTAATGTTCAAGGGGAGGAAATGAGAAAAAGTAAGTAGAGATTCCCAGGACCAGCAGGCTGGAAATAATACAGGACACCATGTCCTGTGTCAGGGCGGGATGCAGGCACACTTCCTTGCCCTGAGCCCAGTTGGGGGTGGGGGGGTGCGGGGGGGGGGGGTGGTTTAGGCCCCAGTAGGAGGAGAGAGGGAGAGGGCAAGAACAAGAGGGCACCGAAGCGTTTCTCTTAAAAAAAAAAAAAAAAGCAGGAAATTACAAAACACCCAGTAAAGACCTTGCCCTCTGGCTGCCCTAAGTTTGCAGCTCTTTGAAGCCACCCTCCCAGCAAGAAGGGCTCTGCAGTGACTGAACTGCAGAGACTAGTCGGCATGCACCCTGGAGGCCTGTCCAGGGCTTGCCCTTTCTCCACAGCAGTGGTGAGGACCCCCACGCTCCATTCCCCCTCAGCCCGTCTGGCCACCTCCTAGGTTGCTGGCTGGCCTGTGCGCCCCTTCTCCTGCAAGGCAAGGTCAGCCTGTGTGTGTGTGTGTTTCTCTGAGGAGAGGGTGGAGCCCTAGCCTCAGGGCAGAGGGCTCACCTTCCTTGCCCCCCAACTCTCTCCCAGGCACACTTCCCAACCTCACCAAGTCTCAGCTCTCCCATCTATGACATGATGCCTGTATTTACACCTGCCTGGCCTGCCACATAAAGCAGATGGGAGACCAAATGATGAACTACCAACTGGAGGACTCTGGGTGGGTCTCCACTCTGGGTCAAAGTTTTCTATATCAAAGGAAGGGCTGGACCACAAAACCTCTAAGGTCAGGGGTGTGAGAACACTTTAAAAACCGACATCCAAAAAAAAAAAATCTTCTGTATTTTAATTGCTACAATGGCACTTTTCAGTTTGACAAATGAATGTGGAGTCAGGCTCACTGCTGGCTTGCAGAGTGTGGGGGCTGGAAGAGAGGTAAAGAGGAGCAGCAGTGGGCCAGCTTCTGGTGGGATGGAGAAGCAGAAGAATTTCTCCACAAGTGGCCCTACAGGTTCTCATCACTCCAGGCAGGAGTTTTACTCTGGGCCCTGGGGAATGATCAGAACTGTTTATACCTTGGAAGGAGAGGGAGGGCAGGAAACAGCAGTGGATACTTTGCCCAGGGACAGGGCATCCTGGGGACGTCCTGAATTGCTAATGTGGTTGACAGGACATACACAGCGAAACACAATAAGCACGTAACCCTTAGCACAGTGCCCGGCGGCCTGCCATGATGCCTTTCACCCAGTGGGCCCCACAAATACCTTCTCATGGCGACATGAAGGTCCCATTATTTTGGTTGCACGGACTTCCAAGAAAATCAAAATGCATAGATGTGTTTCTTGGATGGACTGTTGGACGTGTTTCTGGCCCAAAGTTTGCAGGACAAACTTTGCAAGACAAATATACTCTTAGCTATGACGCAAAGCAGAAGGTGACACGTGTCTCAGATGAAGAAGGTGCACGGGGAGGGATTACTTTCCTCTGTGGCCGCTTCAAGGATAGACTGTGTTCCTAGAGACCTCTCCTGTGGCAGCTCCCCCAGCCCGCGCCCAACAGATACGACCCCCTTTTGATCTAGGTGCTCCTCTCTGTGTCTCAGCCAAGAGTATCACACAGCCTAGTGATCTCTGGGGACCCCTGTGAACCTACATCCTGATTGCTGACTTCTCCCAAAACTCAATTCTTGATTTTATTTCATTTAGGGATTATCGAAAAGTATCTAGAGCAAGCCCATTGGGAAGATAGCATTGATGATGCTCTGCATGGTCTCGGCAGGCCCCCAGGGACTGAAGAGGAGGGGGAAGGAAGGGAAGCCCAGGACCAGCACCTCTACATACCACCTATCACCCTTGTTCAATTCTCCGAATGAGCCTGGGCAGCTGGGCAGCAGCTCAGGCTGCCCCCCCCCCCTTTTTTTTCCTAGCAAGACCAGAGTTCAAGAGATGATGGCTCTATTTGCTGAGAAAAACACATATTCCATCACCAGCCAAGATGACAACCCCAAAGATCGAAAAGCCTACTGTAGATATACAGGGGAGAATGAACAGGAAAAGGCCAAAAATTATTACAGAATTTTTGAGCAATAAAGAGGCTTGGATATCATTAATAGAGCAAGGGTGCGAGGAGGAGAAATGCAAGGCACATTCAGCTGGGGTAGATGGGGTCTTTACCAAACTTTATCAATGTGGAGATTCTTTTTTTTTTTTTTTAAAGATTTTATTTATTCATTTGAGAGAGAGCATGAGTGGCAGAAAAGGGCAAAGCAGACTCCCCACTGAGCAGAGAGCCCTATTCGGGGCTCCATCCCAGGACCCCAAGATCACAACCTGACCCGAAGGCAGACGCGTAACTGACTGAGCCACCGAGGTGCCCTTCAACCTGGAGGTTCCGAGATGTCCCCTGACAAGCCTCGTCTCTACCACCACTGCCACTGCCACAACCACACACACGCCCTGCCACACTGCTCCTCCCATTGAAAGACATTTTCACAAAGAGAGAGTACTGTTTATGAACAAATTCATCATCCCTCTTTGGCTGGGAACATCATCAGAGACCAGAGAGGCCAGACGCACCTAAGGTCTCCCCACTGGCAGAGTGGCACCTCAGAACAAATCTGAATCCCCACTCAGCTCTGTTTCAGGCCAGATATGGCACCCCCAGGTGTGAACAGAATTTCAGCACACGAGAATAAATAGGCAGGAAGACATTAAGAATTCGGTTCTCGGGATCCCTGGGTGGCACAGCGGTTTGGCGCCTGCCTTTGGCCCAGGGCGCGATCCTGGAGACCCGGGATCAAATCCCACGTCGGGCTCCCGGTGCATGGAGCCTGCTTCTCCCTCTGCCTGTGTCTCTGCGCCCCTCTCCCCTCTCTCTCTCTCTCTCTCTCTCATGTGTGTGTGTGACTATCATAAATAAATAAAAATTTTTAAAAAAATGAAAAAAAAAAAAAAAAAAGAATTCGGTTCTCCAGAGGGGGCTTTGCCACAGGCAGCATGGTGAGGCCGGTCTCCTCAAAGCAACCGTGAGGGTCTCATGAGTTGGTCAAAGAGGAGGTGGGCACCTCAATGCCCTCCTGACTGGGGTGCTAAAGGTCTGGTCCGGAGCACGTTCCAAGCACAGCTTTACCCAGAAAACAACCACTGTGCTGCAGAAGCCCATCCTAAGCATGGTTCTAACCCTGGAAGCCCGGCAGAGGAGCCTTGTCCCTTTGTGGGGACTGCTCCCACATGCAAGTGGGAATATACTTCTCTCTGGAAGGGCTTTGGGAAAGACTAGCACATAGGCCTCCTGCGTAGACATCAGTATGTATTCAGAAGCAGAGCGGAGGAAGGTTTCTGTATCAGGTACGTGGTCAGTGACAGGCTGGAGCCCTTCAGGACGCTTCTTTCCTGCAAAGCCTGGAGGACTGGGCCTTCTGCAGACTGGAAGGCAGATGGTGCGGTGGCTTCAGGGTTTTCCGATGCATGTCATGGGCCTCGGCATGTTGGTGGGCATCACGGGGTCACCATGGCTGTCATCAGTGTGACACGGCTGGGTTCCTCCCAGGGTGTGGGAGACACTTTCTGATCCCAAGGTCTTTTCTAGTTCTGACATCCTGGAAGATGTGCCCTAGGCATCCAGGAAAGGTGGTGTGGGGTGGGGGGCTACGAGGATCCTCCTCTGAGCAGCAAGAGGACAAGGAACAAGTGCACCTAGTGACCTTACTACAGCAAACCACCCCCTACAGGGGAAGGGGCCTGCCTTCGGCCTGGCAAGGGGAAGTGATTGCAGGGTAGACCCCTCCATCCTCCGGGGGCCCCTGCAGCTGTGAGCCAGGTCTGCAGAGAGAGTCATCAGTGCACCTGGCGAAGGAGGAGCGCCCCGTCCGAGGTCCCTGAGCACAGTGGAGGACAGGCCCATTAGTTAGAGACTGGAGAGCACAGCACAAGGCTGCGCTGCTCATCTTCCAACAAGATGCACTGTGCACTCCCTGAATCACCTCTGAGTAGCCCAGTCCTCCCACATTGCTCATCAAGGCACTCCTGTCACTCCTGATGTGCAGATCTCTCTTCTCTAAAATCCCCCAATCAGGGAGGCTGTGCCTAGGGCAGGGGGTGCACACGGCGGACATAAGGAATAATAACTGGGAGCTTGCGACAGCTTGCTATTCCAGGACAGAGACTCCAGCCTACTCAGCTTTATCCAAGTGCCTTGTTTTGGGCTCATGACAGCTGCTCAACAGTTTATTAAATGAACGGGTGGCCTGCCTTGTGAATTATCTGTGGAACAGAGTCCCTCCTCTCTAAATGGTGAATTGGCAGGGAAAATGGCCCTTCCTTCCTCCCCTCCCTTCCCCCAAGATGAGGAAGGGTCATCTCAGAGGCCAGGGGAAGGTGGTGAGAGGTGGCTTCACTCCCCTAAGGCCAGCTGGTAAATGGGGAGCAGCACCTATTATTCAAGCCCTGGCAAACAAGCTGTCACCCTACAGGGCCATCGGGGACACACTGCACTCACCCTTTCACAAAAATAGTAGCTGGGTGACGACTCAGTTTGCTAAGAGTTCCCCAGATCTGGAATCGCAGGCCTCCAACAAGCCTCCCAGAAGAAAGGGGGCTAAGATGTGGCTCATGCCGTAACTATGTCCTCACACCCTTGTTTAAACGGGGATGCACCCGCACAACTCTCACCCCACACGGCCACCCTCCTCGTCCCCTTTCAGAAACACCAAATAAGTCAAGGGCCGAGGTACTCGGTTCTGCACAGATATTTTAAATTGATCTGGGAACGACGCAGAAGGACTGTTTTTCTCTCCTGCCCTACACCCAGCACATTTTCTGTGGCAGCTCCGTCAGGCCTGGGCCACATGTTCGTCACTGACTCAATATCAAAATATTCCTGGGCTGCCCTCTTCCCATCACCCCTTTGCTGCCCTTGTTTCATTTTTTTTTATATTCCCTTCCCTCCTCCTCTACACACACCAAACATATCACACGCATGCCACACACTACACATACTTCTTTTATGCTATGAACCCACCGCGGGACACGGACCCAAAACTTAGAGTCCTGCATAGAACCGAGGGACTGTGTACTTGGGTGGGGGAAAAGCCACAGCTTGATTTTCACTGACCGCTCATGAAAGACAACATTCCTTTCGATTATGAACACAGGCAGCAAACCACATTAGGGTCAGCAATAGCTGTGCCTCCGATGCCAACAGAAGCACGCACGTTTTCAGATGACATCAGGTTGTTGCCCTGAATTGTCATTTAGGTTCCTCACTCCATCAAATCCATGGTAGTTAGAAGACTTCAAACAGAGCTTGTGATTTAACATGTTCCCAAACAAGTATAAAAGTCATTGTGATTTTTAAAAATGGAATAACGGCATTTCAAGAATTATCTTCCAAGCCTAGATGTTATTTTGTACATTCACAAATGTTATTTTTAAAATTTTTTTTTTTACGAATGTTATTCTGAGCACGGTCCATGGCACGGAAAGGCTAAGAGCCCTCGCTGTCCAGTGAGCATCAGAAGGTGGGATGTGAGACTGTCCCCAGAGTCACCAGGGTGCGGGCCAGGGCACGCAGGGCCAAGAGGCGGCGGTCAGCGGTTTGCCTGGGGGCAGCCAGCTAGCGGGGCTATTGAGTCGGAGCGTGGGTGGGCTTCGGAGACAGACCCAATACTGGCTGTGTCTAACCCACCGTGGGATCTCGGGGAGCCCCGCACCTCTCTGAGCTCCCAGTTCTTGTCAACATCCGTTCTGAGCTTTCCTCGACTGGGAAGCAGGGCCAATAATATACCATAAGAATCTTGTGAGCATGAATTGAGGACATATATGTGTGGCAGAAGTTACTGCTTGGTGGGCTGGTGCTTGGCTCACTCTAGAAGGTCAGCCTTCCCTACCTGGAGATTTCTGAGGCTAAGGTGGGTTTTTTTTTTTTAATATTTTATTTATTTATACATGAGAGACACAGAGAGAGAAAAAGGCAGAGACACAGGCAGAGAGAGAAACAGGCCCAGGGCAGCCCGGGTGGCTCAGTGGTTTAGCACCACCTTCAGCCCAGGGTGTGATCCTGGAGACGCGGGATCGAGTCCCACGTCGGGCTCCCTGCATGGAGCCTGCTCTTCCCTCTGCCTGTGTCTCTTCCCCACTCCCTCTCTGTGTGTTTGTGTGTCTCTCATGAATAAATAAATAAATTCTTTAAAAAAAAAGAAAAGAAAAAAGAAACAGGCCCCATGCAGGGAGCCCAACGTGGGACTCGATCCCAGATGTCCAGGATCACGCCCTGGGCTGAAGGTGGTGCTAAACCACTGAGCCACCCGGGCTGCCCAGGTGTTTTGTTTTTGAGGCAGGCATTATCTGTGCCCTACAAAGGCTTCTCATATCCTTGAAATTCAGGGATGCAGTGAAATGTCTCACACAAAACACTTGTAGGCAGACCTGACTCCCCCCGCCTTCCCTTCTAACTCTGGCTCACCGAAACAGGTGCCCAGGCCAGACTGCAAAGCAGACCCCCGTCCCAGAGCAGAAGAGACTGCAAATAAAAAGGAGACGTCCAGGGGGATCCCTGGGGTGCTCAGCGGTTTAGCTGCCGCCTTCAGCCCGGTGCATGATCCTGGGGTCCTAGGATTGAGTCCCGCGTCGGGCTCCCTGAATGGATGGAGCCTGCCTCTCTCTCTCTCTCTCTCTCTCTCTCTCTCTCTCATGAATTCAAAAAAAAAAAAAAAAAAAAAAAAAAGGAGACATCCACACCTTTCCAATATTGGTCACAGGAGCCAAAGTACCTGTCTCTGGCTTCACAGAGCAGCTGGCTTCTGACCTGGCTTCTGACCTGGTGTCTCTTATCATTTGGTGAGCAGTGACAGGGATTCTATAGTCCCCTCCCCCCACCCCCCCCTACCCCCAGCGTGGGGCAGGCCAGGGCTGGACCTAGAATGCCCAGCCACTGGGCAAGGAGCCCATAAGAAAGCTGCAGGGGGAACCTCACAATCCCCAAGGTTGTGCAAGAAACTCCTCTGCATGTGCAAACTGGCTTACATGATGTTCAAAAGATCTTTTGCGGAAAGCATCTATGCATCCTTTAAAAATCACATACATCGATTTTCATCTGGTTATGAACCATAAAAGATTAGAAAGCACAGAAAATACAGAGAGAAATTAAAATCGACCATAAGCCTGGCCCCTTGAAATCCAAACTAGTAGAGTTATGGTGAGTTTTTTTCCCCATTTATACCCGTGTTGACACTCTCACACAAATTGGGGTTATAATTATATATAGTTTTGTAGCCTGATTTCATTACTTCCAAATACCTAGAGACATTTTCAATACAAGCTCTTAAAAGACAGAGAACCAGTATGTCAGACACTGTCTGTAAAACTCACCGGTTACCAAGATGTCATGCGATACCTAAGAGTAGGATTGTGCATTTATAGATAAGTTCTCCCCCAGAAAACTGATAGGAGGAAAACTCATTTCACTCTTATTAAAGTGCATATGATAGTAAACTCTCTTCTTTAGCTTTGCAGGGAATCTAGAGAAGATACTTTGTGTCTTTGGCAAAGAGGCACCATATATTTTTCTTTTTCACTTTCTCATGTGCCCTGATAAGGGGAAAGCTTTGAAGATTCCCTGCTGCAAAAAAAAAAAAAAAAAAAAAAAAAAAAAAAAAAAAAAGGGTCTTGCTTGAGAACGTACTCAGCCGCTGAGGAAAAACCTCTAGAAAGAAGTGGTATGGAAGGAAGAGCCCTGAACTTCAAACGCAAGAAAGCGGGATTCATAGGACACGTCTGCCATAATAGCCCCAAGATCAAAGAGCAGCCCATTTCCCTGCATGTCAGCAGAGACACCACCACCCACCTCGAGGGATCAAAGGGCCGCACAGATTAAATAAGATGCCGCCTGTGAAAGTGAAAGCAAAGGAGACTGCAGGACAATAATCACCAAGTCCTGTTCTTGTGACTGGTAAGAGTATTAGTATTTTTGTAGCACATCCTGACTGGGGCAGTGTCCAACCGTATAAAAGTGTGGTCTCTGCAGCCACATGGCACTTCTCAGACTGGCCAAGTTCTGTACCTTCTCAGTTTCTCCATCTGTAAAATGGGATAATGATAATCCACCTACTTCATAAGACCCTCGAGATGATTACAGTGAGCTAATTCACGTGTGGTGCTTACAACAGTACCTGGCAATAGTAAACACCACATAAGGACAGCTTTAAAGTCAGTGACCAATAACTATGATATGATTAAAATAAATCAACCCAAATCAGTAGGCACATTTTTTTTTTTTTTAAAGTAGAGCCAACCAGCAGGAGCAGGGTAGGGGAGGAGCAGAGCGAGAGAGAACCTCAAACAGGATCCAAACTCAGCACAGAGCCCCACAGGGGGCTGGATCCCACCACCCCGAGATCACAACCCGAGCTGAAATCAAGAGTGGGCCACTGAACCGACGGAGCCACCCAGGTGCCCCCAGTGGGCACATGTTTTAAAGCTTGCAGCCTCTACAGGTTTCCCTAAAAAAGCTGGGCGCCCCCCTCCCCGCTGGCCGTGTCCCCTCCTACCTTCTCGGCGTCCTGCTCGAAAAGCCGCAGCTGGAAGCACTGGTCCAGCTTGAGCTTGCGCACGTGCCACATCTGGTGCAGGTGCTGCCGGGTGGAGTGCAGCTTGTCCAGGAGGCTGGTGATCTTGGGCACAAGGCTCTGGAAGTCGGCGCTGCCCGGGATGCAGTTGCGCCCCGAGAAGCCATCGCTGCAGCGGATACACTGGAGTAGCCGCTGCCCCTCCCGGTCCAGCTCCTCCACGGGGGCCTTCAGCACCTTCTTCTTGAGCTGCGTGTGCTCGTCGATGAGCCGCCGCGAGCCTTCCACGTCCACGGGGAACTCCTTCCGCGCCAGCATCTCCTGCAGGTCCTCGAGGCGGGACAGCAGGTGCACGGCGCTGTTGAAGAACTCCTCCAGGGACAGCCGCAGCTCGATCCATGCCTCGTGGTTGTAGTCCAGGGAGCCGTCGAACTCCTCGGTCAGCTGCGAGGGGTCCACCAGCTTCGTGAGGCCCTCCACGGACACCATGCTCGTCTAGGGGGGCAGACACAGAGAGGGGGCCTCGCTGGCGCCGGGCGGGCAGGGGGCAGGCCCCGGGGGTGGGGTGGGGGGATAAGACCACGGCCTGCCTCGGAAAGGGTGAGAGGGAGAGCATGCACCTGCGGGCAGGAGCCGCACATCAGCCAGGGGGAGTGGTTTCTGCAGGCTGGCTGAGGTTGGAGAGGACCTCTTGAGCCTCTTCCTCCTTCCGAGACTGACTGGGGAGGCCACAGCACCGAGGAACCCTGAAACATCAGCCCCTGCCATGCTGCCTGTCATTGGGGTGGCCGGAGGAGCAGGAGGGAGAAGCGCGGGCAGCACAAGGGGAAGGGAGAGGGTGGTGCTCAGAGGTCTGGCTCACCTCGAAGATGAATTTGGAGCTGCCAAAGTTGGTCTTCTGTTTCTGCCAGAAGTTGTCAGGTTTGATGATGAGGGCCACATGGATCTCAGCTGGAAAGGCTTCCTGCAGCGTCTTGAGGAGGGGCTTGATGAGGTCCCACTTGGAGCCCCGCATGTCGATGATGACGGTGAAGCCACGTTTGCACACGTCCTCACTGTGGGGAGGTCAGAGGTCAGGCATGGTCACTCTGGGTGGCTGAGACTTTGGGGTACACGGTCAAAAAGCACCTGGAAACCTGCCTTCGTTTTCACCTGGGCCACCCCTTCAACCTCACACTGGGCCTCCGGGCTGCCTTCCAATCCGACTCAAAATGCACCACCTCCGAAAACTTTTCTAGGTTAACCCCAACTGCCCAAGGGCATTCTGGTTTCTCCCAGCACTTAGCAAGGAACTGAGCCTTCCCTGTGGTCAACTGCGCTTGTTGGGATGTTATTCAGGTGTTCATAATTGTGTTTTTCTTTTTAATTTTTGACTCCTTTCCTTGCTCCTGGCACGAATCATGTTTTCCTCAGTTGAATACAATCTCTCTAAAGACAAGGACCCTCTTGCCCGTAAAGCTGAGATGGAAAGTCCTTGGCATGAGTTCTGTCCATCCCTGTGCCCACATCAATGGCAGACACTGGTATGCTTTACCACTGAACCCAAACGGGTCCAAAAAATCTTTTTCCGTAAAGGGCTCTGGGCTGCTTCTATCAATTGATTAGTGATGGTCCACGAAGCATTAACCTGTATCTGCCACCACTGTATTTAAAATGTGTAACTTGTAGTTCAAGATATATGTCAATTTTTAAAAAAAATCAGGTTGCTGAGTCATGCTGTTTGCTCTTAGATGGCCAAGGGTGAGACTGGTTGGGACGTGGATGTCATCCGGTTTTCTCATGTACTTCCATTACACCAGTGAGGGTGTAAAAAGGCGTGTTTCAGGAAGCTAAGAGAGGAAAAACTACTCTTGAAATCAAGGCCAGATGAAGTGACAGTGACCATCTTGAAAACCTGAAAAGTAATTAAGCTAAGTGAATCAAGATATTGCCATACAACTTCTTAAGTAGCAAAATTTATTTAAGTTGTAACTCCTAAGAAATGAAAGAAAAAAAAAAACCACGAAGGTCAAAATGGTTATAACATGTCAATTTGGATTTTTACCTGTAACTCCTAAGAAATGAAAGGGGAAAAAAATGAAGGTCAAAATAGTTATGTCAATCTGGAAGAAATTCTCTGTTTTGGTAGTTAGGGGTCTTTCCTTTGATCCTTCTTGGTTTATTTAGCCCATGTATCTATTTTATGACTCAAAATAGATTTGGTTAATTCACGTTTTTATATAAATACGGTGTGGTATTACCTTCAGATGTTTTAATTTCCACATAGCACTTGCTTAAACCACTGTGCATGTTGCATGACCCACAGATACATGCCACCACATATCAATCACTTCTAGCTACTGGAGGTAAGGCCACGTTTGGAGGATTTGGGCCACAAAAGGAAACAAAGCCCCTTTTTAGGCTTCGTTCCCAAATCTCAACCAGTGATGAGAATGTCACAGACTCTTGAAGAGACCACAGCCCCCGTGACTGTACGACTGTCTCGAGCATAAGGCAGTCAGTCCTTGGGCCTCTCAGTTAGACAGAAAACTCCCCAGGCAAGGAGCCTCTTTCCATTTCTTATTGTTGATACAAAAGACTACACTCAACAGGAGAGGAAGCCCGAGTCTTTTGTTCCTCCTCAGATCCTGCATTCCAAAGGAAAGGAGTTGCCTCTTCTTCTTTGACTCTTACTGAATGGACCAACGGCCAGAGTCTTCCATAAATAATTTTCTCTGCCCCATCATCTGAAAGCAATATGACTTTTTCTTAATTTATGGAATTCCCTTCCCATTTTAAGAGAAACACCTGCTAATTATAGAAAAGTTAGAATATTCAAAGATCTACGTGAGAGCTGCTAATGGTAAGGAGTTATAATACTCTTGTCTGTTTCTCTCCAGTCTTTTTTGTGCATGTAATTTTCATGCCGCATAGTGTTCTATTTTTTACTGCAACATAGAATTTTTTCTCATACCTAAAATGCCTTCAGAACTATTTGCATTTAATGACACAGAGTCCATCTTAAACCTATACCATAATTGTTCTCATAATTTCTTTACAGAAAGGCATATCAACTTCCATATCCACTAGCCATCTGTGACAGTTGTCCCCGCCCCTTACCCCATTGTAGCCTCATCAGCACTGGCCACTGAATTTTAAAAATCCCTGCCCATTTTCTAAGAAAAACATTGCATTACATTTAAATTTGCATTTCTTTGATTACTAACTATAGCTTATTGGCCCATAAGTATTTCTCTGTGACTTTTATCCACTTTTCTGTTGGAGTTTACTGGCTTCTCTCATTGTTCTTAACTTTACTTGGCTTGACTCAGATTTGTCGCATGCCCTCTACGTCAGGCACTGCAAAGTAACCTTGGGTCTTGTCTTTCCTGCAAGATGACCAGCTTGTTTACCTTGTTTACCTGCTCCTCAGGCCCCACTGCTGCTACTGTAATTATGCTGACAGGAGAAATCTCCATCCCTAACGACAAATAGTGTTGCCACCAAGAGCTGGAGTGTGACTATCCCAGTATCTAAATGTGGCGATCGGTAGCAGCCTACACACTATTAACTAATAATCCCTGAAAACCAAAAGTAGAAATCAGGCCTTAATATTCTCTAGGAAATTCTCCCTAGCTCGGGAGATGGGGACAGATGCCCAGGGGCTGAGCGCTGAGAGCTAATCTAATTGCCATCTTACTATGAAAACAGCCTAAACTCCCCAGGTGCTCTGTATGTTTGGTTTCAAGTAAGGAGCATGCCTGGGGGAGGGAAAGAACTTTTTACCAAAGCTTATTCTATGCCAGGGCCTGTGGCTGGGCACTTGACAACCATTATTTCATTTTATCCACACAACAACTTATAAACTTGGTATGGTTATCTCCATGCAAGAAATAACAAAACCAGAGGCACAGAATTTGCCTAAAGCACATGACTACTAAGTGGCTAAACAGAGAGTCAAAACCAAGACTTCAAAGCCCACGCTCAGGTCACTATATTGTATCATACCATACCATATTGTGATTGGGGGTGGGAGTTAAGGGTCCGTGATGGGGGATTAGGTTAGGATGCTCACAGGAGTTGAGAACAATTAGGACAAGGATTCCAAGTGTATGCCCTCCATTCTGCAGTCTGTGCAAAATCACAGAATCACAGAAGCAAGAGAGTATGGCATATTGAAAAGTTCTAGTAATTCACTTTGGTTTTGGCACATGGGTAAGGGGAGAGTGATGAGAGGGTACCACTCAATGTGCTTTAGAGAGCCCTGTTCTGGGTTCTGACCCTCCTTTTCCACACCCTCCGCCCAGGGAACAAAGCAACTTGCAGGGAGTCTATGTTGCTCCCACTCACCTTCTAGACTAAGTTACTACTACCTAAAAACCTAAAACTCTATGCCCAAAGAGCCCTTAGCCTACTTCCTGGGCCCACATGTACCTCTTTCCCAGGTCCAATCCCCCAGTGACAAGTAACACCACAAGTATGAGCACAGGGATATGGCTAGAACACGGATACGCGAGCTGGGGTGTCCCCACGCACACAGGAAGACAGAGCTGGGCAGTGGGCAGAGAAGGGAGGCGACCATGGGCGAGGGCCCAGTCTCCCTGGATCGTCAAGCTCTAGCAGAGAACTCAGAGCAGCCCAACAAATCTAAACGTGAGGTTGGTCTCCTAAGTCACCATGAAGATGTACTTGTCGAAGTAGAGGGTAGATGCTTTATTTAACAGTTTGTTCACTTGCTCTGTTAATTTTCAAAATGTACACATAGGGTATGCGGGTTTCCCTTGGTACTACTCGTGCCCTGGGCATCACAATGTAGAAGCAAGCCTTCCAGGAAGAGGCAGGAATGGAAGCAGACCTCAAATCAGGATGCTCTCATACCACGGCAGGAGCACCGGATTTATCCTAAGGGCAATGAGGAAGCACTGAAGGGGATCATTCAGGAAACATGAACAGGTGATTCAGGACTGCCCTGCAGCTGTGCAGAGGGAGAGTCAATCAGGGTCAGCCAGAGGGAGTGGTCAGAGTGGAAGCAGAGAAACCACCTCCTTTGGATTTTTGCTAAAATGCCTTCCACATGAAGTCTCCCTTGGGCCACCCTATTCGAAGCTCCGGCTGCCACCTAGCATGCCCTTCCCTTATTTACTTTCCTCTTTAGCACTTATTTCCATCTGAGTCATGTATTTCATTTATTCACTTATAGTCCATCTTTCCTCACTGGAAACTAAGGGACTCTTGCGCAGAGTCCCTCAGTGAGGGCAGGGACTCTTGTACAGGTTTCCCTGCTGGATCCCCAGTGCCTAAATCAGTGCCTGGTGCATATTAAGACTCGGTACACGGAGGTAGCACATAAGGGCCTGGAATCTAGAACCAGCCTTCCTTGGTCTGACTCCTGGCTCCATCCTTGACTTAATGAGGAACCTCAGGCAAGTTACATTTAATCCCTATGCCTTAGCCCCCTCCCTGTAAAACAGGAATAAACCTGAATACTAAAAACCACAATACAGGGTGACTTAAAGCTTAAGTTTGTTCATGCACGTAAAGCACTTGCTATGGGTGTGGACACATAATCTCTACCATGTAAGTCTCAGCTGCTATAAGAGATGCTGTGGGTGTCCCACCAGGGCCCCTTTATTGACCACTGTACCCAGCCTCGAGCTCTAAAAGTGTTGCAGCTAGCAGCTCACACCTGAGCCCATCTCTGGAGATTTTCCTTTTATTTTTATTTTTTTGTATATATATATATATTTTTTTTTATTGGACTTAGATTTGCCAACATATAGCATAAGACCCAGTGCTCATCCTGCCAAGTGCCCCCCTCAGTGTCCGTCACCCAGTCGCCCCAAGCCCCCGCCCACCTCCCCTTCCACTACCCCTTGTTCGTTTCCCAGAGTTAGGAGTCTCTCATGTTCTTTCACCCTCTCTGATATTTCCCACTCATCTTCTCTCCTTTCCCCTACAATCACTTTCACTTGGAGATTTTCCTTTGATTGATGGGTGACACTTCTCCAGGAGACACCTAGCCAGTGACAAGCCCAGAGACCAGGGGTGGGGGTTGGGTGGGGGGGGGAGCAGTGTCTTTCTATAACAAGATAGAAAGGTGGAAAACTATGAAGTGTGACTCATACTCCAGAAGCTTCTCATTCTCCCAGTCAGTCTCCAGCTAGACTTTATCTGAGACCACATCCTTGCTGGGTCCTTCCTTTTCCCTCCTCTGCTTCTCCAACTCCTTTACAAGTTTTTCGGAGGAGGATGCCCTTCATGAATCATTTACACTTGAATCTCCATTTCAAGACACACAGCCTAAAACATACGTCTATGATTTTCCTACATACATGAAATTCTGAAGGCAACTTGATAGGTGGTCTGGAAATTAAAAGAAATCCGGGTTGCAAATTTTGACTCAGGGGTCATTAGTGCCCGGCACAGAGTGGACACTCAATAATACTTACTGAATAGATACACTCATGAACTGTGGTAGAAACGCATAAAAGTGAGTGAGCACCCAATGAAAATGAGTAAGGTGAAAAGACACTTCTTGACTCAAAAGATAGGACTTACGGGAACACCAATGTTTAAGAGATGGGAGAAGAAAGTAGATGAGTCTGAGGGAAAAAATACAGAGAAGTTAGAGAAAATCAAGAGAAGACTGAAGTCAAAGAGATCAGGGAAGAGGGCGTTTCAAGGAGGAATGCGGTGTCATAGGCTGCAAAGACGTAGGTCACTAACTGAGATCAGAATTGTTGCATTTATCAGCTAAGAGGCCTCTTTGGTCCCATCAGTCAGGGTCGATTCAGGGCGTTAGTGCAGAGACTGGGTGGAGCAGGGAAGCAGTCTTCCTACTTGATCTCTGAGATGATTACAGGAAACGTCAAAGTCATCAGAGGTTGCTTTTGGCACACTCCCATCCCTGGCCCTGTCTTCCCAACTCTGGAAACAACCCGGGTCTGTGCACTGCTCTTTGGCTGCCCAAGCCCCAGGAACCTCCCCTTGCCTGTCTCCCTGCCCCCAGAACAAATTCCAGTTTCACCAATTGTTCTGATAATGCCCTTTTAAGAAGGACCCTTCAAGGGTCATGTGGTTTGCTCAGGGGTCCAATCTTTGTAGTCTCCCTCAATTTGACACAGTTCCTCAATTTCCTGGATTTTCGAGGATTATGATTTACTTTGTAGAATGTACTTCAGTTGTGCTTTGCCTGGTATTTTCTCATGGGTAGACCCAGATCATCTATTGGCTGAATTGTCACTGAAATGTTGGGGTTTCTCACTGTATCCACTGAGGTGTACATGATATTGCTTACAAGCGGCCCATGATGTTGGCTAAACCATTACTGAGAGTGAACTTTGATTACTTGATTACGAGGGTGTCTACCGGGGTGCCTGGGTGGCTCAGCGGCTGAGCGTCTGCCTTCAGCTCAGGGCGTGATCCCAGAATACCAAGATCGAGTCCCACATCAGGCTCCCTGCATGGAGCCTGCTTCTCCCTCTGTGTGTCTCTCTGCCTCTCTCTCTCTCTCTGTGTCTCTCATGAATAAATAAATAGAATCTTAAAAAAAAAATAGAGGATGTTTGCCATGTTATCCTCTGAGTTATTTTTTTTCACCCTTTATAATTAAATATTTTGTACAGAGCTACTTTGAGACCATATGATTCTTTTCTTCCCACTTACCTCATCACTCGATGGAGAGCAGTTTGAGTGAGCCAAATTACCCTGGACTATAACAGGTAACCTTCCTTTTCCCTTTAGGTTACTTACCCTTTAAATGATATTTATTAGCCCAAATTAAATGTTCAGGGGCAGAGGACTACTGCATTGTATATGGAGGGATGGGAGCATGGAAAGGTGAAGTTTGGAGCAAGAGGCCTTTAAATCCGCTGAGGAGGAGAAAGGAGGATGAGTAACCCTCCCCAGCTCCCACATCCCCTACTCTACAGCGGGAACACATCCACTGCTCACTCCCTTCGGCCTCACTCGTCTCTCCTCTGGGCCTTGAGACCTGGACACCCTCGACCAGCTTCTCACCCTCTGTGCTAAGTTACAACCCCTTCAAACTACACGGTAAACTTCTCATGAACTCTCAGGAGCCCTCAGGCCCAGGACATAAACGTATACTTTATGATCGATCAGATATTTCTTGTACTCAGTTCTGGGCCATTTACTCTTTTGTTCATTACCCGTCATTGGCGCTGTTTTCACGCAGCAAAGCTTGCGCTATCTCAAAAAAAGCATTTGTACTACTTTATGCCAATACTTCTCAAACTTTAGTGACTTTCATTATCGCCTAGGACACTTGTTTAAAAATGCTGACTTTGGGAACTCCTTTCAGATATTATGATGAAAATCCGTGTGGGATGAGACCCAGGAGGCTCCCCAGGTGCTCCAAGGACAATACCTAGAGTCTCTTAGCTGTGGCTTGTGGGAGTTTAATGGATACTCACTTTGTCTGAATCAGATTAAGAGAGACATTAATACACAGTAGGCAGCACGCAGCTATCCAGTCAGGGCCATGCTCCACAGGCACACCAACAGCTACGCGCTACAGGAGCCTGTCAAAAGTGGCAGCAGGTTTCTCTATATATATCGCCAAGTTCTCTCAAATGGAGTCATTTATTGGAAGCACAGGCTTGAGAGGATTTCTGTCCTCACAGTGCAATTTTTGGGTTCTTTTTGCAAAAACTGAGCTCCTCCTCTCTTGGCCTGGAGAGGCTTTCCCTGAAAGGCCTGGTGGCTGCCTTTCCCAACATAGCAATCTGTGCTCAACCAGGCACCTGCTGGAGATCTGCCTCCCCAGGCTTCCCTTTCTACTTCTAAATTGCTATCAAATCACCATGGAGTTTCTGCTTCTTATCAGACACCTGACCTGGCAGGCTTATCGAAAATACGTGGGCAAGTCCTGGGTCACCTCTAGGGTCCCCCAGGCCCTGCCCACATCTGATGTCCCCAGAGCTGTCTCTTGATCCATGAGGCTGTGAATGCTGTAAGGGCTGTCCCAGGTGTGATTGATACAGGTGTGGAGGGTCTCAGTGGTGGGCGGTGAAGAACCAATGAACGGGCGCGTTACCGCGGACACTCTGCACTCCTGGTTGCCAGACCAGGACCAAGGTTCCTCTCACACATTGCCATAATCCTGTCCTTACTCTGCATAGCAGCTGCCATATGTGGGGTAACTGCCATCAAACTCTGGCAGAAATCACAATTTAAGAGCACGTTGTTAAACCCAGTCCCCCCAAATGGTTTTATTATGTATGACTGCTATGGCTGCTTATAATGAATTCAAGTGTCTTTGGAGGAGGCTTAAACTCGCCATTCTTTAAACCATCTCCAGCTCATTCACACACTCATATGATCTGTCTTCTTCTTGGCCTTTGGGTTTGCTGCTATAATTACCCCAGCCCTATTTCACACATTTGAAGACTCAATGCCTTTAGCTGGGGTGGTGGGGGGAGGCTGGGATTAAGATACTAGTGCCTCAAGCTGAGGATTGCTCTGGGACCTGAACAGCAGCGTGGAGTACCTGTCAAGCCAGGGCTTCCCCTTGGGTTACAGGACTGGCCTCAGGAAGTACCGCTTCCTCTCAATCACTGCTCCCTCAACTCCTCCCCAGGTCCCTGGCCAAGTGAAACCCAGACCATCCCTCTGGTTTCCATCCAGGCCATATCAGTGAACCACCCTGGATACCACCCATTGTCATCTGGCTAAGGGGTCAGATGCAAATGCCATCTTCTCCCTCAGGCTTTCCAAGATGTCTACCCTGATCTCCCCCTCGCCAAAACAGCATGTTATCCATGCCTCTCTCTCAACTGTCTTATTTATTTCAATCTTGTATTACGCTTTGGCCTCTCTTACCTCTATGACTTTGTGCCTGCCCACACATACCCCATCTTCGCCTAGGTAACTTCTACTGTAATTGCAAAGCTCAACTCACATGCCGCCTCCTCCAAGAAGTCTTCCCTTACTGATACATTCCCTCCCATTCCACTCTATCCCCACTGGGACCAAGGTTCCTCTCACACATTGCCATAATCCTGTCCTTCCTCTGCATGGCAGTTGCCATATGTGCGGTAACTGCCGCCAAACTCTGGCTAACCAATTTCTTTATCCCTCACAGACATTTATGTGGCTTCAAAATGAGAGCCTAGTTATGAATGTGCTTCATAAATAATATGGTGTCATGCAAATATATTTATCCATCTGTATCATCCATCCGTATCCGTCTGTATTATCCATTAGTTCATGAATTTACACATCCAGCAAATATTTACTGAGCCCTTACTTTGTGGCTGGCCTAGTGCTAGGCATTAGCAACATAAATGAGGACAATACAGAAACATGAAGGTTATATTCTATGGGGAGAGATGGACACAAGAGAGTAGCTTGTGCAATTGAGAGTGGCTTGATGCAAATTGTGATAAGTCTTAAGAACTTATTGGTTGGTGGACAGGCCACTCTGAGGAGCTGACATTTAGGCAGAGAACAAAACTATGAGAAGTTGCTAGTTAAGGAAATGCTGTAGAAAGAATAATGAAGGCAGCAGCAACAGCCTGTGCAAAGGCCCTGGGGTGGAAAGGAGCCTGTGTGTTGGCTGCTCCTCCATTACAGGGACGAAGCAGAGGTAGCGAAGTTCACTAAGGAAGCAGGAGACCAGCAGCCAGACGTAGGCTGGAGCTCTAAATTTGGGAACTCAAAAACTCAAGCTGGAGAGAAATATAAAATGCGAGCCAAAGGAATGAAACAGAGCAGCTGTTTTTGATAAAAATGGGACATACACATATTAATGATAAAAGCTAATTTTATTGAGCACATGAGAATCTCTGTATGCTAAGCATTATGTATGCGTGATCCTATGAACTCCCCACAGGAACCTCCCAAGTAGCTAAGGGACCTGAGACTAAAGAAGTTGAATAACTGGCTTAAAGTCACCAGGAAGAGTCAAATCAGTATCTGAATGTGCTGTTTGATTCCTGTATCTGTTATGCTACCTCATCTCAGAGAGACAAAGACAGCTTGGGCTTGACCCAACTTCAATGCACCCTCCTCCTCCTCCTTCATTTTAGAGTTGAGGGCCGCAAGTGAAGGATTAGCAGGAGGAAGCATTAAAGTTGTTTCAAGCTCCGGTTGTCTTTGTCCCTCTCTTTTTTTGAGGTTGAGGGCAGCAAGTTCCTGAGCAAGAAGATGATTTGCTCAGGGTCGCAGTTTGGGTGGATGTTTTGGCCATTTGTACCAGCCATCCAGCTGTGAATCCCCTGCTTCAAGTCCTCTATTCAGCCACGAGAACTCTGGCAACAAGAGGAAGAAAAATTCTCCCCAACATCAAATAATCTGGGTTGGAGGTCCAGGGCACCCTGGGTTGAGAACCAGCTAGACCTGGTCACTGAGCAGTGGACGACAAAGAGGAAGGACAAGCTAAGTGAAGGACTTCCTGTGCAATGAGGGCAACACGGGTCCTGCCATACACAGCTCTGTCCCCGCATGCAGGTGCAAGCCAACCAGCATCACGGGATGCTGAGGAAGGATGACCGGAGAGGTCTTACCACGCTGCGTGGGCAGCCTTTAATACCTGCAGACAGTTCTCCATGAGCAGAAAGAAGCCAGCAAAGGAAGGAAGAAAGAGTAGCCCCAAGGAGTCACCCACTGCACCCTTTTCCCTAGAACTCTCCTGCACCTGTGTCTCCCTGAAATCATTTCATGGGCTGAGTTCTCCAATTCCAAATATGAGCAGAAAGGAAGGTCCCTGGAGTTCTGAGGAGTAACAGATCCCCCTGACCCATATGTGTCAGAGTTCTTGTGCCATTCTCAGGCTGTGGAGGGTCTCTGGCTGTAGGTTCTAGGTTTCCCTCCAATTCTTCGCCCGTCACTCTGACCAGGGTTAACCATTGCCTACTCCTTACCCCTCTTCTAATAGCAGCCCTCCGCAGATTGCCCCAAACCACACCACATCCACTTTCTCAACCAACCAGAAATCAGCAGGTGTTACAGAAAAGTGTTAAAAACACATTAGCACCTGCTTTTAAGTTTCTAATTGGTATAATCAGAAGCTGTAAAAAGAACATTGAAGGAGACAGTGCCTTACTGAGAAACGAGCCACTGTCTCGGGAAGGCTGTGTAGTGAATCAGGTGTTTGCTGGCACAAACACCCTTCACAATGGGGAGGGCTCCTGGATGGCTGGGTGGCTGGAAGGCAGGAGGAGCTCTGAGAGGTGGCGGGCCCCCCTGACCTATTGTGGATGTCTCTTGGCTGGCTCACAGGGGACTGTCCACTACCAGCTGGCTTTCTGTCAAGCTCTCCTCAGAATCCATGTCAATCCATCCAGAGGTTTTGCTTTATTTCTTATTTTTTGTTTATTTCTTGGGGTTTTTTTGGGTTTTGTCTATTTGTTTTACTAGAATTCACTCTTTTTCCACTATCCCAGGTCACGATGTATTTTTAAACATTTTATTTTTTTATTCTTGAGAGACACAGGGCGGGTGGGGGTGGGCAGAGACACAAGCAGAGGGAGACGCAGGCTCCATGCAGGGAGCTCGATGTGGGACTCGATCCCAGGACCCTGGGATCACACCCTGAGCAAAGGCAGACGCTCCACCACTGAGCCACCCAGGCACCCTTCCAGATCATGATTATTCCACAGAATTTGTGCCTTTTCTACCCATTTAACAATGCATCTTTTACCCTTGCTCCTAGGACCTGTGATGCCAGGGCTGGAGGGCAAAGGTCAAAGTTGAGGCTTTGTTCTAAATCAAAAGCCTCTGAGATCCCCCGGTGACTGAGGGGTTTAGCACCTGCCTTTGGCCTAGGGCCTGATCCTGGAGACCCGGGATCAAGTCCCACATCAGGCTCCCTGCATGGAGCCTGCTTCTCCCTCTGCCTGTGTCTCTGCCTCTGTGTGTGTGTGTGTGTGTGTGTGTCTCATGAATAAATAAATAAAATCTTTTTTAAAAAGTCTATAAAATTTTGAAAAAAGAAAAATCAAAGCTTCAACTCCTCTTCTGTAAAGTGAGGAGATTGATTAATTGGCCTTGGCTTGGACTCAGGAGTGTTTAAAAGTTCCCCAGTGACTCAAATGTACGGCCGTCCATGGTTAAGCCACTACTACAGTCAAGACCGCGCAGATTTGCATGCCCGTTTCCAGGTCTAGGAGCTCCCCCTTGCCAGTTTCCCAGGCTCAATTTTCCCAGAAGCAAAACCCAACCCTTGCCCAAGTCCGAGTCCCAGGGAAGCTTCACACTGGAGCCCAAATGAAGAAGGTTGCCATTTTCCACCTCTTTAAAGTCTGTCACTCAATTCCACTCAAATGAAGCTGCTTAAACAAACAACGCTGATTGCACATGTGCCTGAAGCCAGGACATGGCTGATTCTCTGTCGTCCCCTCCCTGCCACTCACCCCCTCACCCCCAGGGTGTAGACAAGTATGGAATAGCACAGACCCAGGGGCCAAGATTACTCCAAGCATCCCCAGGTGTGGCCATGAAATGATAGGTCTAGTGGCCTAAAAATCACACCAGGACCTCTGCATCTGCGTGTTGACTTGTCCTAAATGGACCTTCAACACACACACACACACACACACACGCACACACACACACTTTCTTAAAAAAAATCTACTTAGTCAAAAGAGCATGCCAGAGACTGAAGGAGGCTCCCAAAGAGAGTTCTAGAAACGGCATGAGTGACAGCAGGACCACGGTGAAAGCAGGCAACCTTCCAGAGGATGGCTCCCTGGGAGGCGCAGGCCAGGGCTGGCTGCACAAGCCCCGAGGCCTTGCCAACCGGCCGGGGCCTGACAAGGGCCCTGACAATCTCGCAGGCGGGCTCGGAAACGGAGCTTCCTTTCGCCAGAGGAAGAGCCCCTGCTTTCTCGGGGCTCGGGCTCGGGGCGGGAGCTGGAAGGGTCCGCTCTTGGCTGGGGGAGGAGGATGGCAACAGGCGCTCCTAGAAGTGGGGGCTGGTAGGCCCAGGGGGAGCCGCCCTGGAGATGGCCGCGCCTGCCCCACAGCAGCCTCCGGCCCCACCGAGCTCCCACCCCTCCCTCTGGGCGGCCGGGACTCCAGGCGCGACAAACAGAAGCCAGAGCAGCAGAGGGAGAGAAAGAACAAGCTGGAAACTGAACCACAGCCCTTGCACACAGCCCTCCCCTGTGCCCGTCCTCCTGTCCTGCCCAGACAGACTCGAGCCGCCCCTCGGGCTTTCTCCACTGCCTCTTCCCCCCGCCCCACCCCATAGTCAGGCTGGGGCCAAACGGGTCTTTGCGGTTTTAAGATTCTATTTATTTATTCATGAGAGACAAACAGAGAGAGAGAGAGAGAGAGAGAGAGAGAGAGAGAGAGACAGGCAGAGGAAGAAGCAGGCTCCATGCAGGGAGCCCGACGCGGGACTCGATCCCAGGACCCTGGGGTCACACCCTGGGCCAAAGGCAGATGCTCAATCACAGAGCCACCGGGTGCCCCAGATTGGTACCTTCTGGAAAGCCCAGCGCTATTTGCCTACAACACGGGCAGATACATGCCCGAACCTACCCACCAACACAGACACCCCCAGCCACCCCTTACACAGTCACCCCTGCGCGCCCCCTGGGCTTTACCAACAAAGGAGCCCTCCTTTCCATGCGGCAGAAGGCCCCCATCCTGCAGCCAGCCCTTCCCTCGGGCACCTGGCCAAGGGCACTGATGCGATCCCCATGACATATATGGAGAAAAAAAAAAAACCTGCAATGGCCTAGACACAAGTGGGGAGTCTGAGAACAGCAAGGAAGGTTCCAGACAGCCAGACAGATGCAACCTGACAGAGGGGGACATGTTTGGAATTGGAAACTAAACAGGCAGGGCTCCCACCAGCAGCCAGCTCAGAGGCTCGGGAAGCTCTCGTGTGCATGGAATAAGCCTCTGTTCCTGACCGTGGGGAGTCCCTGACCTCCGGTGCATGCCGCTCTGGGGGCCACCTGCTGTCCCGCAGGCTCTGTCCATGCCAGGGGGCAGCGCCGGGTGGCAGCAACTGGTCCCAGCATCGCCACTGGCCATCTGGGCAGCCTTGGGCCTGTCACAGCACTCTCATAATGAAGGGGTTGGCCTGGCTGATCTCTGCGGCCCCCCCTCCTCCAGCTCCAGGATTGCATCCTACCTACTTCTTTAAAGATCCAGGTCAGACTTCACGTCCAGTGAGTTTTCTCTGGTTAAGCCCATTTAGCTGGCTTGCCTATTGAACTACTGCCTGAAAACATTCGATTTTGTCTTCTCCAGTGGACTCTGGAATTTCAAACAGAGTGCAAGCCTTCCCAAGGGCAAGAACCGGGTTCCCCCTCATTAGTCTATGCGTTCAGGGGCAGCCTGCAAAAGCTAGAGGACTGTTGGATCATCCTCTCGGAGTCAGTGTGTGTAGGTAAGAACTGAGCAATCCCGTGTATGCATGGAATGAACTCTGGACCAAGGTGCAGTCCCCTAGTGGGACACCCCACTACTGACAGGGCTGGGTGAGGGGTGGGAGTGGTTATTGCCTTCCTCCAGGTCCGAAACAGGGAGTTTCCCTTCAGCAAATGGGTTGGAGGCCTGAGTTTCCTGCAGAGGAAAGGAGCTTACCCTCGGGAGATGAGTGCACATTCCCTCCCCGGGAAGGGACTGGGGCAGAGTGACATGTCACAGCTCTAGATGAGACCTGGCCTCAGGCACCAGGCCAAGAGGAGTTTCTGTGCAAAACCTGGTACATGAATTACTAGGGTTGAGATCAGATGACATTCTAGCTTAAAATGGCACAGAACTGACTAAGAGGGGAAAGGGGGGAAAACACGGGTTTGGGGGTTTTTGAGTAACTCTCAAAATCAAGGCTAGTCCTTGCCTGACCTAGAAAGAGATGGAGTGGGGAGACAGGGAGGCTTGGAAAGGGAAGGAAAGGGGGAAGGGGAAGGGAAGGGAAGACAGAGCAGGGCCATCAGGACACACACGTGGTTATGTCGGTAAGTCATCCAGAAAACATTTGTCCTCGCTGAGTCACCACGGCTCTGACAAAGTGCTCCTGTCTGGATTCCGGGAGAAGCGGGGCTGGCTGTCGCACATGCTCAGCTTGGAAACAGGAATACTCCTTGGAGAGACAGAGTCCACTTCTGCTCCCCTCGCACGCTCCCCCATGCTCCGTCTTCCAGCCAAGGGCACTCCTCTCTGTGCCATAGAGCCAGTCCACCCACTCGGTGGGTCTGCCCTGGGTACAGCCCCTCACACAGGGAGAGGATACCCTAGAGGAAAGCTGCATCTGCCCTCCCTGACTCCATATCTGGAAGGCAGACCCTGGCACTGGCCCCAACGGCTCTGGGCATGAGACGCTGCTCTGCACCCCCTGGGAAGCTCCCAGTCTAAAGGGATCAGCCAACTTGTGAGGCGCTGCTCTCCAAACTCACCCATCAAACAAGGCCCATCATCTCTGCCCTCAAGAGGTTCCCCACCCATCCAGGAGAAAGGTTTATGGACAGTCAGAACTTGAAGAAGAGACAGGGCCCATCACCACTTTATGATGAGTTTTCCAGATTCCAAAGTCTTTTTCAAATTTTGTTCAGATTATACGAATTGCTTAAGTACTGATGCTGAGCTTTTAAGAAAGAAATTCTTAAGAAGTCTTTCTTATCTAAAGCAATCTGAGAAGAGATGAGATGGACTGGAACAGGGGGGATGTTCCTCTTTTACCAAAAGTCCAGTGGCAAACCAGTACAGAAATATTTTGCGGGATCCTTGGGTGGCGCAGTGGTTTAGCGCCTGCCTTTGGCCCAGGGCGCGATCCTGGAGACCCGGGATCGAATCCCACATCGGGCTCCCGGTGCATGGAGCCTGCTTCTCCCTCTGCCTGTGTCTCTGCCTCTCTCTCTCTCTCTCTCTCTCTCTCTCTCTGTGACTATCATAAATAAATAAAAATTAAAAAAAAAAAAGAATATTTTGCAACTAGTGAGCATAGTCACCAGGGTTATACTCTCAGGAACAAGAAGGCCTAGGTAGTGGTGTTTGTCTTGTTCTCATCTTCTGCGTTCAGAGACAGGAAACTGTCTTGGAAGGGAAGGTTTGAAAAAACAAATGAAGACTTTTATCATTAATATTTGTGGCTGATGGAAATAGCGAAAGGGACAGAAGAAGTTGCAAAAGAGAAGTATGATTGGGGCACAATGACTTCAATCTACCTAAGACTCAAAAACAGACCAATAGAAAGAATTGCTTTTTTTTTTTCAATTTGAGAATAGATTTGACTTCATAAAAGAAAGAATTGGTATAGACATTCCACATTTAGGCATCCCCCCCCCCCAAAAAAAACCCAGCACCATAAAATTCCTAGTTTCAACTGGCAATTTTCATATACCCAGTTAAATACTTCTATAAATGTTATTTTATTGAATATCTACTTATAAGTCCTCTGAGAAAGATTATATTAAACCCATTTTGCAGTTGGAGAAGAATTTTGTTCCTTAGTGCTTACTTAATTTTCAGTGTTTCAATAAAACTTTAAAAGTGCAAAGCCTCAAAAAAAAAATGTAAAGCCTAGAAAATCCAAGGTCTAAAGAGGAGAAAGAAAAATATTACCATTGAGAGCGCCTAACAAAGCCCTGTGTCCTTGGGTAGCTGAGCAGAGGGACTCCACCACTTGGTGGCAGCATACCTAACTTGCCAGCACGTATATACTAAAGGCTCGCTCTCTACAAAATTAGTTTTATAACATAAAATGTCAGTATCCAACGTATGCCTGAAATGTACACAACCTCAAACACCAGTGAAGGGCACATGATAAGACCTAACCAATGAAAGATGAAGTAAGAAATACAAAACATGTTAAAAAACAGTCACATAGTAGAGCAGGGGAAAACTGCCCCAAATCTGGAACCTACTAAGTGAAAAATATACTCTTCTTCCCTAGCACTAGCCTGTTCTCACCAGCATCTGTATATTCAGGGAACTCCTTTATTTCCAACATGGACAAATAAGTCAGAACTAAATTTAAATCATCCTAATCCCCTAGCATGAATTCCAGGAAGACCTGAATGTCCTGGGACTTATTTCGACTGACCTGTTGAAATGTACCTAATCAAGGTGGCATCAGAAATGTGTGTTTCCCAATCAGCCTGATGTGGGTGAGGCCTAAGCTTCAGCAGCCTAAGGCAGAAAACACGGGGCCATACCTAAGCTTTGGAGGCTCATGCAACATTGCTACCCAGAGACAAACTCCAAGGAGACCTAAGTTGGAAGGCAGGTCATGTCCTCAGTGCAGAGGAGCACAGAGGAGGTCAACAACCACTCTGAGCCAAGGCAAGAGCTCACTGCACCACCAGCCAATGAACTGAAACACATCCAAAGGCAAAACTAAAAACTCACTGTGGGCAAAAAGCAATGAAGTCCTTCTAGATTTCATGCCAGATCCAGACTTTAATGTATGGCTCCCGTGAAGAGGCCTCCTAGTTCAGGAAAGCAAAAAGAATCCTGACCTGAGAGGCCCCCAAATGGCAGGCCCTGTGACCAACCCCTGCACTCTTTTCAAATCCAGGATCAGGCTTCAGTGGGTAACACGTGGCACTACGTCAGGGCTTCTCAATGATGGCAATAACATTGTTTGCACAGTGAGGCCTGGTGATTGATGAGCAAATAAACAAATCTGGAGAAATGTCAAGACTTGGAAGTCTCAGGAAAGGCATACTGGAAATATAAATTAGGAAATTTGGAAAGCAATCTGGCAATGTGAATCACCAGCCTTAAAAAAAAAAAAAGTCTGTGATTGCCACAAATCTATCCCAAAGAAACCATCTGAAAAGTAGACAAAGGTTTATACACAAAGGTGTTTACTGGGAGTTATATATAGCCATGAAACGAAAATGACTTAGATGACTAATGACAGCGCTAATTAAAACATGGTGCACCCCAAGACACACTATTATGCATAAAAGGTGTTTAACGTTAAGAGAATAATCTCTTGGCATAATGCAAAGTGGAATGAAACAAGAAGCAAAATTAAATAAGCCATATAATTCAATTCTGTTTTTTTCATAAGTTCTAAATAAAACTTGGAAGGAAATATGTCAATATTTGTTCCTATCTCTACACGGTAGAGTTACAAGTATTTACTGTAATTCTTTATATTTTCCTGCACTTATTTTCCATAATAAAGAAGTGGTTTTCAAACTAATAAAAGAGGTCAAGAGGGATGTGTTAATCCACCCATCGTTTCTTACACGTCTGCTAGGTGTGACCTCACTGCTATCACTGCCATTCCTGCTAGCTCTAATCCTAACCTAAATCATCAACCTGAGCCGGACTTTGACAACGCAGTACCAGGAGCAGGGAAGGGCAGGTGGCAAAACAAAGTCCACTTTCAAGCAAGGAAAGGGAAAGACCTGCTGTTTGCCAGCAGCCCCTTCTGCGTGCCAAGTCCAGGGCTGGGCTCCGTCCATGGGTTCTTGTGTAATCCTCACCACTGTTGTGTTTAGTAATCCTTTTATGCCTATTTTACAGGGGAGGAAATTTGTCGGCAACCATGACCATTTCTTCCCCTAGAACAGAAGTTTCTGGGCTCACTCTTCTTGGGCTGGAACCCCCTGCCTCATTTCCAGGATCAGCACTCTCCCTCAAGCTCACGTGTCCTCCTCTGCTAGTCCACTACTGTTAGCCCCACTCTCACCAAATCCACGTCCCTTCCAAGGGTTACGTTGAAGACAACATGTGCAAGACAAACAACATTCCTCTCTCCATCGGGAATGCTTTGTCCAACGCGGGGTCCTTGATTTATCACCTAAAGGCAATCACTGGTTCCTGGAATAACCAGGTCTGCTTCCCATAGCTACTTCATGACCACATGGTTTCCGCCTCTGATCATCCAGGCGGGAAAGTTATAGTTCTCCAGGGAATCACAAGTGCTTGACTCTACATTTGAAGTATCACGGCTGGCTCTGCCTCTGCCACACACGCAGTTGCTTTTCACAGGGTTTCCAAGAGACCCTCTGGCCCTTCAGCTCCAGCAGAGCTGAGTGCTGGCCAGACCCGCCAAGTCCAGTGATGGCATGGTCAAGAAAGTGAACCAGCTTCAAAATGCATAACAGCAGATGCAAAATACTTATAATAGTGCAATAATGTAGGTTAAAGCATTTATTTATTACTTAATAGATCAGTTCCAGAGGTTGGACCCATTAAGTGCCTTTTCCCCACTCAAAATCACATTTAGGAATTCATGTTGCCGACTATCACGGTAGCTCCAAAAGGTGAGTCAAAGGAAACGACATACGGTATGATACCATTTTTATAAAACTCAAAAACAAGCAAAACTAAACAATATATTGTTTATGAAAACATGTGGTAAACTACACCAAAAAAGCAAGACGTGGATAAACACAAAACTCAGAATAGTGGTTGTTTCTGGGGAATGTAAACAGGATTGGAGTGAGGAGGAGCCATAGGTAGCTTTAAAGGAGAGGTGATATTCTGCTTCTGAAGTTGGAGGGTGGGCTCTCAGGGGTTCATTTTATTATTATGGTTCATAACTTACATAGACATTATATCTATTCCTAAATATATAACAAATATTACTAGATATGTATGTATATATATAATTATTCTCTTTATTTTATTTTTTATTTTTTATTTCTTTATTTTTTTTAAAGATTTATTTATTTATGATAAACACACACACAGAGAGAGAGAGAGAGAGAGGCAGAGACACAGGCAGAGGGAGAAGCAGGCTCCGTGCAGGGAGCCCGATGTGGGACCTGATCCCGGGACTCCAGGATCGCACCCTGGGCCAAAGGCAGGCGCCAAATCACTGAGCCACCCAGGGATCCCCCCCCATTTTTATTTTTTTTATTGGAGTTCGATATGTCAACATTTAGTATAACACCCAGTGCTCATCCCATCAAGTGTCCCCCTCAGTGCCCGTCACCTTATTATTCTTCTTTAGGAGACAGACTGAGAAGTACTGAGTGCCTGGGTGCTACAGAGATGGCTGCATAATTTCTTTACAACACCCTTGTGAGATGGACACTCTTTTCCTAAATTAAAAATCAGAATATTGGACCAGAAATGTTGAGTAACGTGCCCAAGTTTTCACCCTCTGCCAGATATCTTCCATTTGCCCCTCCAAATCCATTCTCCATCCTCTTCCCTCAGCCAGATGCCCTGGGAGGTTGACCCACATGGACTGCATCAATGGACTGACTCCCTGTCACCGGCTCTGGCTGCATTCAGTCAATGACAAACGATGGCAGGAGGTCAGAGAAGAGGAGGACAGTGAAATAAGAGTATGGGTTCCCCTTGCCTCCCATCGTGGCATCACCCAAGGCCACAGCTCCATCAGGCAGTCCTCTCACACAGCTGTCTCTCTCCAGATTCTGGGAACCGCTCCTCATCTTGCTTCTTCAGGCCTACAAATAGCAGCATCTCCCCTCCCTGCTGTTTCTAGTTTCTATAATAACTTGGGGATCCAAACCTTGCTGGTTTCCCTGTTCCTCGCCTGCAGGATTGTAAATGGTGCCTTCACTAAACTCTTCTCAGATTGCCCAGGTTGCAAGGCCATGTGCTTCCGGACTGAGAAGTCCTCGAGCTGGGATCTGAACCTCAGCATCTTCTATCCTAGGACACCTATCCGCCCTTCACTGTGAAGGTCTGCACAGCTCCAAGGGAGGTGATGGCTAATGAGGGTAGTTACTGTTGTGATTTTTTGTTCCTTAGCAGCAGAGTAGAAGACTATTTGCTCTTCAGGACTTGTATTACACACAGCTCAACAAGAGGGACGCTTAACTGCCATTGCTCAAATTTGTGTAGAATCTGGGAACTCTAATAGACATTATAAACTCTCTATAGACATAAGCGACAAACTAAATTTATTTATTTTTTAAAACTTTTTTAGATTTTATTTATTTATTTGACAGAGTAGAGAGAGAGAGAGAGACAGAGTGAGCACAAGAGGTGGGGAGGGGCAGAGGGAGAGGGAGAAGCAGACTCCCCACTAAGCTAGGAGCCTGATGTGGGGTTCGATCCCAGGACCCTGGGATCACGACCTGAGCTGAAGGCAGACACTTAATGGACTGAACCACCCAGGTGCCCCACAAACTAAATTTAAAATGAATGTGAAAAGGTGTAAGTTTTAGGCCAATGTTCTCACTGGTCCTATTTTCTGGACCTTCTATCTGTACTCCCCATATCCTCCTTTAATTGACGATCCCAGAACAAAGGGCAGGATGCCAACAACACATCTCAACAGGCCCTTGCAATAAAACACACTCAGTGATGACAGTTTGGATAGCTGGGGCTCTCTAAGGCTAAGTATACTGGGAGGAAACCCTTGCAGTTTTTAACTCCTCATCTTTTAACTGTCCTTCTGGCTCTTTCTGAGTATTTCTATTTTCTGGTGATGCTGCACAAAGACAGTGCTGGCTATAAGCCCAATTCATCTCTTGCTGAAATCAGTAGAACAAAAGCAAGTGTTATCAAATAATAAGCTGTGAATATTGGCACCTTGGTTTGATTGGCGTAACAGAGTATCCCATCTTAATTCCTTGTCATCCTGCCTCACCAGTATGATATCTGCCTTTCTTGCCAGAACACTTAACATCTCAGCTGCACTGCTAAGAGCAGAATTAAGTGGCAGAGACATCAAGGGGCTAACAATTGGTGCCCTTAGAAGCAGCGGAAAGATGGTCATGACAAAGCAGGATAACAATGACGATGAATAGGAGAAATTCAATGCAATAGAAATAACCCAGGATATATATATGTTTTTTTTTGTTTTTTTTTTTACTGGCTACTTAGACATTCCTATTTCCAGCATTTGGTCAACTCTCAATAATCACAGTGGGTAGATTATCCACACTGTGAGCTCTGCCTGGACAATTATTTACTCTCAGGCTACATGTGCTATCCTGTCTCTCAATTTCTAGGAACATTCATCAGCTGATTATATCTGAGTATTTCCTTTCTGTTCCTTTCATGTACAAGTAGCTGCAAGCAGATAGCAGACAAGAAGGATAGGAAAGTTAGCTGACTATAGCATGGATGACAGTCAGAAAAGAGAACATGAGAGCTCACCAAGATGCCTACCTAGCCAGGCCCTGCCTCATAGTAGGCACTCAGTAAACATTTGTTGGATTCAGTAAATGGAGCAAGTTGAATTGGAAGGCTTCTCAGGCCTCTTCCTACTCTGATGGTCTGTGATTCCTCAGATGATGATAGAAAGCATGGAGTAGATCCCGGAGATGGGTGCTCAAACCCATCAGGAGCATGAAAGAGAAGTTGGAAAGGACGTACCTTAGGGCAAGATGGATCCCCAAAGACTAACTAGGACTGTTCCAAATCATCACACTCTAGGATGATCCTTGGTCCCAGGTGATGCCCCTAAATTCCTATCCTGAATCCAAGAGGCTTAGAAAGCAATTTTCTTAGGGTTTCAGAAATAGACACCATCCGAAGTGAAATTCCAGGCCCTCACTTACTTAGGGAGCCTGAGAAAGGAAGCATATGTTCAAGGAGGTGGGGGGGGGGGGGAATAATACTCTTGAAGTCCTAGATATTACGATGTGTTTTTTTTTTTTTCTCCCAATATCATAGAAACACAAAATTTGGGACAAGAGAGCCTCTTAGAAATTATCCAATCCAGCCTCCAGTCCAATGGAAGAATTCTTCTTACAGCCTCCCTAACAGAAGGTCACCCAGTCTCCACGGACAGGAAGCTCACTTTCTCCAAAGACAGCGGCAAGACTGCTGCACAGCTCCCACATGGGCGGGCCCTTCATGTCAGAGTCCCATTCTCTAACCTTGTCTCCTCCCTCCTCTTTGGGGTAGTTCTCCTGACACCTGGCGTCAGGAACCACTTTTCTTCCATTTTCTTTTTTTTTTTTTTTTAATTTTTTTTAATTTTATTTATGATAGTCACACACAGAGAGAGAGAGAGAGAGGCAGAGACACAGGCAGAGGGAGAAGCAGGCTCCATGCACCGGGAGCCCAATATGGGATTCGATCCCGGATCTCCAGGATCGCGCCCTGGGCCAAAGGCAGGAGCTAAACCGCTGTGCCACCCAGGGATCCATTTTCATTCCTGCCAGAAAATATCCTTCAATTCTTCAACTGCAGAGACCCAGTCTGTGGATCCCTCAATATGCTGCTCCCCTGACAGTAGTCTAAGGGGTCAATGTCATTCTTAAAATGGACTTGCAGGGCTCAGTGTTGCAGAGTTGAACGCAGTGGTCCAGAAGAGGCCTGGCCTTCACAGAGCGTAGTGGGACTATTTTTTTCCTGCTCATTTCTAAATTTTCACAACCATCTATTTAATCATCTATTCTAGACTGATGCCAGATTGGCCCTCAAGATGACTGGTTCCTGAGACTCCAGGATCTTCTTTCATTATTTACTGGTCCTTATTTGCTTATTTTCTGCTGTCCAGCTCATCTCTTATGCTACCAGCACAGTCACATATTGTACTGCCCATTATGGCTACTGGTTTGCACTGGGTGGGGAAATACCCAGTTTTTAACCTAACTTTATCAAAATGTCTGTTCCTGCTCACCAAGAATGCTCATGTAGAGGCTCTAAATATTTGTTAAATAAAGAATTAATAAATACATGAATAAATGAACATCAAATGTCACCTACAGATGATTACACAAGTCTGCCGGGTACACTCCACCCCAACAGGAGCCTGTCTTTTAGCCCCCCTGGGCCATGACCCAGAATAGATAATTTCTTCTCATCAATATCATCAGCCTAATCTAGTTATTCATTTTCGTAGTTTCCCTTCTTTCCCAAAGCCATGGCTAGGTAGAAGAGTGGCGAACACTATCTGACCTCTGAAGTTCTTCAGTTTCCCTCCTCAGACTTCACTGTCTTTGGGACAATTCTGTTTCAGGTTTTGTTTCCAACAGTAGTCCCGTGTGAACTCGGGGCCAGCAGAATTAGGAAGTGATGGGTGGGCGTGACTGGTTGGTAAACTCCGCAACTTGCCAGGTGCTCACACTCCTGGTAGACAAAGACAGAAGCAGAAGGCCTCCAAGAACAATTCTTCCTGTGGAAGAAGGTGGCAACGGGATTCTTGCCTCCCACCTGCCAGAACCTGGGAAGAACCTTTTCTGTTCTCATGGGCACGGGATGCAATGCCTGGGACCACTCTCTGAGAAGCAGAGAGCCTGCATCTAGTATGTTCCTTTAATGGCAATGCATGGTTTCTCCTTTTCTGTGACCTTCCCCTCAGGCCCTCTTGGGTTTCATTCCCCTCCACCCAGCAGAAGTCTTTCCTTTTTAATTGTTTCCAATATATATTGTCCTGTCTTTGCTTAGCAAATCAGAATGAAAAGTGTTCTTCCAATTCTTTTACCTTCTATTCTTTAGAAGGTAAGGGTGCATCAGCTGCAGGGATGCGATAAACATACCAGAAAGAAAAAAAAAAGTCCCCTTCATGTCTCCTGGGACCCCAATTTCTTCTGGCTCTAAAAGAATTGAAGGTTCATCATGGGTCCTCATGAAAACTTTTCTTGTAAATTGCTTTAGAAAATGCCTGGTTTTATGCCTGTTACTAATATACTGGGGAAAGGTGCTTTTAAAACTGCTTAGCTCCTAGATGACTAAATTGCTAAATTACCCACATCAATCATGAGTGATTTAGTCCATCTCCTTGGGTCTGAGACAGATGGGAATATTTCTTCTGTACAAAGATCTCCAGGAAAAAAAAAAAACAAAAGTATGCTACTCTACTCTTCACCCAAAGACTCCTGCACTCAAAGTTTAGAAGTTCTTTGGATTTAACCCAAATCCCTTTCATTGGAACTTAAGAACTTTTATCTCTTTCCTGGCCCCCAACGGGATATCATAAAGAAAAAAAAATAGACACTATTTGACATGCTTGTGCACAGTCTTCTGCTGCAGCTCTTCCGGGCTCTCCATTCTAGTCTATCTTCCGAAGAACTGGATGACTGCTCTTAAACCCCCTTTGCCACCTGCCCATCACCATCCACCGATCCCTTTACATTTGTCTCCTTCATAGCACTTTTAAATATAGTGGTTGCCTCATTGGACACCTGCTTCAGGAACCTAATCAGCACTTCCTTTTTAAAACGATTTATTTATTTATTTATTTATTTATTTGTTTATTTATTTATTTGAGCAAGCAAGAGGGAAAGAGAGAGAGAGAGAGAGTACGCAGGAGGAGGGCAGAGGGAGAGGGAGAAGCAGACTCCTCGCTGAGCAAGGAGCCCAATATGGGGCTCGATCCCAGGACCCTGAGATCATGACCTGAGCCAAGTGCAGAAGTTTAACCGACGGAGCCACCCAGGCTCCCCAATCAGCAGTTTCAACAATTATCCAAGGTCTCCCAGCAGAGGCAGAGCTTAATATGGAGCTCCTCTCTGTACTTTACTAATTCTCCTATAAAATGCACAGAGATAAGAAGATTCCAAAGGCCCAAGGCACCACTTCTTATTTGCCTCAACAAACACTTGACAGGCTCCGGCTCCACCAAGTCTAGAGAACAGAAATCTCTCTAGCCAAGCACAAGGATGGGAGAGCCCTGGGGCAGGAGTCAAGAGAGCAGAGTTCTAGGCCTGCCACTGGCACATATCGATATCCTGTGAGCAGCTCTCATGGCCACTAACCCTGATTCCTAAACAGAATACAACACGTAGTCGCCTGGACTGCTTCTCAGGGCTATTCGAGCTCTCACATGCTATTTATCTCTGAGTCTACAAAGGCCTCTCCTCTCCCTTCTTAAAAGCTACAGGCCATGTCCCCGACATGTCTCTTTCCACCACCAATGTGGCCAGTACCACCTGGAAGCAGTCAGAAACCAGTGTTTCTCAACCTGTTAAAACTATCATCATTCCCTGCGTCAAATGAGCTTTTTAATGCTTTTTTTCCTTAACTGCTCCATCCAATGGATTTTTTAAAAAGACTTTTATTTATTTTAGAGAGAGAGAGAGCGCGCGCACGTAAGTGGGGAGAGAGGCAGAGGGAGAGGAGAGAGAGACTCCCAAGCAGACTCCCCACTGAGCTTGGCCCAACTCAGGGCCTGATTCCAGGACCCTGAGATCATTACCTGAGCCGAAATGGTGTCAGACGCTCAACCCACTGAGCCACCCCAGCGCCCCCACCCAATGAAATTTTAATATCATGAATATACACCTTTTTAGGTACAGTATGTCTATCTGTGCTTAAAACATAAAAGAGCAAACTTTTCACTAGCCAACCCCCCTAACCCCGACACGATTTTCATCCCCCTTGCAGGCAACATTAGCCCTGTTGAAAATGGTGACCTAGATTGAGCTGAGGGCTGCATCTAGCTGTGTGACACAAGAGGAGCTATTTGCTGCAAACTCCAAAAGCCATAATCATATCCACAAGCCAGAGGTTTTGAAAATAATCCATTGCACAAGCCAGAGTGGACTCCGCCAGATTTCCCACTCTCCTAAGGAAACTGGCCACTTCCCACTGCCTCCCCAGGCCACAGCGTCTCCGCTCCAGGCCCTGTCCTCGCTCTCACCTCCACCCAGGGCTCGCACTCCGTTAAAATGAATCCCAGCAGTGACAATGGGAATGATGAGAACAAGGTGAACTGTGGGTGATGTTGTTCCAGGAATAATGAGAATCCACTTCAAGGGCAGAAACAACGGGGCCCCTGGCAGGATGGAGCGTCATTCGGCTCCCTCCCCCGCAGGACCTTCCCCCCCACCTCACCTTGGCACACTGGCCAGATAGGTCACGAGTTTCCGCAGGTCTTCCTGTCTTATTCTGTCATGATTGCTGCGAGCAGGGAAGGTCAGGATGGGTCCGCCTCGCTTATCACGGCCCCCTGCAGGGAGGAAGAGGAGAGCAGTTAGGAAAACCAGCCAGAAAGTGTGGCGAACAGGAAGAAGGAGTCTGGCTGAGTGCGGGTGGCAACAGGCAGAAACACTGCACCCAGGGAAACGCGGTCACTGCTTAGGTGAAGGCGTGGGATTCGGGCGTGGTTCACCTGTGTGACCCTGGGCAAGTCTTCTGACTGCTCTACTAGCTCACTGCAAAGTGCAGATGAAAACAACCATGAGCATTTTACAGGGTGGCCCTGAGGACTGAGCACTTTGAGATGCAAAGCTCTCTACCAGTGGGAGATGATCAGGAAGGCGGCGATGCCTCCTCTTATGGAGAACACAGCTGTGGGCTTCGGAAATTTAACCTTCAGTTCGCTTCTCTTCGCAGATCTCCGTGAGGCGGAAGTGTTCAGGATTCACTGGCTACCGTGGTGAGAAAGCCTGAAAGCATCCATCCAGGACATCACTGCTCGGAGGGTTTTAGATTCATAGAAAAGATGTTAAGTGTTCTCCGCACAGCCAAAGATCCACCCCTGCCTGCCTGCCTGCCTGCCTGAGGTGCCACCTGTCAGTCCTGCTGGAGGAGCACGGGAATCGTTATCAGAAAGAAACCAGGATGCTCAAGGTCTTAATCACTGCAAATGCATATGTACGCACTATGATTATAAATGTTTTCTAAATATCACATTAAAAAAAAAGCAGGAAGGAGTATAGTGAAATGATGATCATTGTTGCTGTTAGAAGGTTAGGATTTCACGTGGCTGTTTTTTCTTTCCACTTTTTTCCTAAACTTTCTATTCGCTATTTATTATCATTTAAAAATGTATTCCTTAATGGGCACCATGATTAGGAAGCAGGACCAAGTTTCTCAGGAGGGTCACGGGGGACAAAGTTAAGGTATGCCTTTACAGGCACTGGTTATTACACAAAGAAAACCTCTGTGTCATGAGCACAGAGTCCTGCACACATCCCAGGCTGCTCCCCGACACCCTCCAGAGTGGGGACCACAAGGGGATGTACTACAAGGAGGAGGCATTGGCATGGCCATCACCAACAGTGGAAAAGAAGCTTAAAGATCAGCTCCCTGAAGAAGGAGCTCTCTCAAAGAAAGACGGAGCCTCCCAGAGTCTCCACCCAAGTGTGGGCTCATGAATAACGGTTCCCTCTGGTTGGGGGGGTCCTGAAGCCATAGACAGAAGGAAGGCATGACAAACAAAATCCGAACATTTCCAGAATACTCTTGAAGAAGAAATAAGAAGGCCGCAAATGAAAAAAAATATCAAACAAGATCAGGGCCACGGGATCCCTGGGTGGTGCAGCGGTTTGGCACCTGCTTTTGGCCCAGGGCGCGATCCTGGAGACCCGGGATCTAATCCCACGTCAGGCTCCCGGTGCATGGAGCCTGTTTCTCCCTCTGCCTGTGTCTCCGCCTCTCTCTCTCTCTCTCTGTGTGACTATCATAAAAAAAAAAAAAAAAAAGATCAGGGCCACTGAGAAATTTGCCCTGATGGAAAAAAATGTTTCAGCGGTACCACCACCACCCCCAGCCCCACACTGGAGCAGATTTGTGTAGATATACCACAGAGTTGGACCTGAGCCCCCAGCTCCAGACCTTCCATACCACAGGCCCTAGTTCTTTGTATGAATAGCCACCCCCAACTCATCTGCCTTGGAAATGATCCCCACTTCCCACTGCCTTCCACATGAAGAAAAGGAAGCAGAAGGATTAGATGGAAGGTTTCCCAAAACTAGGAGCATCTCCCATACCCTCACCCTTCCTCTCTAGCCTTGACCCACCCTAAGGATTTTCCACTCTTGGACGGTTTTAACTGCAAGTTTCTGCCTTTCTTCCTGATCTTCCACGGACACGGTAGAGTCATGAGAACATGGGGAGTCAAGGCTGGTCTGCTTGGCAAAGGCTCACTAAGGAGCTTGGACGACTATCGACACTGTACTTCCTAAGCTAGAGCCAGTTCTGCCCTTGGAAACAAGAGTTTCATAAATATGGCTGGGCAAGGTTCCAGATGGCAGAGGAGGGGGGAAGGGGGGAGAAAGCCTGGAGCAGTACAGCCCCCACCCCCTTCAGGAAGCATGGATAAGGATTTGAGAAAGGGCAGCAGGATCAGCCAGGTGTTTGTCAGAAAGGAGATAACCTTGTAAGAATAAGGATGTCGGAAGCAGAAGAGGAATGAGCAGAGAGAAAAAGCCATTGTGCTGGAAAGAGTGGGACCATGGGTAGATGAGGCCTCAGAGCGGGTGCAAGGGGAGAGAGGTCCTGCCCCCTTCTCTGAAGCAAACTGATAGAAATCAGAGAGGGAGGAGGAAACAGATAAATTAAGGAGAGGGATGAAGTCAGCCTGCCTGGGATACATTGTTCTTCAGGTAAAATAGCAAACTAGCCCACCTATGAAGGGCCAGGATAGGCTTGAGGTACTGGGAAAAAGGGGAGCAGACCATCACTGGTCAGCATCCCTAGAGGACGAACAGCAGGACTGCGTTGAGGTGGGCTAAGAGGGATGAGGCAGGGACCTCGGGCATGGTGAGAGCTCTGTTGGGGTCTAGCCATAGTGTCCATGACAGGTTCTTACTTGAGGGAAGGCAAATCAAGCTAGTGCGTGCATAAGTGGGGAGGGCCCAGGGAAGGGAGGAAATGTCTTGCTGGATCATGAGCTCCCGGGGAAGAGGGGACAGCAGATGTTTTGTTCATCTGCTATCCATCCTTTCTCAATGTATAGGGGAATATCAGAAAGGATCAAAGGTAAGGGACTAAGGCCATAGACACACATGTCAGAGTTAAGGTCTTGGACACGCATGGCCAAGGTAAGGAGGTGGAAAACCTCGGTACCAAGAAGGCTGAGCCACCATGAATATGTAGGAGAATGGATCATTGACATGGGTGCTGCAGTTACAGAGGGTGATAAACAGAGATGAAGAATGAGAACCCCCTGCTGACGTCAGCGTGCATTATGGAGGTGGATCTGAGAGGGTGCAAAAGTAGCCAGGCTTTGAAAAGGCAATACAGATGCTCGCAGAGTCGTCAAAAGAGCCATTCCTTCACTCATCTCATTCCTGCTGTGGGCCTGCCTGTGTGAGGCTTTGGTTCCAGGAGCTTCAGGACAGAGATAAAATGGAAGAAGGAGGAGGGGACGGAAGGTCTGATGTTCTAGAAGTGACACTGATCCCCTTCCCTAGAGGCAGGGCAGGACAAGGTCGGGGAAGAGACAAGGCTAAAAACAGGGGCAGTTAAGGCTTCCCTGACTGAGCCAGAAGAGGGACAGTGCTCAAAAATTTCAGGGGCTATCAGGCTCCAGTTAGGGCAACTGGGGAAGGCGGGGAGTGGGAGGGTAGATGGAAACAAGAAAATGCATCAAGGGAATTAAACCAAAAGTTTGGTCCATGTAGTAATAGTTCTGCAAGATGTCAATGGATATATAGGATTTTTTTTTCCCCAAGGGAATGAGGTTACTCTGTAGTTCGGGAGATGGTTTCATGTGTTTAATAGACATGCGCTTTCATGAACATGGCAAACCTCCAGGAGGCAGCTATGATATGCATTCCCACACTTAGGAGTATAGAACCCCTTTTTCTTTTTTTGAGGCTCGTCTTGTGGGACTGCTGTTCTATAGAACACACTTTGAGAGACCTGGGTCCAGGTCTCTGCTCTGCCCATGAGATTGTGGCACAGCAGCCACACAGATGACGTTGGTGAGAGATAAGGAGGCAGAGAGGGACATCAGGGGTGGCCAAAAGGAGGGTGTGAGTGCACAGAAAGGTCACAGAGGTGAGATGAGCTCTGTACAAGCAGACTGGATAAAGGGCACACAAGGGTGCTGTTCGGGGCGGGGGGGGGGGGCACGCATGCGCTCAGAAGAAGCCGGAGGGGGCAAAGGGGGAATGCCCAGGTCTTGAATGCAGAGCAGGATGGCCAGGCTGGAAAGACAGAGGCTCCCTGAGGCACAGCCACAGATCCTGTCACACTCACGTGCACACACCCACATGCAGAAGCTGTAGGGCTGTGCTGGATTATTCCAAATGTGCGTTCCCATGGCAGCACAGGCTCCTTTTCCCTGGCCACGCTGGGGGCACTGGCAGAGGAGGGCAGGCACAGCCCTCCGCTTCTCCGCTCAGAAAGAAATGCGATTGCTACACTGCATTATTTAATTCTGGGTTGTTTTGTTTTGTTTTGTTTTATTCTTGTGTTTCTTTTCTTTTAAAAGCTCAGGATATAAGAGGCTTTACTGGTTTGTTTCCTGTTTCTGTTATTGTTTTTTTTATTATTATTATTATTTTTTAGATGCAGCCAGCTGTCTCCTTAGCATCCTCAGCATCCGTCCCCAGCATGGAAAGACAATGTTCCCTAAGTCCAAAAGCTCCTGGCACCATGCACAGATGAATAAGACGTGCCTCAGGCTGCTCAGCCCACATCAGTACAAGGGAGTGAATGCACACCCCCAGCCCCCTTGCTCCTGCCCTGGCAGACTTCTACCTGCCTCGTGCTGGACGGCCTTCCTGGCTCTTTGCTCCTGTGTGCTCCCTTAGGACAACTCTCTAGAGTTGGGCTGGCTGGGCCCCCGCCTCAGGGCTCCAGCTGAATTTACATGAGAAAAGACAAGGCTTGGGGGCAGCCCAGGCGGCTCAGCAGTTTAGCACCGCCTTCACCCAGTGCGTGATCCTGGAGGCCTGGGGATCGAGTCCCAGTCCCGCGTGTCGGGCTCCCTGTGTGGAGCCTGCTTCTCCCTCTGCCTGCGTCTCTGCCTCTCTCTCTCTCTGTTTCTCATGAATAAATAAATAAAATCTTTTTAAAAAAAGAAAAAAACAAGGCATGAACAATCAAACAAGGGTTCCCATGTCAGAATGTACTGTATCTGCACTCCTATGTCCTACACTGACGCAGGACAGGATGGTGTTCAGAGGCTCTGCATTCAAGCCAGAAAGGCCTCCTGGAGGAGGCAAAGTAGGAACTGACTTGGGAAGGAGAGGAGAGGCTCAAGCTGGCAGAAGGTATGGATAGAGCACCACAGGTAGAGGAAGTTTGGGCACAAGAGAAATGCGAGGATTAGCAGGATACCCAGGGGACAGAAGACATCAGGTTAAATGAGGCTCAGGGCCATGAGGAGGAAGAAGAAGAAACGAAGTGATGGGGCTCTACTTGCGAGCAGAGAGTCAGCAGTAGGGGCCTGCGGGCCACGTCCTGGAAGGCAGCAGCTTAGCGCTGCCCAGTGGCCCCCGGGGCTTCCACGCAGGGTCCTCCCACATGTCCAGCAAGCAGCAAGCACTCCGATCCACAAAGGCTTTTCAGGTTGTCTCACTACACTTCTACCCACCCTGAAATCACTGCCCACGGTCCCACCAAGGGGCGGTTCAGCCTGTGTTGCAACACGTTCAGTGACGGCCTCACTACCTGCTAAGATGTGTAAGCACCTGACACTAACGGGGAAAGGCAGCTTCTCAGTGTCATCTCGCGGCCACAACCGTAAAACACAGGTATCGCTACTGCTGCTGCTGCTGCTGCTGCTGCTACAAATGATAGTAACAATAACAACAAGGAGTGCATTTTTTTTTTTTTTTAAGGAGTGCATTTAGTACGTTAGGTACCCCCATCACACACTGCCCTCACCTCCCATCTCCACACTCTGAATCATCAGTGTCTCACCTTCCTCTCGGGCAGGAGGCAGGAGGCCCCTGCTGCTTGGTCTTTCCTCCCCCCAAGCCCCTCCTCTCTCTCTCTTCTCTCCATTTTCTCTGTTGCCCATCAGGCAGGCCAAGCAGCACCTGGGGAACGAAGCCATAGACTGTGGGCCATATTTGCTCTTTCCCTTTGATTTTATCACCACTCCTTGTAGACAATCAGGATTATCCAGAAACAAAGGCGCAGTCCACAAGGCACGAGCACTAGGCTGTGTTTCTTTCAATGTGCTCCTTGGTGGGGCATTGCCATTAGGCCAGCCCCTGCTGGAGAGTCTATAATGGAGGCCTGCGATGGAGCCCAGAGTGACGCTGGTGCCCCGGTAGCTCGCCTTCAATTATATCACAGGCCACCAAACTGAAAGGTCCAGATAGTAAATAATTTAAACTCCTGGCCATCTGGGCTCTGATGAAACTACTTGGCTCTGCTGTTGTAGTTAGCAAGTAGCCACTGACACCACCCGTAGCAGGCTGAATAGCAGCCCCCCAAAATATCAGGCCCTAATCCCTGCAACCTGTAAATGTTAGCTTATTTAGAAAAAAAGACTCAACAGATGTGACTACGTCGAGGCTCCTGAGATGGGAAGATTATCCTAGGTTATGTGAGCAGGCCCTAAATGCAGTTACAGGTATCTTCCTTCAAGGGAGGCAGAGGGAGATCTGATACAGACGGAAGAGGAAAAGGCAATGTGACCACAGAGGCAGAGATGGGAGTGACATGGCTGCAAACCCCGGAATGCTGGCAGTCACCGGAAGCTGGATGAGGCAAGAGGCAAGCTCTCTCTTAAGAGCCTCTGGAAGTTGGGACGCCCGGGTGGCTCAGCAGTTGAGCATCTGCCTTCAGCCCAGGCGTGACCCTGGGGTCCCGGGATTGAGTGCCACATCGGGCTCCCCGCAGGGAGCCTGCTTCTCCCTCTGCCTGTGTCTCTGCCTCTCTCTCTCTCTGTGTCTCTCATGAATAAATAAATAAATACTTAAAAAAAAAAAAAGAGCCTCTGGAAGTAGCACAGACCTGCTGACACCTTGGTTTCAGACCAGCAAATTGGATTTTGAATTTCCAGCCTCCCGAACCATGAGAGAATACATTTCTATTGCTGTATGCTACCAAATCTGTGGTAACTTGTTACAGCAGCAATAGGAAACTAATACTACCTAAACACGTGCACGTGGCTGTGTTCCAATAAAATTTTACTTACAGAAACAGGTGGCTGGCTCACAGGCTATAGTTTGCTGACCCCTGAATCAGACATCAAAAGATCCAGGTGCACAGATGAGTTGGAGAAGAAAGTCGGAACTAAATATTTGCAAGTCATGATTCAGAAAAATAAATAAATGAATACAAACACTCAACCGGGTTCCCTTTGCCAAGAAGGAAAGATAAAGAGGAGCTAGAAAGCATTTTAATCTCCTACCCATGATCGGCTCAGAGATGAACCCAAATAAAATCTCTGGGAATGTGTGAGGTAAACAGACTCCTCCAGCTGGAGCACCTCCCATAGAGACCTCAGTGGCCCATGAGGGACCTGATAGGCCTGGGAGGGTGGGGTGAGGTCAGGTGTATGGTTGTGAACATCTCCCAGAGCATCCAGCTGGGATCCAGGCTCTCCCTCCTTTTTCTGACTGTCCCTGGAGCAAGGATGCAGCCATCCACTCCAAATGCCACCCCCCCCCCCAACTTCTCTCTCATACACTGAGAAGTGATTGCTTACACGCATGTGCGTATACACCCTTCCAGGTCCCTTTCAGACCAAAGTTCCACAGACACTCACCAGACACGAAGGCCACTTTTTCCTTTAGGATAGGAAGGACATCAGAAGCTTTCAAACCATCATTCCGAAAAGACCCTGTGGGATGACAAAACAGAAGGAATCAGGATGAAAGAGGTCAGACGGATGAATCCCTGGGTCCCTCCCTCAGCGGCCCAACCCCATCACGCGCCAGCAAGTTGTGCCTTGTTCAGGTGCTACAGCCCAGCCCAGTGGGACAGGAGAAGGTCCACAACAGATAAGACACTTCCACATGATGCCAGGCCACAGAGGTGTCCCTTCCAGGGAGAGGACGGTCCAGGTTGCCCCCACCACATATACAAAGCTCCGTGCCTCGCAGGCAACAACCACAGCCCTGCAACTTGACGACGGGGCTTTTTAAAAGCCACTTTTGTACCTCTTTGCCTAGCATGGTGTCTGGTACACAGTAAGCACTCAGTAAATACCAATGGAACAGGATAATTAATATCAAGATGGACCACAATGCCCTAAATAATTGTGTTTGCCTTTCCTCTACCTGGCACAGTGACTCTTAGTTTTCACTATACAAATTATACAAGCAAATCACAATATCCCCAAGTGGGAAGCAAAGTTGAATGCAATACCCTTCTTCCTCCTCCCCCTCAATGTCACCCTCACCAGTCCACAACACACAGGAGGTGGGGAGACATCAGTCTCCTGGGAAGGAAATGCACTCCCTTCTTCAGCAATTCATTCTCTGCCTAAATTTTGCTCCTCAGCTTCAAAGTCCTCTCTGGGGTCCAGCTGACTTCCTGTTAGGGGGTTGGAGGCAGAGGCCTGTGGCTCACATAGAATGGAAAATAATGATGTGCCACGAGAAACAATAACCTCAAAGGACAACCCAACCTGGTGAGTTCAAGCCACATGGGAAGAGAAGCCCCCCGCCCCCCACCACATACACACATATAAAATCCCAGGTCGGCCCACTGCGCCCTTACATTTAACCCAAGCACCCTACAAGGACTCTCAGGGAGAGCCAGCCCACACTCTGTGAGCTATAACTGGAATCTCTGCTGTATATCAGCACGAGGCTATCACACACAAGGATCCCAGAGGAGAGGAGGTTCTGTGTCAGCTCAGTGAAACAGAACCAGAGACCACGGGCAACCGTCCTAGTGCCTTTCCCCACTTGGCTTACTCCCTCACAGTCCCAGTTTGACAATCTGCAGAGAAACGTACTGGGAAGGATGGTCCCACGCAGGGCTTTCTTAACTTCTAAACCCTTACTGCTTCAAGAGACTCAACTGGGAATTCTGGTAACAGCCCAAGATTAGAATCACTGGCTTAGGGGAGGGAAATGAGCCAGTTGCACACTCCACCAAAGAGGAGGAAAGATGTGTCTCCGGTTTCCATGGTCAGGGGTTATGTCCTGACCCCAAACAAATTTCCAAAGTATCTCTGACCATTTCATCAATTCCTTCTCCATTTTTCACTACATAAATACAGTGAGCCTTTTTATTCATCATTTGCTTCTCTTTACAAGCTGGCCCACGGCACCCAATGCCAGAAGAACCTCCTCCAAGGCTCACTCTGAGAATGAAAAAAATATGGCAAAAAAAAAATTAAGAAAAAACAAGTCCAACTATAAGCATTGTTTTGTACACATCTTTACGCTCTTTGTGTCCCAACACAGGAAAACTTAAATCTTACTAGTAGAAACCAGTTAGGATCAATGTAAATTATTATAGAATTTACAAATATATAGGTTTTTTTTTTTTTCAGCTTCATGAAATAAGATGTTTCAGTTTCCTTGGCTTGGTGTCTGCACCAAGCAGACAAGGATCATCTCTAGCTGATGCGTAAATTGTTTGAGTAGAATGATGCCTCTGTTGTCATATATGGAATATATGTGTACATCAGTTTTAAGACATTCTCCTCTATATCACTACATACACTAGTAATTGCTATAGGAAAAAAATTATAAGAAAAGTTCAACTTCAGTCCCGTCTACTTCCAGATTATTTATAAATCCAAAAAGATCAAGGCTTGGGATGCCTGGGTGGCTCAGCGGTTGAGCACCTGCCTTCAGCCCAGGGCGTGATCCTGGAGACCCGGGATGGAGTCCTACATCGGGCTCCCTGCATGGAGCCTGCTTCTCCCTCTGCCTGTGTCTCTGCCTCTCTCTCTCTCTGTGTCTCTCATGAATAAATAAATAAAATCTTAAAAAAAAAAAAAAAAGATCAAGGCCCAAATGAATGAGATTTTACTGTATGACAAGAATCCACACAACCTTCTCTCCAAAACCCCTGTCCTATTTTTCCTACTGCTCTTCCTCTCCCCTACTTCCTTTAAAGTATGCAAGATGGCTTTAATTCCATGAAGTCCCCAGACATTAAGGAAGACCTCGGAAGTTGCTATAATGGAAGCAAAAGGTTCCCTCACCTACCCCCTCATTGCTTCCACTCACGGAAGGAGAGCACGAGGGAGCTCTGAATTCCATCCCTCACAGCCCACTCATCATGCCCCACCTGTTTCTTCTCCCCTCCAGACTCCAGGGCCTGAGAAAAAGGCGGTGGCTTTTCCCAGCAGCTTGTAACCATTGGCAATTGGCTGGAGTAAATGTCAGTATCTCGGGTTGGGCTGGTCCAAGATCCCAAGGGCTTCCTCTTCCCAGGCCAGAGTATTCCCCGGTCCAGGGGAGAGCACAGCTGAACTACCTCCCAGGTTGTGAGCCTACCATAAGAAAACCTAAAGTATCTAGATTTACAAAATCCTTAACTTGGGGATAATCGTTTCCAACAACAACAAGATTTTTCACATTATAAAAGGATTTGCTCCAGGGTCTCTTTAAATAAAAGTTGCCTTAATGGTTTGAATTAGTTTTTCATTTGCCAAAAATTGAATTACAAACAACTTTTCAACAATGTATGCATTATGTAAAGCCAAGCAGAGCTAAACTAATTAGCCCAGCAGCTCAGAAGTTGGCGACCTTGAGTAGAAAACCTATTTGCTCTGGCTGAAGGTCCTATGTATCAATTCCCCCAGGCCCTTGTGAAGCCAGCTGTGGGGCTCTAGAATAAAGGGGAAGTCCATTGAACACGAATTCAAACAGGACCAATGAAATAGCAACATGTTTTCACTATCAGGTACATGTCTGAGCAGACTCATAGAAAATGTTCGATAAATATTTGATGAAAGGATAAAGAAATGAATGAAATGGTAACCCTTCCTCAAGTGACATGCGCGAGGTCAGCGGCCTCATCTGTCACACCAGGTGCTGGTGATCTGCGTAGATGATCTCCAGGGTCCCGCTCAGCTCTGAGAGTCTGAGACTTTTTTAAACCTTTTCTTCATATGTATTGGCCTTTCAGATCCTCGGATTATCAGATCAATATGCTTTGAGAGAAAGTCCTGGAAACGAACTCCCTAACAAGGTTCAGTGTGCTTTGGGAAGATAAAACAGCTCTTCGCTGGCCTCCCAGGGTGTTCTTTCCCAGGAATCCGCTCAGGAACTGGGATGCCCAAGACACTTCACTCCATTGTGCGGACATCCCAAGGTACCAGAATGGAAGGCTAGTGATGGGAGAACTTCTGTACGGCATACACACCTCGGAGGAGGCAGGCCGACCTGACCTGCAATTCCTATCTCTGATACAAGGTATATTTGATAATAGCACTATTACCCTACAGACTCTAGACCAACCACAGATCAGCTTCCCCCTTTCAAAGAAGTGCCTGTTGAAACAGCAGGCCCCTTGCTAGCTCTCAAGAAATCCTGAGAAGAAATTAAAGCCCTGGTGCCTTTGGAGTTACTGTAGGAAAAAAAGAACCAGAGGGCACCCTCATGGACCTGACCCAATGTGAGTTCCGTGCTTTCTCTTAAGGACAAAGGCATGCTTCGCTGGCATTCAGCACTAATCCCACCCCATTTGTGTCCTGCTGCTGTCAGAATTACAAGCCTGCTGTTCAGTTAATTAGCAAAGTTGAAATGCTCCACATCTATTAGGGAAGTAAAAATTACCACCGCCATCTCCCCAGGATCTCCAGCATGGAACTTCTCTAAGCCCCACTTTTGCCTCCTCCTTGCTCCAAACGTGTTATGCTTCCATTGCTGCTGCCTGTTCCCCTTCACTTTTCCTAGTCAGCCTTCCCCATGCGGGAAAGCGCCCACCTCCACCACTCTGGCTCCCAGCTTCTGCAGGGCCCCACGTGGCAGCAGTAGGGCTGGCCCTTGGGTCAAAAGCCCTCCATCGGTTGCTTCATGACTCCGGGAAGGCAGTGAGTACCCCAGGGCCACTGCATGCATTGGGCTCCATGCTAGCCTCCTCCAGGAAGCGATGCTGATCTCAACAAGTGAAGACACAAGCAGCTAAGTGTTGAGCATTTGGAGGTGCAAGGTGCTAGGGTACCTAACCCATACATTGCTCTTTATTCCCTTTTCGTTCTAGGCCACACTCCCTTAATGTGCACTCACTGTAAGTATTTTAATATTATCTCATTGCCTCAAGTGGGCCTGACCCTGCTTCACCAATGCTCAGCCAGGCCTCGGCCTCCTCCTTCCACTCCATCCCTGTGTGTCCGGCATGGAGGCCCTGATCAAAGTGGCCCTGAATCACCGACAGACTGGTGCACAGAAGATGTTTAGTTTACAGTTGAGAATTCGAAGAGCTCATGAGGTGGAGCCTTAGTTTGGCGTAATTAGGACTGTTTCCTCTTTCAGAGTCATTCTTTCATCAATTCTTCAGTGAGCACCTATTACGTGCTATGCCTTATGTGAGGCATGGCAGTACTTAGACAAATAAGCAGCAGACCCCACTCTCCAGGCGGCTTGCAGGCAGAGATAGGCAGCTAAACAGGTAGGACAGTGAGCTGTTATCCGAGATAGGACATCACCTGAACAGAGTGCAAGGGAGCTCAAAGGAAAGGTGAGCCCTAAAGCCTCGCTACTCAAAGTAACAAGTATCACCTGACCAGCGAGGACCTTGCTAGAGATGCCAAATCTAGGCCTCATCCCAGACCTGCTGAATCAGAACCTGCATTTTAACAAGAAACCCCAGTGACTCATATACACGATGCATTTAAGGAAGATCTATACACTAAAGTAGGTCTTTCTATTCCAGAGTTGCCTCAGAGACAAAGATAGGTAAAAACATCCTTTAGCCTAATCTAAGTAGAGCCTCTAAAATCTGATCTAGTGCTGCCCGTCACCCCTCCCACCTCCACCATGGGAAGACCCCTCACCATCGCCCAATAATTCCAAAAAGTCAGCCACTACCCTAGAACCTGTCACCCAGATTCGGCTCTGGAGTGAAAAGGCTATCAGAGAGATAGAGAAGTTTCCCCCGCCAGGGCACTGAGACTGGACCATGTCTTGTTTTTTGGCGTAGGAGTAGTTGTGAACAACATCTGTCCAAACCGTTCAGAATTTTGGTGGCTTAAACCATTCTCTCATGTATCAGATTTTTTTTCTTTTTTTAAAGATTTTATTTATTTATTCATGAGAAACACAGAGAGAGAGGCAGAGACACAGGCAGTGGGAGAAGCAGGCTCCATGCAGGGAGCCCGATGCGGGACTCGATCCTGGGACTCCAGGATCACGCCCTGGGCCGAAGGCAGGCGCCAAACCGCTGAGCCACCCGGGCTGCCCATGTATCAGATATTTTAATTTCACAACGAATCTTCCTCACTACCCCAACCCTCAGAGCCCCGCCTTCTCTAACTGCTCTCAGAGTCATATAGGACTCAGATGCATTTACAGATCAAGACACCATCTCTGAGATGGCCCTGGAGGACAAGGAGCCGGTCGGTTTATGACTCTTCACCGCACCTGCACTCTCCACTCCCAGCCCTGAACGCTGGGCAACACTGGATGAGAAACAGAGGAAGGAGAGGTGCCCCTACCTAGGAGCTCCACATCTAATGAGATCACAGTGCTCATCTCAGGCAATTCTCTCCCTTGGAGGGAAGACCCAGTTTCTGCCCTCTGAGAGTCTTCAGCCCAGTAAAATACCCAGTGCCCATTTCCCGTGACACCAAGAGGTTGCCAGACTTGGTATGAAAAACAATTTACAGTTCTGAGGTTCTGATGAAGACCCTCTCCCCGCCCCCAGCCTGGCTGTCCTTTATCCCCCCATATCCTGGTTTTTGGTGCCATCACCCGCTAACAAACCCAAACAGAGCCTAGACCCACCTAGACCCCTCCCAGTCCTACATTCCAAATATCAGTTCACTCGCTTGGTCCTGCTAACTCCACCTCTTCAATTTCTCTCAAATCCATCACTTCTTGTGTGCAGTTTCCATAATCTCCTTGTCAAGTGGAGCCATCCCTGACTGTGCCTCGTACTTCATCATCTCTTCGAAGTCATTCCTATGTTTTCATTCTACTCACCATTAACGGATTCCAAGGCCCTGAGGGTAGGGGCCATGTCTTACCCTTGGCCCTACCCCCAGCACTTAGCACAGTGCCTGTCATACAAAAGAGACTCCAGAGATACTGGACTGAAACACGTGGGTCCTAAGAAGACAGAGAGTTAGAGTGGTGTGAGTAGGAGGCGACTTATAGGGACAGCTCCCCCGGGAGGTGGTCTTTGAACCAGGGTTCGAGTCCGGGCCACAGATTAGTGTCCTGGTGGCAAGTGGCACCAGCCAAGACAGAGAGGAAGGGGCAAGTAGGTCACGGGCCAGAGATGGAGAGAGCATACTGGCTGAACAGAAAAGCAGGGTGAGCGAATGATGGAAAGGGGGGCACGGAGGTGGTAGGTGGGTTCCGCGATCGCACTCTGAACCCGATACCTCCCGAGGGCGGGCTCCTGGGAAGGCATCAGTAAAGATGTGCCTGCGGGTACCTTCAGAAGCTCAGGGAGCTGGGACTGCCCCACAGCACAGGCCAGAGCTGCGGGAATCTGAGAGGAGGGCTGTGGTTCCAGAACAGAGCTGGAGCCAGCAGGCTCTGACTGCAAACCCCATTCCACTGTGCAAGGAGCTGGGGGAGGATGAGACACGTGGCCCTTGCTGAGGTGGCGGCTGGAATATGGGGGCGGGGGGCACTGGAACTTCGTCTTTTTATCTTCTCCTGAAGTTCCAAGAGAAGCCAGAAGAATGCTTGTCTGTGAGGCACCTGCTGGGAGCTCTGGGAGCTGCCAGCCTGAGGAAGACCCCATGGAGGTGCCATGTGGACCCTGAATCATAAAGGAAAGAGCCTTAAGGATGTAAGGACGTGGTCCCTTCCGTGCAGGGACTTGATGGGCAAGGCCCTGGGGGAAGACACTGTCGTGCAGCGGGGGACGGGAAGGAAGTCACGCTGGGGAGAGGCGATGACCTTCATCCCCCCACTGTCCCTTGTCTCCTTCACCTCTTTCCTATAACACAAGAGGAGAGAGAGGTGGCAAGAATGAGAGGAAATGGGTCAGAGCAAGAGAGGACAAGCTGTTGAGAAAGATACACAGGGACGCCCAGGTGGCTCAGCAGCTGAGCGCCTGCCTTCAGCCCAGGTGTGATCCTGGAGACCCGGGATCGAGTCCCACGTTGGGCTCCCTGCATGGGGCCTGCTTCTCCCTCCTCCTGTGTCTCTGCCTCTCTCTCTCTCTCTCTCTCTCTCTCTCTGTCTCTCATGAACAAATAAATAAAATCTTTAAAATAAAAAAAAGAGAGAGAGAGAACCACAGGCACCCAGAGGTGGAGGTGAGTGTCTTGTCTCCTCTTCACAGATGCTAATGAGCGGTTGAGCAACTGGCTGCTGTCAAGCTCCTCCAGCAGCCACACACAGGTTCCTTGGAGCTCTAGTTAAAACAACTGCCACTGAGGCAGGACATGCGCGCTGACAGGAAGGAATAAATGTGTCAGAGAAAGAGACTGGGCAGCCCTGTGGGAACACACAGCGCGGGGTGCGGATGCACCAGCCTGTCTGTCCCCCACCTGGGGATCCACCTGCCCACAGTGCTCCCCGCAGCCTCAGTCCCTCACCAGGGACACCTGCCAATGTGGAACCTGCCCCAGCAGCGTCCTCCCTCCCTGTGGCGGAGCTCTCCTCCTCCCTGGCACTTCCAAGACAAGGGCATTCACAAGCCTCAGCCAACCCGACTTCAGTGGAGAAAGGGAGAAGGGGAAAAGCAAAGACACGGGCTCCTCTTTTAAATACGAAGCCTTGGGGATCCCTGGGTGGCTCAGCGGTTTGGCGCCTGCCTTTGGCCTGGGGCGCGATCCTGGAGTCCCGGGATCGAGTCCCGCGTCGGGCTCCCGGCATGGAGCCTGCTTCTCCCTCCTCCTGTGTCTCTGCCTCTTTCTCTCTCTCTGTGTGTCTATCATAAGTAAAAATAAATAAATCTTTAAAAATAAATAAATAAATAAATAAATAAATAAATAAATAAATAAATAAATAAATACGAAGCCTTTCCAAGCAAACCCTCTTGGTCTCATGCATCGTGATGCAGCAGACGTGATGCAGCAGTCAGGGACTTGAGATGACCGTCGTCATTACACCAGGGAGAAGCGAAGTCCGACACACACTTATTCATCACTCCCCACAATGTCCATTCCCCGCCCTGCGGCATGGTGAGCTGTGTATCTCCTCCCGGCGTCCCCACCCCCACCCCCCCCACCCCCCCACCCCCCCCACCCGTGCCTCCTCCCCTGCCCAGGCTGAGCTGGTTCCTCCTGTGCATGTCACAGGGCAGGCCCCTCGCTCTTGTGCCATCTCCACTGCCACCCCTGGATCCCTCCGGATGCGGGGCCGGGTGCCCACCTCTGTGTCTCCAGTGCCCAGGACACAGCTTCGGAGCAACGGTGCCCTCCACACCGACGATGCTCACGGACTGCTGTACCCCTCCCTGCCCCTGTCCTTCTCCCTGCCCATTTCTACCCCGATCTTCGTCTTTCTCTCTCTCAGGCTTCCACATGAACTCTAATTGCGCCAATTTCAATATTAACTCTCCAAAGTCAATATTAGATATAAAGGCCCGGCTAATGGGCTACTTTTGAAGAGCAGAAAATTGTAACACCATTGCTAAATTAGCTGCATTAAAGATCACTAATAATTAGCACTTTAAACATGTGGGTGACACCTCTCTAAGCCCAGCTAATGAGCAAACCGTTTCTGTTTATTCTTCACAAGATTTAATATTAGCTGAGTTGAGACCTCAGCTGTGATACACACAGGCTCCCTCGCTCACCCTGCCTCAATCCCTCCCTCCCCAGAAAACTTGACAACACGCAGTGTTCTCTAGACATAAGAAAATGGCCACTCCAGAAGTGGTTCTGTCTGCCCATCACTTTCGAAAAACTGATTCTTTGCTAACTGACTAGGGTATTTCAAGTGCTCATACCTCATGGATGATGGTGATGGTGGTAGATTTATTGTCTTTTTTGTTACACTGGGTATTATTGTTGCATCGGTCCTCAAAGTAACACAGAACATTAGCCAGTGATGAATTAGTCAGTGATGAATATGAATCAACTGTTGAACATTAGCAGTGTATTTGCTTATATAATATATTCTGAGAGAGTCACAGAGATACTCAGAGGTGGGGGCGGAAGGTATGTGCTGTTCAGACATATTAAAGGCTCAGTCCTTGGGACCCTCAATCTCCATCCCCCTCCCCCTCCCCCAGTGTGCATATCAGTAGTATTTGAATTTGAATTAATTTTAATTTAATCAGGACATGACTTTAGGTTAAAGATGAAACTGTTGACTTGAAAATCTGGCTTTGGCCTCTGTCACAGTGGAACAGCAGGTATGCAAACACGAAAAGGCCCTGGACTTCCCCACTAAACCCTTCGCCCTCCCCTCTACTCTGCCCTGCTCCTCAGAGCTGGAAATGCAGGTGTGGGTAGCAGTAAAGCAGCAAAGGCTGACTGCAGAGCTCAGAGCCAGAGACCTTCATGGGCAGCTCCTAAAGCAGTCCCTCTCACCCCAGCCCACAGCTTCTCCCCACTCCTACCTCCACACTTTCTGATTCCATAGCTGTGCCATTCATGCCCCAGTCTCACTACCCATCAGCGAAAGCAATGCACAGTGACACAGTGGGCACAGACTAGACACAGGCCCACCGCAGACATGGAACACCTAGGGCCAAAGTAATAACCAGGATTGCAGAATTCCAAGTGCAGTCTGACAGGTGAGAAGAACCACACCTGGAGGTCATATTATTGAACAAACTTGAGCAAACTAAAGCACCTCCTCCCACTTCAAGGACATGTGTGCTGCTGTCCTTGGTCCTGAGCTACTCCGAGGGAGTGCCGTCCAGCCTGTCCTAGGATACACGAACCAAATGGGAAAGGGACAGAAATGAAAGAGATATTAAGATATACCTGGGAAATAAACAAATATGAAGAAGTGTTGAAGACACAGAGACATGGAGAGATTACTGGAAAGAATAAAAAGACTTGCTTGGGTATTATTTTTAAATAATTGCAGTAACCCAGAAAGAAAGGTCTGTGCACATCATACACACATACACACGCACACAGCTCCCATGGAAATGAGACAGCATGAACTCCTTATGAATCCCAATACTATGTTTTTCTGGTTGGTCATATCTGAGGGGGATGGATTGGCCATGGAAATATTCCTAAAGTTTTAAGCAATTTTTAAATCTTTCCTAGATTAATACCTTGGGTATCTAAACGCTGCCCAATTCAGCTCAGCAAATATTTACTGAGCATATATATGTTTTAGCAAAGGTTCAGCTACTGTGGACACAATGATAAAAAAGAAATGTGGAGTTCCTGAGTCTAAGGGACTTTTAGTGTAGGGTGTGAATCAGGCATGTCAACATGTAATTTTAATATCATATAAGAAATACAATGATAGAGGTACTTGTGTGAGAGAGATATTCAGAAAATACCAAAGGGATAATAAAACTCAAGCTCTAAGAAATTGTCTAGAATTGAAAAAGTAGTATCTAGAGAAGAGGCAAAGTGTTATGGGATCCTCAGCAAGGTTCTGGATCAGATAGGATAGTGGTAAGTACCAAGGTCTCTCTAGTGGGTTTAAGGGAACACGGAGAAGAGTAGCTAAGACATGTGTTTTTTTCTCCCATGACCCAGACCCTCTCCAGAGTAACAGAAGACAAGTTAATGTTTGCCAGAGATAAGCAACAAACACCCCCTGCAAACCTCCCATAAACAGGAGCCAGATTAAGGTAGAAAAGGAAAATTTTCAAGAGAGAGTTTGACTTGTGATGATGCCTGCTATTTCTTTAGAAAGAAACATAATACTGTCAAGTGCTAAATAAGAAACCAGAGTAATCCAAATATCTCACAAAGCTAGAATCCTTCTCCAGAATTATGGAAAACAAGAAGCTGGGGGATGGGAGGACACTGCCTGCAAAGAGTTGCCTAAGTAACCCTCAACTCTGCTTGCCTGAGGGCAAACTAAGCCACACATTCCAGGAGCAGCTAGTAAACCAAAGCAACGTTCCTAACCCTACCTCAAAAATGTTTGTGGATGGGGAGGGCCATAAACCTCATGAACTTGCACGCAAATTATTGCATATATATCCACAAGTACTCATTTTTCCAAAAAGAAAATCTGCATAATTTCAGTTTTCATCAGATTTTCAAAGGGGTCAATGGCTCTCTAAATGGCTGAAAACCATTTGTCAAAAGCAAGGTCAAAAGAGATCCTACAATCTCTCTTGAGTTCTAACCACTGCACCCTATATCATCCGGCATCTGCCTTACTCATGGTCCACTTCCTAATACTTCACAGATTAGATGGGACCCAATCCTATACTTGAGCTGGCGGAAAAAATTAACTGAAAAGAAATGATTTCGATTTCTTAGCTTAAATAAAAGGAAAGTGGGGCAGATGGTAGGAGATGAAGTCTGTGTACAGGACTCTGTGCTCTAGGGATAAGCTCAATCAGAGGTAGTTCTCTCGCGGCAGTTACTGGGAGCCAGAAGAAGTAAGGCTAAACACAAAAGGGGTTTTACAGACGCCTAGGCAGTGCCTTTCCTGGAAGCTTTCCTAACAGATTCCCAGCCTCTAACCCCTGCTCTATTAATAGAGGGATAACAACTTGACTGAAGTCCCTTCCTGAATCCAAAGGTAGAGCCAGCACCGGGGGTCTGCAAACCTACTTAAGAAGATGTCTTGGGGGCTGGACCATGGTGGGATAAGAAGGGAGTTCTCGAGCTAATTCCCTAGTTAGAGCATGCCTGGCCACTATGTGCCCAACAAGCTGTTCTTTGCATGAGATGGTAAGTTCTCCCAGGGCAGGCATGTCCCTGGAGGCAGCTCACAGCCCTGAGAGTAAAGGACAGGCTCTGGATTTAGAGAGAACTAAGTCTGACTCCCAGCCCCAGAACTTATTAGCTTTGTGCCCTTGGACAATTACTTAACCTCCCTGGGTCTGTTTCATCATCAGAGATAAAGCCTACTTCACAGGCTGTGGTGATAATTAAAGGACAAAATCTATTTGAAGGGACCAGACACACAACTGATGGCTAAGTAAACATAACACTCCTTCCTTCTTCCCTGTTCATCTGGGAAGCCTTAACATGTGGCTTCATATACAGCAAATGCTTATTAATAAGTGTTGATTATGTCAATAAACCAGTGATAAGTGTACAAGTCAGGTGAATAAAGTCAATTCAGAAAACGACAGCTAAAACATGCCTCACCTTTCCACTACATACCTGTAAGCCATGATGCTTACCTGTATGGTTCCTATGAGTATTTATTTTTTTCTCACCTGTACCCAATCTGAGCTATTTGACAAGTGCTCCAACCACTCCTGCTCCCCCAGCCAGTTTCCTCAGATGCAAAGGAAAGCCTCCTGTGCCCAAAGGAACACCAGCTGCTGACTGAGCTGAGCGAGCACTTGCCCCTTCCCCCCGTGTCAAGAGGGTTATGGTCGTGGGCATCCTTCCCACTCTGAGTTCTATGTGTTGGAGCCTGTAGCTGCCAGCCTTATCCTTCCTCCTCAAGCTTCTCTCTCCCACTGCCTTTATGAGGCTGGGCTCTAGACAAAGGTATATGGGTCCAGGTGGCATTTCTGAGAAGTACCTGTAACCTCAAATGCATGCCAATGGCAAGGCCACTGTCTAAGATGAAGCAGCCCTAACATCTGCCTACAGGTGAAACCTTCAGAGCCCCATAAGGAATCCCAGCTGCTTGCAGGGGAAAAGAGTAACATGGCCCGTAGACCTTTTCCTTGGTTGGCCTTGAGCTGTCAGGCCATTGTGAATGGGGAGTTCACAGAGGAAGGAAAGCTAGAGAAGGAAGGCTAGCTCACGCAGAGCTGAGTGTGGAAGTACAAGAGAGTGGCACATAGAAACACAGGTGAGTCGGACCTTCAAAACCACCCGCTATGTAGAATAATGATCCAAGCTGCTAAAATTCTCTGTTCCATGTTCTCTGAAACTATTTTCTTCAACAATTCTTTAACACTTTGATTTTTTTCCCCAGTAATTGGAGAATACCTCCAGGGAGACTGGAAAACCTGGCTCTCTTTGCTCTTTTCCAGCTTCTTTTATTCTTTTTATTTTTTTTTTAAAGATGTTATTCATTTATTCATGAGAGAGAGACACACAGAGACATAGGCAGAGGGATAAGCAGGCTCCCTGCAGGGAGTCTGATGTGGGACTCGATCCCAGGACCCCCCGTCACAGCCTGAGCCAAAGCCGATGCTCAAACCCTGAGCCACCCAGGCACCCCTCTAGCTCCTATTAGAAGGGGAGCCCCTGCCAGGACCAGAGAGCCATTAGTTTGTCTTGTCCATGGATGAATATGCACATATACTCAGTACACAGGTTATGTGCTAAAGACTAGAAAAATGTTAAGATGGGGGGTAAAGGTGCTTATTATGACTTTAAACTAATGAAAAATCTAAATGTTCAACCACACAGGATTGGCAAAGTAATCCATGGCATATCCACTGTATGTAGCCATTAGATATGACACTGTGCAAGAGTAATTAATGCCATGGGAAATTGCACAGTCTAGTGTTATATACGAAAAATAGGTTATAAAGCAGCACATACAAACTTATCCCAATTGTAATATATTGGTGTGTCTAGGCATAAAAACTACAAATATACATGTACACAGTGGTTAACTCTGGAAAATGGGATTAGGGCTGATGCTGTTAATTTTAATGTTTTTTGCTGTCCAATTATTCTTATTTATTTATTTATTTACATTCTTATTTATTTTTGAAATAATTCAAGAAGAGCAAATTCCCTCCTTTGTGTATTCATCTTTCATATGTGAGATCTTTGTATCATATTCATGCACTTAAAAAGTTTAATAATTAAGTTGTAGTTATGATACCATCTGCAACAGCATTTTAAAACTGAACTTATGTAATGTTTAGGATACCATGTTCTGCAGCTGTTCTATGTTCTATGATGTGATTCCATGACAAATAAAAAATGGCTACCATTCATCACAGATGAAGTTGTCTTACGCCTAAAAGAATGGAGTCCAAATAAGCTGTAAAAAGAAAATTAATTTTTTGTTAAATGTCATTTAAAGATTTGCCATGCATGCAAATAGACTTTATCTCAGGAATGCAAGACACTAAAGAAGATTCAAGTGAAATTAAATTCAAATAAAATCAACATGTTTTTGGATTAAAAAGCTAAATATTATAGCAGATATCTGTTGAACGAATCTCTAAGTACCTATTATGTGCCAAAGGGATTTTCAATTATACTTCCATTTGAAAGAGTAAATGGATGAAGGTAATTAAACATTTTGGAGGGGGGGAAAGGATGAATAATGGGGTAGGCTTGCCCTACCAGATATTAAAATATACTTTTTAAAACTACTTTATTAAAAGGTGTAACAGACATAAGAATTAACAGACAAATGAAGGGAGCCTGATTCATTGACCTAATACAGATCTGGCATATTTAAGAACTTAATATATGATAAGGAAAGAATCTAAAAGAATGAGGAAAAGACAAATTATTCAATAAATGGCACTGGAAAAGTGGAGGAAAATAGTCAAGTTAATCCTCACAACTTCATACCATACACCAAAATAAATTTTAGACATAAATTTAAGCCCAAATCTTAAAAATGACATATAAGAAACATTTTTAGAGGAAATATAGGTGTGGAAATTTAACAGATCCCTGAATGAGAAGAGAGTTCTCTGGGCATAAAAGCATTAAAAGAAACCAGAAAGGAAAATATTGATGATTTTGTCTATGGAAAATTTTACACTATATGTCAGAGTATAAACAGAATTTAGAAGGTAAATGACAAGCTGGGGAACATATTTACAACAAATCTGACAGAGAAAGGATTCATACTACTCCCTATTTGAAAAAAAGGCAAAGAATGTAAATAGACACTTCAAAACAGAAGGAGAAATGGCTAATAAACATAAGAAAAAGCAGTCAACCTAATTAGTAATAAAGGAAATGCAAACTAAACAATGAGATCTTTTAAAAATCCATTAAATCTGCAAAGATTTTGAAAAGGCAATAATCCTCAATGCTAGCAAGAGTCCAGAGTTAGCCTTCCCTGCCCACGGTTTTGCTACTGCAACCTTTCCAGAAAGCAATCTGGCAAGATGAATCATGAATAATAACATTATGCATAACCAATGACCTAGTAATTCCCCTTCTGGATGACTATCCTGAGGAACTAAGGAAAACTGAGGACAAATATTTCAAGACAAAGAGTTTCAAGCAGTACTTTTTATTGCAGTTCCAAACAGCAAACAGCCTAAATGTCCAACAGAAGGGGATGAGTTAGACAATCTTGAAATAGCTATAAATAGTTTGAGTAATTTATAATTTTATAAAAGAATGCTCAAAATATGTAAAGTAAAATTAGGATACTAATAATACATGTACTATATATGTTAAGTTGAATCACATGAAATTTGAGACATAACTTTTTTAACCCTCAGAAATAGCAATTTGATGATCCCAAATATAGATATAATGTTTTTCTGGGTTTAGGGATTATGGGGATATTTCATTTTCCTCTTTATACTTTTCAAACTTTCTACAATGAATATGCACTAAACTAAACTAAAATGTTGAAGTTGTATAATTACATGAAGATCATATAAAGAACACCCCAAACTCATATCTACATTAAACCACCTCTTTGGGGATCCCTGTGTGGCGCAGCAGTTTGGCGCCTGCCTTTGGCCCAAGGCGCGATCCTGGAGACCCGGGATCGAATCCCACGTTGGGCTCCCGGTGCATGGAGCCTGCTTCTCCCTCTGCCTGTGTCTCTGCCTCTCTCTCTCTCTCTCTCTCTCTCTCTCTCTCTCTATCATAAGTAAATAAAAATTTAAAAAAATTAAAAAAAAATAAATCACCTCTTTGCTTTTCCCTGCCTAGAGTTTGCAGTCTTTTTGCCTCTTTGATCTTTTTATCTCCATGCTCTTCACCTTTGTCTCTCCTTCAATCTGTAATTTGTTCTTTGAAGTTAATCCCCAGAATAATAAGAAACAAAGTCCTAAAAAGAAAAAGAAAAGAAAGAAGAAGAAGAAGAAGAAGAAGAAGAAGCAGCAGCAAGGTTCTAGAAAGATTCTGACCTGGGCTGTCAGTTCCCTTTCCTCCAGGAAACCTTGCTAGACCACACAAGAGGTTTCTATTGACCCAAAGTAGCCAGTAGAAACACCATAGTCAGTAGAAGGACCACAGAAAAAGGTAGGCAGCATCCTTGTGGGAAATCCGCCCCATTCATGTCACTGCCACTCCTCTAGGGCTGGTACTGAGGTTCCTGCCTCTGTCCTATGGCAGGCATGGAAGGGGGCACCCAGCAGTTTCCCTCCAATAGCATGAATTAATCCCAGTCCTCCCTAGCCTGACAACTTCTTGTGCTCTATATTCTTGCCAGATGTCTGCTGGAGTCCTCATCTACTACATGATGAAGACTCATACTTCTTGGTGACATGTCCTCTCCCACCACCTCGGGACTTACCACCCATGCAGCTCTGGGCCCCATAGGGTGGCAGAAAGAACCGAACTTACAGTGAGATGATCTGGGTTCAACTCATATCAACGTAACGATTTGGGGGAGGCTACTCCTCCACTTTGTCTTTGATTTCTGCAAATGGATATTGCAAAACTACCCTAGCTAGGACTAAATAAATTCAAGGTAAAGCAGCTGCCAAACAGCAAAGTCCCATATAAAAGTCAGATATTAGCTATCATGTCTGTATTGTAGCCTTCCTGTGGAAGTAATTACAGGTTTCATGCCTTTCTGATCTTGAAGTCTACCTATGCTTTTATGCTCCAGTAAAACCTTCCCACAACCATCAGCATCACCACCAATCTCAGGAGAGGCAGCCCCCTGCATTGGTGACATGACCAGAGAGAGCCTGGGTCATCCCATGCCTACCTACACTGCTCTCATATCTCAGCTGTCAGGAAAAATGTGCTCATTGTAACCCTGAACTCTTGGCAGGCATTAGTCTAAAGGGCAAGTGTAGGGCCAGAAATTGAACAACTGTGTGGCTGTGTTCCCATTCCCACTTGGGGAACACAGGGGACATGGTTCCACTGTGGGCTGAGGTCCATGTCAAAATAACCAAAGGCACTTCCTCCAATACTTACATGTGCAATTATCTCAGCACATGCACTAGGACACTCAGATGAACCAAACCTGGGAAGAGACTCTCAGTTCTTCAGGAAATGCTACCCCCTGTAGTGTCCTGTTCCAACCACTTTCTCTTCTGACAATGGAATGTGGTCTTGCGACTGCTAAAATGCATAAAAACTGCCATCCTAGGAATGGGCCAGGACTTCCCTCCTCCATACCTTCACCAGCCTCTCAGAGTAAACCATCACTTCCTCTCACCTCCTCTTCCTACTACCTTCATCCAGAAAGAACTTCTAAATGTGCCCAGTGGCCTTACAAACAGCCCATGTCAGTAAGCTGAAACAATAACCTTCCAGGATGCCTGGGTGGCTCAGTGGTTGAGCATCTGCCTTCGGTTCAGGGCATGATCCTGGGGTCCTGGAATGGAGTCCTGCATCAGGCTCCCCATGGGGAGCCTGTGAGTCTCTTATGTGTGTGTCTCTCATGAATAAATAAATAAATAAAATCTTTAAAAAAAAACAATAGCCTTCCTTCTCCTCAGAGTGCTGACAAATATACTCCTTATCAGAGGCCAGAACCAAGTGGAATGCTAAAGCTAAAAGTCCTCACAGAGCTGGTAGTCCTTCATTTCTAGTAAAGAAAACTGAGAACCAGAGAGGGGAAGGCGGACAAAGTCACACGGTGAGTCCATAAACCCAATTTTAGTCAAGCATTTTCTGCTTCATATCATATGCCCTGAGGAGTACTCCCACTATAGGTGCATTCATACTAAAATGCAAGGATGGGTAGAGGACAGTTTAGATATTTGCTACCCAACACAGTAGCCATTAGCTATATGAGGATATTTAAATTTTAATTAAATAAAATGTAAAATTCAAAAAAATAATAAACTTCAATTCCTTAGTCTCATTGGTCATAATTAAAGCAGTTAATGGATATCACATTGGAGAACATAGAGAACACTTTGCAGAAAACTTCTATTGACAGTGCCAGTCATTTAGATGGCTAGATACCCTACAAATGGTTAAAAGTGCCCTGAGTGCAGGGTCTGTGAGGAGCTCTCTTTGAATTTACTGGGAATGAGCTCCATATCCTATAACCAATGACTGGATGAGTAAAAAAACAGCCCATGATACAGCCAGTGAGGGACTCAGCCAGCAAGGACCCAGGGGCCATAAACATAGATCTGCCATAAACAGATCATAGGAGAGCCACAGTGATGCCATAAACAGATCATAGGAGAGCCACAGTGATCTTCCCTTGGTTTTTTTTTTTTTTTTTTTTTTTTTTGATCTTCCCTTGGTTTAAGCACATGAGCCCAGGGAAGAACAAGTGACTTCTGTCTAGGCCTCTTTTTTCAAAAAGTATGATTGTTAACTTTTCAAACTTGATCAAGTGTTCCAATGGCAACCAAAGCTTTCAGTTACTAACTGCCAACCCTCATGTAGATGCCTTTGAACCTTGGCCACTTTGGAAGGTAGCTATGCCAGAAGGCCAAGAAGTCTAAAAGAGAAGGGAAGTCCACAGGTTTCCTAATGGGAAAATGTCTTCACAAAGCTAGGACATTTTCGGGATCCCTGGGTGGCGCAGCAGTTTGCCGCCTGCCTTTGGCCCAGGGCGCGATCCTGGAGACCCAGGATTGAATCCCACGTCGGGCTCCCGGTGCATGGAGCCTGCTTCTCCCTCTGCCTATGTCTCTGCCTCATTCTCTCTCTCTCTCTCTGTGACTATCAAAAATAAATAAATAAAAATTAAAAAAAAAAAAAGCTAGGACATTTTCTTTTTTTTTTTTTTTAGCTAGGACATTTTCAAGAGACAGTTTGAAACTTGACTGTGTACTTACTTTATAATATCTGATGACCTTCTATTAAGCCAACAAAAAGCTAAATGGTCATACTGGAAATCAGGCCATCATGCTATTGCGAGAAGCCAACTGCCCAATGGCTTTTAAACCCCACAATCCAACACATGGCAGAGTGAGAAGTCACTCAAAAGATTGGGTGAACATTCTATCAAGGAAAAAGTCCCTTTGCAAACAGGTCTGGTTTGTTCAGTCCTACTCAAAATTTCGGGTAATAACCTGATAAAGAAAATTTCTGTCAATAAAAATTAAAGTCAAGAAATTTCTAGATATAAAACCTCCAGTAGAGCTATCCTTTTTAATATAAAGGATCATTCATTAAAATGAGGTCAAAGGGAAGAGAAATTAGCTGCTTATAAAGGTCAGAAAAAGATCAGGCTCTCTGGATATTTTCTTTTTTTTTTTTTTTAGGATTTTATTTATTTATTCATGAGAGACAGAGAGAGAGGCAGAGACACAGGGAGAGGGAGAAGCAGGCTCCCCTTAGGGAGCCCGATGTGGGGCTCTATTCCGGGACCCCAGGACATGCATAGGCAGACACTCAACCACTGAGCTACCCAGGCATCCCTCTCTGGATATTTTCAATACCTGAAGCTCTAACTATACACAAGACAAAGAAAAGGACTACTCTGAGTTCCAGGGACTCACTTAAGAGTGACTGATACAATAAATGCTTAGAGGTAATAAAATACTCAATGAACAGTTGATTTCTTTTCCTTAGGCCATCGCTGTATTTTTTTTCCATAGGTGTATTTTGTATTTGTTCACATCTTGCAGAGTGAAATAAGTCATGTTGTTATTTCAATTTTAAGACATTTTTCTCATAACAATAAAGTTCTTTCTTGCTCTGGAATGCCCTAGCCCTATTTTCTACGTGGAAGGTTTGTCAATGTCCAACACACACAAAAATGTCACTATTTCTCAGTTTTCCCATTTGCAAGACATACATAATGCCAATCTCATAAGGTTATTGTGAGGATGAACTGAGATTATGTCCATACCTTGTAACTGGTAGGTGGCAGGTGTCCAGTAAGTGCTAAGTGATTGAGTGAATGAATGAATTAATGAAGTGTCTGGACTATGTGATTGACTTGTCACTGGGCTCAGCTGTATAAATCTGGAAGCAGAAACCATTCACAATTTAAGACACAACCATCCTCAAGCTGTCAGCTCCTGAAATTGCAGACACAATAACTGGGAGGAAATTAGTTGCCTCCAGAGAGCATGCCCTGCGAATTCAGACTGCTGCAAAGGTAAGGACAGTATAGGGCCCATGGAAAATAATCTTCCCTTCAACTCTAAAAGTATCTGACTCTGTGTTTGTGTAAATGGCAAGAGTAGTCATCAATCTAATCATTCCAGCTTTGGGAATATGTTCATGCCTAAAATCCTTATATCAAAATCCATAAATCCATATATGAATTTAGAAGTGTTCACCATCCATCCAGTGGGGGCCCAGGCATGTAAAGGGTGACTGAGTGATACTTCTGGTATTGCTCCAGGCTAATAGTGTTTCTGACCTGGGAAAGAACATGACACTAGGAATCCGAAGACCTGAGCTCTCGTTGTGCTTTTTCAAAGTCTCTTCCACTTTCCAGCCTTCATTTTCAATGCCAGTAAAATGAATCAGTCAGACAAGATGGTGATTGAGAATGTACTCTCCCTGGTTGTCCCATTCCCTCATTCCACTTTACTGTAGAAGAGATTGTGGCTGTCAAGAAGTTAGAGAAGCAGGAAACCCAGAAAGAAATGGAGAACCTCAGGGGTGAGAGTCATGCTGGGGAGATAACATATTTAATTGTAAAATGCATCATTAATTTATCTATCGTTAAAAAAGCAAAAACTGTTGCAATTAAAGTACTCCACACCATAAGCTAGAAGATGCAGCCTGATTTCAGAGGTAGCAAAATGTAGGGAGGAAAATGGAACCCTAGAATCAATGAAATATGGGAACTAACTGGCCACTTGTTACATTCTAGGCACAGGGCTAAGTGTTTCATACACTTATTATTTCATTTAACCCTAAAACAACCCTGTCACATAGAAATGTGTGAAAGATCAGTGTTCTACAGAGGAAAAGAAGTGAGCTACAAAGGGTTTACAACATTTGCTTAAGGTCATCGAACTAGTCTGTCGCAGAGGTGAGATTTGAACCTACAACTATTTCATTCCAAACTCTGTCTTCTTAACCCTTTATCCTTTGAAGAGAGGCTGGAGTGTTTGATACAAAGTAAGAATGAGTTGTCTGATAAAGATAGGGCTAATCCACTAAAACTGTCAGGATATATTAACAGGACTTGCTAGGATAAAATACTGAGAACTAGAAGGGACCTTAGAGATAATGTAATACAAGCACATACCTTACAAACAAAGAAACTTAAAAGCCCAAAGGTGTTATGTCATTTGCCCAATGGTACACAGTCAGTTGTGCAAACGCTAAAGATCTAGAATTTGTCTAGTAATAAGAGCAAGCTCGCAAGGGTATAGTTTCCTGAATCTGTCCATTCCTGTCTTTCCAAGTTCTGGGCATTTTCCCATCTCTAGTCAATGGTTCCTTGGTGACTTCCCTATGATCACACAGGCAAGTTCCTTCAGTGCTCCAGAATGCAGATCCCTTTGGCCTGAGCTACAGAGCCATCCCCAAAGCAGTACGCCGAGGTGGACAGAACCCAGAACCACGGGTCAGGGTTATAACCTTCTTAGTTCTAGAATCCCAGAATGCTTAATTTCTCAGTGCCTTGTGAATTTGTATGTAACATGGGCCAAATACCACCAACCTCACACAGAGAGAATGTATTCAAAGTCCTGGTGGCACCAAGCAGGTAGACAATCCATGGCAGTTATTATGGCTATGATGGCTGAAGCAGCTTGGTGGTCTTACTAACCCCTCACCTTTGTTGACTATCAGTTCATGTATGATAATCTGTTTTGCATTTTCCAAATGAAGCACATTCATTCCCTTAGCTGGACACAGCAGCAGCAGGATAACATGCCTATATCTTTGTGTTCATCTCCCTTTATAACAGAACAGCTTCTCCCAGCAGAAGGACAAAACCATCCTCTACCACTACTGTTCACAAGTTTGCCTCCTGTGGCTTTAATCCAGTTCCCTGACCTTCCTTTAAATTTTTGTATAAGTTCTTTACAAATCAAGCATCTTAAAGAAGTCCCTTTCCTTTTATGATTCATCCTACTTGTCTCAAAGTGAAGGCCAATCCCTTTCCAATGTGTGGACAGCCCTCAAGATTTCACAGCCTTGTGAAAGGCCTTGTGACCTTGAAGCTCAAGGTCAAGTCAACTTATGTTCAACCTCCCAACCGTTGCAGGTTGGCTACCAGTATAGAAAAGAAAGCTCCTTCCTACCCTTTTAGGGATCTTTGTGCTTCTAGTTCCATACATGTTAGAAGACAACGTGTGATAATTATGTTGCAGGCTGCCTGGCCCTCAAGCTGGGAAGTGGGAAATGCCAAAGAAGCTGAGAAGCCAGGATGTGGGCTGGCTTAATAGTCCTACTTTCCATTTTAAAGACACCTATCTAGGAGGAAGGCATGTGCCCAGCCCCAGAGTTAACCACTCAAAAAAGCCCAGCTGCTGAAATCAGTAGGCATGACCAAGGCACCCTCCACCCCCTTCCAGTGATAGCACACTTCATAAAACAGAGGCTTTGTAAATCATGCATCACTAGAGCCCAAATTTCAGCTCCTGCCCTGCCTGGCTGTTGTTTTGCTCTTGCTGCTTTTATGGAACTTTTCAGTAGATGTTTCTACCATGATTAAAGGTTACTACCCAGGTGTAGGTAGTAACATAACATAATATGTTAAGTAGGTGCCTTAACATATCTTATATTGATTAATTCTCACAACTACCCAATGGGGTATATATTAGTTTCCACATCTAATGGGTGAAAACTAAAGATCAGAGGAATCAAATAACTCACCCAAAGTTGCAGAGCTAGGAAAGGATGAAGACAGAATTTGAACCCAAGTCTGTCTCATTCCAAAGCCTGTATACAAAACCATGTGCTTCTGTCTCATCTAGTTGCCAAGTCACCCTGAGTCCAGGCACATCCAGAGCTTCAATCCCAATAGGATTGGGATCTAGGTATGTTTGGCTTAGCCCCAGACACAGAATTTGATGTGTCTGGGATGAGCCTCTAGTCCCTAAGTTTCTATGGAGTCACACAGGATGGTGAGACTTGCTGAGTGCCTCAGTTTCCTGCTGAGCACTAGAGTTAGTACCCTGCTGCTAGTATTGTTCTCTTGACCAGTTAGGGCCTCACTCATCCCTTGCTGTGCCCCTCTCTTGGCACTCCCTAGAGGAGGGAAGTAGATCTGAGTCCCTAGACCCCTAAGTCACTGTCTGGGAGCCTTCCAGGAATGGATGGATGGCCTCATAGTATAGGACCACAGATGTACCTGACCTTGTCCCTACTACTTATGAACTCTGGGACACCTCCTTCCCAGGACTGCCCAAATCCCACCCCCTCCCCCCAACATTGGATAGTGGTGCTGGCCTGAAGGAAACTTGCTTTTGTGATGCTCCATTGGATCCTATGTATTTCAGTGTTGACTATTTTCCTCTTCCAGGCCAGTCTAACAGTCCCCGAGCTCTCAGCCAGACACTCTGCCAACCCTTTCAAAACTGCCAATGCCAATCTTGTTGAGGTACAAAGTCAGTTTTTTTCATATAAGCAAGTGACTAAAACAACTCATAAAAGATTTCTGAAGCATTTCAGACAACTACAATTGGCTAAATTAAAATGAAAAGACTCATGAAACTCCCCATCCACTGACTGTTAATGACATGGTAATTATAAACATGACAGCAAATATTATTACCAACTTTAAGTCTTAACTTGAAACCAGCTGGTATAGTCAGCAAAACACTCATTCCAGTCCTGGAAAGTTTGGGGAGCTCATGTAACACAGTAAATCCAACAACCGCAAATCTAACCTAGATGAAATCTCTGTCTGTGGAAATGCAGCTTCTCAAGTTGCCATACTACCCAGAACACCCTAGGGACTAAGCACAAGAAGTCTGTGGTGACCCAGATTTGCCTGTATATACAGTGGCAATGGTTTCCACCAAGCCAAGCAAGGATGGGTCAGAGACTGGCCTGGTGCTCACCAAGCCCACTCCTTTTTTGAAGCACACAGCTCTGACATTTCCTATCATCCTCTGCTATTAGGAACAGCCATGTGACTGAGCTCTAGCCATTGGAAGATGGGCAGAAGTGTTATATGCCACTCCCAGGACTGGCCCATGAAACCACCCCACACTCTCCCCCATCCTGTAAAGGCTGGATGCAGAGGTTACTGCGGAGGACTCCAAGGAATAGCAGTCACTGAATGGAAGGAGCATGGCTGGGCAGCCTGGGTGGCTCAGTGGTTTAGCACCACTTTCAGCCCAAGGCGTGATTCTGGAGTCCCGGGATCGAGTCCCGCATCGGGCTCCCTGCATGGAGCCTGCTTCTCCCTCTGCCTGTGTCTTTGCCTCTCTCTCTCTCTCTCTCTCTCTCTCTCTCTCTCTCTGTGTGTGTGTGTGTGTGTGTGTGTTTCTCATAAATAAATAAAATCTTTAAAAAAAAAAAAGAAAAAAGGAAGGAGCCTGGCTCCTGTGTTTTCATCCAACGCGGAACCTCGGTAGTAGACCGCAATGTGACTGAGAAATAAGCTTCTGCTACATTACCCCTGATAACTGCAGGTTATTACAGCAGTCAACCTATGTGGACAAATTAACAGAGAACAGTGACATTGTTGACATAATTTTGGGAAAATATCAGTGTGGTAAACTGTGGAGCGACTGGAGCAATCACTTTCTATCTCCATTCCAAAATCGTTTGTCCAGTGTAACTAAGTTCTGTAAAGGGTGGACATGGTTTCTTTTTAAAGAAACAAGGATATGACAGTGATGTGGGTCAAAACTGCAGGGGAACTTCAAAGATGACATCAATAAACACTGGAAAAGGGAAAATCGGGATGACTTAACTAGGAGCTACCAGTAGGCAGCCAGCTCTCCACTCCTCTCTCTAAAAGGACCTACCTATGCCTCTGACAGACACACGTGAAAGTCCAAGTAAACTTTGAGAGTAGGATGCAAGGTACTATTATCGTTCTGATTCCATATCCAAATCCTTGGCCTTGGCCCCTACCCAGTGAAGCTCCAATCACATCATCAGCCACCAGCAGGTGTTTCCATTTAGTTGGCACCCAGAGTCCAAAATCTTCCAAGTTTTCAATTTTTGTGTCTCTATCATATTGGAGAGGGGGGTAATCATTTTCTTTACACCTAACATGCCAGACCCATTATATAACCATTATAATTATATAATATTATATATGTATAACTATAGAAATTACCTTACTAAATCCTCGCATATTCTTTCTTGAGATGATATCATTTCTATACCTATAAATACAGATAGAGAAAGATAGATAGAGACATTATGCCCACAAATGTGGAAACTGAGACTCCTACAAGTCAAATGATTTGCCCAAGATCACACACCTGGTAACTAGGACTCTAAGAACTAATTTTCATCTATGTAAACACCATAACCAATGAAAACGCTCCCTTAAATAGCTATTTACACCTGGCGGTGTGCTGGAACCTGCTGTTCTGGCTCCCAAGAGCCAACTGCAATTTTCAGGATTTTTGCCAACTAGTTGTTAAATAGGTTGGTAGCTTGAAAAATCTGCCACAGATAGGAGTATTTACACAATGAAAATCAGCAAATGCTACAAATGCTACAATCAGGGCTTTCATTCCCTCTTGCAAACATTTACCAGCACATCACTAACTACGTCTTTATATTTTGTTTTTAGAACAGGAGAGAGAGGAAAAAAGAGGGGGGGTAGAGAGAGAGAGAGAGAGAGAGAGAGAGAGAGAGAGAACCTTAAGCAGGTTCCATGCCCATCACAGAGACTGACACCGGGCTCAATCTCACCATCCTGAGATCATGATCTGAACCAAAATCAAGGGTCGGACACTAAACTGACTCAGCCACCCAGGCACCCCAAACAACACCTTTCTGTTTGAACCAATATGGCAAGAGAATACTATTGCCTTGTTGAGATTTCTGGGATAAGAAGTAGAAAAAAATTGGCCCAGATCGTAGACTTTACAAACAAAAACATACAAAAGTAAGGCAAATGTTACAAAGACATAAAGAATGAGGCAGAAATAAGTGTCCCTTAACAGGGCTCAAGCTTCTGACAGTTCCATAAAGAGCTCTCCTAAGAAGCTGGTAAGAAATAGGAAGAACGATTCTGGTTGCAGGGGGGGAGGCAGGTTCTGGGGCAATGTAGAGAACCACTGTGAAAAGAAAGGTCTTAGAGGTTTAGTTTTAAACTAAGGAATGAGGGAGGCATCACAAGCCTCTTGAGGGAACTTCTGAAACAGTGACTTTTTCTTAATGAACATGAAATCAGCAGTAGCCCAGATAATCTACAGCAGAAAATAGAATTGCATGATGCATTCCAAAGCTAAAGGTAAATGACTGGAATATCATCTTTGATCAACTGCACACAATGTACCTTCTGCAATCAAAGTGCATCTTAATTAGCCAGCCAGTATTTGGAGAAAGGAGCATAGAAGCTTATGGAGTGTTTAGGGACAGTCAGCCTGCATTCACTTTTTTCTCTTTTTTTTTAATTTTATTTTTATTTTTTATTTTTTTATTTTTTACTTTTTTTTTCTCTTTTAGTAAACATTCCACATGTGGAAAATGATCTCCATGTAAAAAATAAAGAAATTGTGTTTTCATTTGGGGCCTAGAACAGTCATTCTCCAGCATGGCTGATCATCAGACTTGGTTGAGAAAGGTTTTTTTTTAAAAAATACAGACTCTGGTGTCTATATTTAAACTTAGATTCAGTGAGTCTAAGAAACTGTGTTTGCCAGAACTGAACTGAAAAGACTCATAAAGGCGTAACAGCAAAACAATAATTATGATGGTTAAAGGATCCTAAGAAGAAACCTCAGGAAGGTTGACCCACGGGCCCAAGAACAGCCAGGGAAGGGAAAAGCAGTTCAGACAGAGGATCTGAAAGAGGTTCCAGATTACACTAGGATCCAGCAGGACCCTGAGTGGAAGGAAAGAAGACTAACTGCCACTTGTTAGCTATGCTTGGAGAGCAAGTAACAACATCTCTAAGCTTTAGAATCCCCATCTGTAAAACAGGGAGACTCTCACCTACCTTGCTAGGCTGTTGAGAGCATGGGAGGCACCTGTCAGAGTCCCTGGCACAGAGAAGGTCACTGTCAAGTGCTGCCCCCTTACTATTTTCTCTTTTGCACCTTTTGGGAACTTAATTCCATGCTAAAGCATATGAAGCTACAGAAACTGCTGCCCGGTGCCTCCAACCTCCCTCCTCCCACAGCAGACTCGCAGTCCTTAGTGGACGACAGAGGAGATAAGCACTGCACCCCTGTTCAGAAAGCAAGAGAGCAGCTTTCAGTTGGCTCTGCCTTCAACTTGCTATATGACCTTGAACAAAGCTCCCATTTCCCCTGCTCTTAAATTCTAGCCCTGCCGAATGGGCCACACTCACACAGCCCCTATCTCAGCCAGAAGCTCTAAGGAAGAGCCCAGGAGAATGGGTTATCACAAAGGCTCACAGCTCAGGGATAACGAGCCGGCCTGTCGCTGTCCCCAGGAGCTTTCCCTCCCCGGTCAGGAAGATTGTTGGTGCCCCCCAAACTGCTGCACTGAGCTCCAGCTAATTGGAGGCTTGATGACAGATGACACCAAGTTTCTGGGAAACAAAATGATCTCTTCAGCCCTAGAGCTCTGCAGTGAGGAGGGAGGATGGGAAACCTCCCTGGAGTAATTCAACCAAGGTTCCCGGGGGCAGCATATAAAACATTAATGGAAGTCAGCCTACCACCAGAACACGTCAAGGAGTAAAGGAAACAAGCAGAGAAGGGAAAGTGCTGCTGGCCCAGCCTGCCAGTTGGCACAATACCCTGGAAATGAGACGTGGCCAGCCAGACAAGTAGCAGCACCAAGGGCTTGAGAGCTGGAGAGACTCTGGAAGATTCGCACAGATTAAGGCGACAGCACTTTGTTCTCTACCAGAGAGCAAAGGAGGTGTATTTGGAAGGAAAGGTAACAAAGCAAAATTACTGGGGAAGGACCCAGGTTGCATTTGTTCCAAGAGGTAATCACAAGGGAGACAAACAAATGCCACAGGAGGAGGTAGGTTTGTGAAGAGGGTAGAAGAGTCTGTAAAAATGGAGCCTGAAAGGCAGGTAGAGAAAAAGAAAGATCAAGAGGAGGAGGGGTGGGGTTCAAAGAAAATTAGTTCAAACTCTCATTAAAGGAGTAGAGTAGAGCATTGCCACTTCTCAGAGAGAGAAAGTCCTAGATCTTCAGGCCGACTTTTTTCTAATTTATATATATGTATATATATTTTTAAGATTTTATCTATTTATTCATGAGAGACAGAGAGAGAGAGGCACGCAGGGACACAGGCAGAGGGAGAAGCAGGCTCCATGCAGGGAGCCCGACGTAGGACTCGATCCCAGGACTGTGGGATCACGCCCTGAGCCGAAAGCAGATGCTCAACCGCTGAGCCACCCAGGCATCCTCTAATTTAAATTTCCTAAATCATTTCCACGTAATGAAGTCCACCAAGCATGTGAGGTTCCAAGCGGTCAACTAGAGCCAGTTCTGAAGCCTCTATTTTCCCCTGTGAGTGAAGGGAGGTGGGAGATGGGAGCAGGTGAGAAGGGTAGGATGTGGGGAGAAGGGCTCACCTGGCCCTAGCCCACTGAGCAGATGAGCCTCACTGTCTGAAGCTCCAGGTTCACAGCTCCAAGGCCAGGGTCTGAGATAAGACCATAACCCAAGTAGCAGCCGCTTCTTCCCAAGACAGGAGCCACCTCCTTGGAGCAACTCCCTTGGTTGCATTTATGGATTTAATTCATACCAAATTAATCAACATGTCTTTAAAAGTTAAACATTCCCGAAGTAAACACTCCCCAGTCCATCACTTATTTTGGTTCAGTGTCCTTCATCACATCCAGGGCTCCCACGGGCAGCTCTGCACTTCTCCCCTCCCCTCAGGAGCTGTAGGGGGATGGAAACTACACCATCAACCTGTACAGACCCCAGCATAGCCTCCACACACCAGGACTTTGTAAGTGCTTTTTGATGAGAATGGCATTTTAAAGCCCTGTTGTCCCCAAGGGTTCTTCTCCAGGATGAGAAAAAGTTCTGAAAACTAACACTATCTGTTAAAAAAGAAAACATACACAAAGCTCCAGTCTTCCATGGGGAGTGCCAAGACACTGGAGTGACCAGGAGCTCAGCCAGCCGGAGTTAAGGAAAGCCATTGTTCCTCCTGCTGTGCAGCACGGCCTACACCGCACAGTGTCTCCACCACCCTCTGAGCCCAAGTTCATCCGGGACTTCCGAGACCTCACCAGCCTGCATTGGTTACGACTGTGTTTGGCTAAGAGTAACGGAAAGCCCTACTCTAATGGCTTGAATAAATAAGGTGCTTATTTATCTCAAGCAACAAGAAGCCTGGAGCTAACAGTCCAGGGCTGCTTCAGTGGTGCTTATCTTCTTGATCTACTATCTCTGCACATGGTTCTTGTCTCTTGGTCACGAGATGGCTCTCACACCTCCTGGCATCACGTCCCCATTCCAGGGAAGAGCAAACAGCTTTCTCTTTGGATGGCTTTATCTTTACTTAAGAAGAGAAGACCTTCCCATTGACCTGTGCCTACATATCATCAATAGTCAGAATTGTGTCACATGGTCATGGCAAGGGAAGCTAGAAATTTTAGTGTGTCACCTTCCACCCTCTCTAATAAGAGAAGAAAAGGGATAAGGTCACTGGAATGGATGCTAAGTACACCAATCTGCAGTATCAGTGCCACACACATAGATTCACAAATCGAAAGGACACTGAGACCCTCCCCAAAAGAATGGCATGGGATACCTCTTGACTGTCTCTCTCTCAAATGTGAAGGGCTGTGAAAAAATATACCCACACACCCCACCCTCAGAAAAGCCTCTCAGGCTCCCGAGTGTGTCCCTTCCCATTGACCACACAGAGTTACTTTTACGGGCATGCTTTCATGTATTCTTTACGACCGTAGGCATGGGGAGCCCACCCCACTTTTATAGAGAGAGGAAGAGGCTCAAAGAGCTTACTTGCAAATAAATAAATAAATAAATAAATAAATAAATAAATAAACAAACAAACAAACAAGCAAGCAAATAAATAAATAAATTTAAAAAGAGAGCTTACTTGCCAAATGTCGCATGGCTTATCAGTGGTAAAATCAGGTTCTGAACTCAGATTTCTAGCCTCAAGTCAGTGCTTTTTTCACTTCCCCACTGGTCATTCTCATCACACTACATGCCTGACTGTTGCTGCTACTGCTGCAGTGTCCTTTCCTGTTTATGATGATTCTTTCACATTTTAAAATTTAGATTAATGCAGAAAGACCATATAGGTCGCGGGGAACCTGGCAAATACCATAAAAGGCTGAAAAAAGATCAGGAAACTCTCAACTCTTGCCAACAGAACATGCATCTTGGTAGGATGCTCTCCCAAAGCTCATCAAAAAGAGGTTCTAAAAAACCAAATCCAGGAATAGAAGACACCTTCCAGAGATCATGTCCCTCACTCCACTATCCTCAAACAGCAGGAACAGATTTTCAAGTTCTCTAGCACGTCTATGGTGCTGCGCAGACCCAACATTGCTCAGGCTGGCTGCATACTCCTCTAAGAGAGCACTTTTATCACAGCGTGGTAATTTCCTGGCCCCCGTTCTGACTTCCACATAAGACCCTTCATTCCTTAAGAAAAAAGGATGGTGTCTAATTTAATATGGTTTCCCCAGCATCTACATGGTGCCAAAAATATTCAAATAAATGAATGTAAAACACCAATCCTTCTTATTATTAGTCTCTGTACATCTCATCTTGATCTCTCCAGAGTGGGAAAAGAGAGCAGCTGGTCACTCCTGTGTGTGCCCAATCCGAATGCCACAGATCCCAGGGAGGGCAGAAGTTGGGCCATTCGGCACAAACCCAGAAACCTTGTAGGCTCTCAGACCCCAACTAGGCCGAGCATTGGAGGTGATCTTGCTGAGCATTGGAGGTGATCTTGCTGCATTTCTAGGATGAGCAGGGTGTGTGGCAAGCAGAGGAAAATGGGCTCCGAGCTTCTAGAGGTAGGTTTCTTGGTACAAGGAATGCAGAGGAGAAAGGAAATAGGAAGAAGCCAAGCCTAGGAGCTGCAAGAGTAAATGCCAGGCATGCACTGGTGTCCATACTCCACCTCGGCTCCCCCATGCAGGTTTTCAATGCTGCACTCAGTTTCAGAGTCCCCCGTCTCTGGCCTCTCCTTAGCTTCCTTAAGTCTGCCCTGTTGCCTTGCCTTAGCTGCTGGCACCTGTCCCACCCTTGCCCCTATTTCCTAGCACTGATCCATCATGCTTCCATTATACTTCCCACAATTCCTTCCTCGGTCCTTCCCACTGCAGCCCACAGACGTTGTCGATAGAGGAAGAGGCTGCAGAAGCCAAAAGGAGCCTCTGAAGCAGCAATTCCTAGCCTCTCTAAAGTCAATGACCCCTTGGAGAATCTGGTGAAAGCCACAGACTTTGTCCTAGTCAATTAGACATAAACACACAACCACAAAGTTCCTAAACAATTATAGGAGCTGGATAGATCTCCCCAAAAGCCCACTCATGGACCTAGATTAAGAACTCCTGGTCCAGAGGAGGTCATGCACAGCTCTTGGTTTAAGGCTGTTCCCCCGCTAGGAGAATCCCAGTAGCTCACTCAGTCAGGGACCTCTCAGCTTGTCCTCCCCACAGGGAAGCATTTGGAACACTAATTGTCTCTTTGATCCCTCCCACCTCACAAGTTTTTGATGGGGGAAAAAAAAAGCCACTGAGTCCTTACTGTGTGGCAAGCAGTGGGAAGCCAGAGGACTTGACATACATTTTCTGGAAATCTAATCTTTACAATGAACTCACCAAGTAGCTATTATCCCATTTAGAAGAGGAAATCAGGCTTAAAGAGGTTAAGGAATTGACTGTGGTCACACAAACAGTGAGTTTTATGCCGTGCAGAATAAGACCCAGCCCTGTCAGGGTCCATTTCTGCTCTTGTCTGCACCGTACTCTGGAGACGTCCCAAGGCGAGGTGACCTTCAGGAGTAAGCAAAGGAAGGCTCCCCTGGCTGTCCAGAACCAAGCCCCCCTCCCTCCTTCCATGGTCCTCAAAGCCTTTGATTCCCCGGTCAGAAATCTAGCTACAAAGAGTAACACCTCATGATTACATGTCTGTTTCTCTGATTCTGCATAAACGTGGCATTGTTTCATGGACTGTCCGTGAACTGTTACGTATGTCCATGTGTGTGAACCAGAAGGGAGGTGAAGGTAACGCTCAGTAGGAAACAGCAGAGGACAGCTGAAGTTGGGAGGAGAAGAACACGCAGGGGAGCATCTTTGAAGATAGAATGAGGAAAATTAGCTGGCAGATGGAAGAGCCCTTCCTAGATACACTGTTTAGCGAGAAAAAAAAGGATAAGACAACTCCTGAGAAGTTCCTCCCTGGGCCCAATACTGCAGGAGCCCCGGGGTCAGGACAGGGGGGAAGCCTTGCCTATCAGGCACCTGCTGATGGCTAGAGCAGGTGGAGGTGGAAACTGGCATTTAGAATGAACCGCCTTCACACACTGACCACGGGAGATGCTGAAGGCTGAGCCAGGCAGAGAACATCCAGAAAGGATGTCGCCCACAGCTATTAGAGTGTGGGGCTGGTAGGGCCAGGGGTGGGGACAAAGCAGAGGAAAGGTTTGGCAGAGTCTGGAATCCAGGAGGCAAGATGTAAGGCAAGCAGGGCGGGGAGGGGGAGCAAATGAGAGGAGCCATGAAGACTGCACTCTAGATGTCTCTTTAAAGCTCTTTATTTTTTTTTAATAGTTTATTTATGCATGAGAGACATAGAGAGAGAGAGGCAGAGACACAGGCATAGGGAGAAGCAGGCTCCATGCAGGGAGCCCGACGTGGGACTCGATCCCGGGTCTCCAGGATCCCACCCTGGGCTGAAGGCGGCACTAAACCGCTGAGCCACCGGGGGCTGCCCTCTTTAAAGCTCTTTAAAAGCACCCAGAGCTTGCTTTTAAAACCCAGATGCAGGGGCTTGGTAAACCAGACGGCTGGGCTTGACTGAAACACCTGGAGAAGGTGGGAACCTCTTCCTAGCAGCGTAGATGTTCAGGAAACCAAATAAAAAATGTGAGACATAGAATGTAAATAAGAAGCTTAACATGTTATGAGTCTACAGGATACCTGGTGTTTCAAAAATAGAATGAGATAAGGCAAATCTAGTTAGTGATGTCATTATGGATGCAAAGATTAAAATAAGGATTTATAATTTCTTTTAATTAAAAAACTTAGACGCCTAACAATAAGAGAGCACTTAAATAAATCATGGCTGCATTGTGTAATTGTTTGGTGTTGAGGGTGTGGAATCAGACTGCTTCGATTAAATACTGGCTTTGCAACACAAGAACCATGTGACTTTTTGAAAATTACTTAAATTCCTCATGCTTTCCTTTCCTCTCCTGCAAATGGGCATAATTACAGTACCTGCCTCCTTGGATTGTTACTTTGCACAGTGCTGATTATATTCTTAGATGACTGTAGAGCAAGGTTATCATTCAATAGATGTGAGCTGGCCGCATCCCTGGCCATCAGGGAAATACAAATCAAAACCACAAGAGATCCCACCTCACACCAGTGAGGATGGTGAAAATTAAGAAAGCAGGAAACCACAAATATTGGAGAGGATGTGGAGAAAAGGGAACCCTCCTTCACTGTTGGTGGGAATGTGAAGTGGTGCAGCCACTCTGGAAAACTGTGTGGAGGTTCCTCAAAGAGTTAAAAATAGACCTGCCCTACGACCCAGCAATTGCACTGCTGGGGATTTACCCCAAAGATTCAGATGCAATGAAACGCCGGGACACCTGCACCCCGATGTTTCTAGCAGCAATGTCCACAATAGCCAAACTGTGGAAGGAGCCTCGGTGTCCATCGAAAGATGATGGATAAAGAAGATGTGGTTTATGTATACAATGGAATATTCCTCAGCCATTAGAAACGACAAATACCCACCATTTGCTTCAACGTGGATGGAACTGGAGGGTATTATGCTGAGTGCAGTAAGTCAATCGGAGAAGGACAAACATTATATGGTCTCATTCATTTGGGGAATATAAAAAATAGTGAAAGGGAATAAAGGGGAAAGAAGAGAAAATGAGTGAAAATATCAGTGAGGGAGACAGATCATGAGAGACTCCTAACTCTGGGAAACGAACTAGGGGTGGTGGAAGGGGAGGTGGGCAGGAGTTGGGGTGACTGGGTGATGGGCACTGAGGGGGGCACTTGATGGGATGAACACTGGGTGTTATGCTATATGTTGGCAAATTGAACTCCAATAATAAAAAAAAAAAAGAAAAAAGAAAACAACAACAACAACAAAAATAGATGTGAGCTAGGAGTACTGTTGTCTCTAGCAGGATGACTCATAAGATGGAGTACTATTGAGCCATTAAAAATACTAAGCAGAAATATAATATCAAGACGTTTTCAAACAATATGTTTTAGGTTCTAAAAAGTCAATTATGAACAAGGTATTCTTTTTGTTACTCTTGTATTTATATATTTATGTTTATATATATTTTATAGCATGTGTGTATATATATAAACATATGTATATATTTAGATGATTAAGAAAATGAGATGAAGATTGAGAAATAAGTAGCCAAGTAGAAGAAGAAATTATTTTGCCCTCAGAAATGAGGAAAAGATTGGCTTCAATATGGCCAAAAAAAGCTCTAAAGGAATGTGCTCTGAAGGAATTTCTTTGATGTGAGCTTATAGAGAATTCCTGGCTGTCACTCCTGCCTCCCTCCCACCCTGCCCTCCTCTCTCATCTTCAGTCCGTGAACAGGGATTTGGGCCTCTCCAATCTCTGAACCAGGAAGCAGCAGTTCCATTATTATTGGTGTTATCAATAATAACAGCAGCAATGCCTCTCGTGGCAAGAGTGCCTCATGTTTATTCAGAGCCCTTCACATACCCAAACGGTCTTTAAAACAACCTTTCCCTGAGCACTAACCCCGAGGAGGACCCCACCTGCAGCTTGTCTCAGTCTGAGATGCAAAGCCTCTTATGGGCCAGGAATTGAATGAATAAATCAAGGGTGCTCACTAGAGTCACACAAATCAGGAATCGGGAGAGGACCACATACACTGTGCAGACACCACTGGGGGCAATCCTAGGGGCTCTCAGTGAAGGCCAGTGCAATCATGGAAAACACTAGAACTCTTTCCCATTCATTCACATTATTCAGAGTGGACAGTTGGGGAAAGAGCTCCTGGCTTTAAAGACAAAGATAGCCATGAAAGAAGGGTCCCTGGTCCCCACCCCCACCCCACCCCCACGCACACTGGGTTCTGTGGAGCCCTGCCTCCTCCCAAAACTAACACTCTGGACAAGAACCAAAACAATGGCAGGAGTGCACAAGAGTGCAGGTGGGTTTGATGCAACTGTCTGAAATTAGATTTCTGGCGGGTCAGCAGGCCTTCACAGGCTTCAGCAGCTATCCTTTTGTGCGGGAGCATGGACAAAGCACCCCATGCTCGCTGCTAAACTCGGCTCCTCATTGTCACGCAAACAATAGAGTGAAGAGGTAGAGGCAGTGGAAGAAGGACAAGAGCTCTTGTGGAGCTGATCCTGAGCCTAGAAATGCTCGTCCAGGGGCCAAGATTCACTGACGCTCTATAGTTGAAGAACTTCCCCTTTCAGGGCAGGACAAGATGGTGGCTCTGTAAGGCCCTTGGGGAGAAGGAGGAAAGGATTTCTTCCATCCTCCCCCTCTGCCCACAGAAGGGAGCCTCAGGAAGTACTGGAAATGTTGACGTGCTCTGTTACAGCCCTTAGGCAGTCAGGGCTGAGCCCCAGGAGCCCCCTCCCACCACTGACAAAGCACTTCCACAGGCACCAGCTGTTTGATCCTTCCAAGCGGGGAGCTGGGCAGCCTATTGGCGTATAGCAGGCAGCATCCCAAGGAGCATGTCCCACAGGAGGTCCTAAGAAAGGAGAGTGACAGCATGGGAGGAAGAACGAGGCCCAGTGAAGTCTGGTGAGCCCTGATCTGCTGAGCTAAACTCCAAGGGAGAAGTCAATTAGCGTAGGGCTACAGTAAAAGTCTTGTCACACCTTCTGAGTGTATATGGTTTCTCCTTCTGTCTTAGCCTTTCCTCACTAATTCTTCTCCCCAGGTCTCCACTAGTAGGAGTATCAGGTCATCTTTGCAGACAAATTCTTTTTTTTAATATTTTATTTATTTATTCATGAGACACAAAGAGAGAGAGGCAGAGACACAGGCAGAGGGAGAAGCAAGCTCCCTGCGAGGAGCCTGATGTGGGACTCGATCCCAGGACCCCGGCATCACGACCGACCTGAGCTGAAGGCAGATGCTCAACCACTGAGCCAGCCAGGCATCCTTGCAGACAAATTCTTTTTTTTTTTTTGCTGACAAATTCTTAAAGGTGCTTTGGGCCCACTGACATTTGCATCAGTCTGCAGTACATGCAACCACCACATACACATGCTCTCATGCTTGTCGCCTATCCCCAGACTTCCGACCCCAACCATGACTACCTTTTCTCCCTGACATTCGGGTCTATCAGCTTAGGGTCCTCAAATATAGAACCTTAGCAAACATACTCTCAATACCCGACCCTCTTCCTGTGGAACTGCAGATAAGGACCCACCAAGAAAGGGACCAGGCTGAAATCTGAGAAGCCACACTGACCCACAAGCTCTGATAGTACCTGGCATCTAAGGGGCACTGGCGGGGGGGGGGGGGGGGGGGGGAGACTCAGTACTCCTTGGGTTCAGCGACACCAGGAGATACATCTCCAAACTCAACTCAGACACTAACTTCTCCTGCTCTGGTAGGGCAGGCAAACTGTAGTTTCAGTAATATGAACAGGGAGTGTTAACCACAGGAGACGACCACACAGCAAGTGCTTATATGAAGATTATTCATTTCCATGCTCAGCTAGAGGAAAGTTTTCATCCTGATGGGAAGAAATAAGGGTGTAAATCTTTCAAATATTGCGTATCACTTCAAGAAGTAGACAGTACTATCATTATCACCATGAAACTGGGGCCTAGGGAGGCTCCTAACTTATCTATCATCCAACAGCTAGTAGAGATGATAAATCTGGGATTAGACCCAGGTCTGCCTGACTCCAAAGCCTCAACCTGTACCTCCCTTCCCCTGGAGCTCCTTTTCTGTCCTCCAGACTTATCTAAAGCCTGCCCATAGCTGACTCACTATTCAGATGGCATCACAGAATGGGGACCAATCCACCTCATATTGATCTCTCCCTCTTCTGCTCTTTTATTACACTTAGAGTCTCAAGTGCTCCACCTAGCAATGGACTTTTTAAGAATCTTCTACTCTAATTGCTTCCTGTGTGTCTTCTTGACGTCCTAACCAGTTCCTACTCCTAGATCATGTCTTCTCTCACTTCTCCTACTATGCCACAAGCACCACAACCACTCACTGAATGTCTGTTGAACAACCAGTTTGAGAGACACAGATGCAAACCCTAATTAGAACTCTCTTTTTAGGGACGGCTGGGTGGCTCAGTGGTTGAGTGCCTCCCTTTGGCCCAGGGTGTGATCCTGGAGTCCCGGGATAGAGTCCCACATTGGGCTCCCTGCATGGAGCCTGCTTCTCCCTCTGCCTATGTCTCTGTGCCTCTCATGAATAACCAAATAAAATCTTTTTTTTAAAAAAAAAACCCTCTTCTTAGAGTACAGAATTTTAAAAGTCAGAATTCTCCCTAATTCTACCTTTTTGGTCCCTTTCACAAGCTAAAAGTGGTGCCTCTGAAGAGTTCTACTAAAGAAATAGGAAAGTGCTTCTGATAAAATGTCAAGCTAAAAGAGATAGGATGCAAAAATAGATATACCATGTGAGCTCAACTATGTTAAAAGATGCATAAAAATATTAGAGAAAATATATTAAAGAAAAAGGAAAAATAAAGACTGGAAGGAAATACACCAAGGGTTGAAAAGGGGTTATTTCTGGCAGGTGGGACTCTGAAAGATTGTCATTTTTCCATTTAGTTTTCTGTCTTTCTTTGGGAAATGCCAGAAATTTCACTTTAAGGAAATTCCAGAGTGCATGTTAAATTGGATGCTATTTGTAGAGGAGTTAGTGGGAGTGAGATTGGGAGTGGAGAGGTGTATGCAGTTAGTCAAATTAGGAAAAAATATTAAAAGAAGCTATCATTCAGGGTCCAACTAGGTAAACAAAAATCAATCCAGGAATTAAAGACAGAGGGAATTCAATTGTAACCAATGAGAAATTGGTTACTCAAGTGATAGGAGAGCCAGGAAGCCAAACAGGATGCAGGGGAAACCCAGAGATTACCAGGAGCCAGGGTCACCCCTGGAAACCGGAATCAGGAGAGCTGAGCCCATTTCCGTCACCCAGAAAATGTGGGAGTCAGAGAGAGGGGGGAAGATATTTCCACTTCCCCTTTTTCCCTGCTTTCCAATCTCCTGTCGGTACCTTCTACTGAGCAAATTCAGCCACGAGCCAGGGCTCACGGAACCTAAGAAATGCAGCTGCAGAGGATGGCATCTGCAAAATAGCTCAGGGCAGGAGAATTTTGGGGGTAGAGGCGATCTGAGGGTAAACCGTCCCAGGGCCAGCATGAAAGGGGTAAAAATAAGATCAAATATCAAATAGGTCCTAGGTCAGGTCAATAAAGAATAAAAGTATTCGTGTTAACAATTTTCTGGGAAATATAAATTTTATAAACTTATAATAAAATCAAGGCAAACACAACTTTTCATTTAACAGCCAACACTAAATACCAGTGTTTCCCAAACTTCCTGATGACAAGAGTCCTCTTGGGTAACTTGTTGAACACCCACACACGTTCCCAGGGTATATAGATTTGATCTGCCCAGGCCTGGTATGGTAGGTAAAAGACGGTAACAAATTATTTGCTGTCCTCTCAGTTAGAGACAGAGTCTAGTTCCCCTTCCTTTGAATCTAGGATGGGCTTGCTGGCTTACTTGACCAATAGAATGCAGTGGAAGGGACATTCTGAGACTTTTGAGGCCTTGTAGTTTCTATCTAGGGCCTTTCAAAGATTCCTATTAGGAAAATCAACTACCACATGGGAGATCTGACTGTCTGGAGATCACAGTGCTGTGAAGAAGCCCAAGTTGACCATGTGGAGACACCACATAAAGACAGAAGAAGTGGCTGGCCAGCCCAGCTGTTCTCAGGCACGGTACAAAGAAACCACCAGACATTCTAGCCCCCAAACACAATGAGGATATGAAAAGGGGGAGGAATGTAGCTACAGGCAAAACTGAAGCCCCAAAGCCCCAACCCTATGGCTTTAGTGCCCTGGTCTCAGCGATCTCCAACTACTGGAGACACCCCTAAGGCCCCAAGCACTACGGAGTAGAGACAGGATACCCCCACTGTGCTCTGCGTGAATTCTTGGCCCACAAAATCATGAGCATAATAAATCGGTTGTTATTCACATTATTATGTGTTGGGGTCAGCAATAGATAAGTGGAACCCCTGGCCGATGACTTGGCAGTCTTTGGGGATGACCCGGTACACTCGTGGCATTCCTCAGGGGGAACTGTGCTCCACGTAAATCTGCCCACAGATGAATACCAGGGTTAGCGATAAAGGGAAAGGGAACAGGGAGCTCCGCGAAGAGAAATGATGGTGCTCAAGCATATCACTCCACTAGGGAGAGAGTCCGAGACCTTGGAAGGATTCAGAAGAGCAGTGCCAACCACCCCGAGATTCCTGTTTGTTTTACCTTCTGGGCTTTCATAACAAACTCTTGGTCTTTATAACCTACATGCCATCTATAATCTTAGAGAAAGAAGCATTTCTGCCTCCTGCCTCTTGTGCGTCTTTCAAAACTCGTAGAATTCGTTGCCTGCTCAGAGGGTATGAGACGACAGCACATACAGTATCAACACTTTCAGATTTGAACTCTTCTGGGTACTTGGCTTAGTGTTTCAGAATATTCCCCACTCCATACCAAGACAAACCTGTATGCTCAGCCTTCCCTAGAGCATGTAATATATAGTGAGAAGACCAAGATTGTTGCACTGCACACCCATTCACTGGGAGCTCTTCGGGGTTGGGTGTTCAGAAACAAGACTGCTCGGCCTCTCACATTTCTGCACATCTTATGAGTGGAGGCCCTCATGGCTTTTGTTCCAGACTTCTTTGAGGATGTTCATATAGTGTACAGCCTTGGAAGATAGAGAGGCAGACAGCAGAATTGTTTGTTGACCAGTATAATGAAAATGTCTCCCTCCAGGAAAAGGTTGGGCAGATTTGCTTGCAGGCCCTTAAAAGACTGATGCTACCCAAGGTCAGAGCGCCTCAGCTATGACGCAAACCCCATGCATGTGCAGCGTCACTGGCCCCTGTGGGATGCTGGGGCAAGGAGAGCCAACACAAATATGCTAAAGCCATGCTGCCTGTTGTAATGAATGCCTGTTTGCCATGAAAAATGAAGTCCTTTGTCTCTGACCCAGGACTCTCACATCTTCTGTCAGCATCCAAGATACTGTGGCAGGCTCACTTCTTAGCTGGCAAGTAGGTAACATCTAGGCCCTTCACAGCTCTTGGCACTAGGTAGTAGAGTACGCATGCCTCCCCTCCAAAGTTCCTGCTCCAGCTCTCTCACTTTCCCTGTCTGAAGTACTTCCTTCTGCTGTACCCTTGACTACAAAACCCACTGTTAGCGCCGGCACAAGACAAGAGAAGCTGAAGGCAAATGCAATTAAGTGACTAATTTGAGTGCTAGACACCAATTTCTGTCAAAAGCAGCCACACTGAGGGGATAATGATACTAACTAAAACAGCTTTTGCTCTGAAGGGAAGTCTTTTCAGAAATGTCTTTTTCCCTACAGAGCTTTTCTCCTGATCCCTCATGACTGTTTTCTTATTGTCTGAAATGTCCACAACCTCTAATCCTGTATCTATACTTTAGAATTGGAGTTACTTAAGGACATTGTAAAACCTGCAAGTCCTGCTCTAACCTAGACCTACTTAATCAGTCTCTGGAGGTGGGGCCCTAGCATCTGCATTTGAAACAAGTGCCCCAGGTGATTCCTAGGTATGCCAAAATTTGTTCTAAACACCACAGGCTCGATCCTCAATGCACAATGGCTGGGCTTCAGCCCATAGAGTCTCATCAATTTCTCTGGAATGGGTGTAGGCATGAGATTTTTTTCATGCTTTACAGGAGATTCCATTTGTAGTCAGGGTTGAGAACCTCCAATCCATCTTCCCTATTAGGAACAGGAATCAAGTTTTACGTGATATGCATATACTGGGGACTTTTCCATAATATTCCTCCATTCCAATACCATAATCACCTTTCAACAAATTCATTTAGTTCTTCCCCCTTCAATATACATCTTAAGAACTACCACCACTTTGTAGCTTTCTAATAATCACCTACAACAGAAATCCATCCCTTGTGATGTAGATTTAATTGGCCCATTCCCTTTCTTTTACTCCACCTTGACATTCCAATTAACCAATTATACTTCATCTATCCAATAATCCCTATGCATCTTGCTAAGATATCTACGGAAACTGAAACCTGGCTTATTACCCCGCTATTCATAATCAATTCTTCATACTCCCCTCCTCTCCGCCCCCGTCCCTCAGCATCCAGATCTTCAAGGGAACAGAAGCTGGGTTGAAGATAGCCTTTCTTACCAGAAGCCTAGGAATTTTACTAATGAAGTGGAGTCTGAACAGCTGCAGAAGATCCTTCCCTCCTTCACACATCCCCTGTGTTTGGATGAGTGGCCAGGGTTCTACAGAAGCCTGTATTTAGACATTAACTTCAGTAGGTCTAATATGGGAGGCCTGCCTCCGTCTCACTCTGCTCTTGAGGGTACACTTAATAAAGGACTCCCAGGTATCTCTAAATGTAAGACACTTAATTCTTTATGGGATGGAGAAAGGAGAGTGATACAGAGCCTCTATGCCATATCCTGGGTGCAAGAATTTGTCTTTAAAGACCGCACAATCCACATACACCGTGTTCTAATTGCTGTGCCTTTCAGAAAGATACCACCGAGGTGAGTTCCGGGCAGCGCTGTCAAGTCATCAAGGTCTGTCTATATGATAAACCACTAGCCATTTCTTCCAGTAACATTCCCCTCTTTTGCCATGCCTGCCCAGAAGAATAACTGTCCCCACTCTCTCTCCACAGTCACCTCTGTCAAAACCATCACTGAGAAGGGACCTGATAGAACTTAGTCTTGAAATACCACTCAGGCGTTCTGAGGGAAACATCTTATGTCAAAGGAATGCTACATTAATGGCTGAAATTTCGGGTGTATTAAACTACCTGGAGAGATTCTCTAAGGGAACAAACAGTGAAAGAATATTTATTCCTAAGGAAAAAAGAACAACTTTATGAGCTTTAGCCCCTGTCTAATGAATATATAACATCCAGGAAGTTTTCAGAGCTCTTAGCATTTCATTCAGCAAATATTTGCACCTACTTGCAATAGGCTCTGGTTGGGCACTGTGTAGACTCAGGGATGTTTAAGACAAGGCTTCTCCTTTCAGAGCCTATCACAGAAGCAATCACACATTAAGAAGACTTTTAAAAGATAAATACAATATTGGGAGTACATTAAAATAAAAAGTTTCTGCACAGAGAAGGAAATAATCAACAAAACTAAAAGACAACCTACTAAATGGGTAAAGATACTTGCAAATGACATATCCAATAAATGGTTGGTATCCAAAATGTATAAAAAACTGATAAAACTCAGCACTCAAAAAACAAATATCCAATTTAAAAATGGGCAAAAGACATGAACAGATATTTCTCCAAAGAAGACTTCCAGATGGCAAACAGACACATAAAAAGATTTTCGTTATCACTTACCAACAGGGAAATGCAAATCAAAACTACAATGAGATATCACCTCACACCTGTCAGAATGGCTAAAATCAACAACACAAGAAACAATAGGTGTTGGTGAGGATGTGGAGAAAAAGGAACCCTCCTGCACTGTTGGTTGGAATGTGAACTGGTACAGCCATTGTGGAAAATAGTATGGGAGTTCCTCAAAAAGTTAAAAATAGAGGGGTGCCTGGGTGGCTCAGTCAGTTAAGCACAAACTCTTGATTTCAGCTCAGGTCATGATTTCAGGGTCGTGAGATCAAGTCCCATGTCAGGCTCCACACTGACCATTGAGCCTGCTTAAGATTCTCTCTCTCTCCCTCGCCTTTCCCTCTCCCCTTCCTTAATCCCCAAAACAAAAACAAATTTTTTAAGTTAAAAATAGGACTACACTATGATCCAGCAATTGCACTACTAGATATGCAAGAATACAAAAAAACTAATTCAGATGGCTACATGCACTCCCATGCTTATAGCAGCATTATTTACAATAGCCAAGATATGGAAGCACCTCAAGTTTCCACTGCCTGAGGAATGGATAAAGAAAATGTAGTATACATATACAATGGAATATTATTCAGCCATAAAAAGAATGACATCTTGCTATTTGCAATAATGTGGATGGAGCCAGAGAGTATAATGCAAAGCAAAATAAGTCAGTCAGAGAAAGACAAATACATGATTTCACTCATATATGGAATTTAAGAAACAAATGAACAAAGGAAAAAAAGAGAGAAAGAGAGAGAAATCAAGAAACAAACTCTTTTTTTTTTTTTAATTTATGATAGTCACAGAGAGAGAGAGAGAGAGAGGCAGAGACACAGGTGGAGGGAGAAGCAGGCTCCATGCACCGGGAGCCTGATGTGGGATTCGATCCCGGGTCTCCAGGATCGCACCCTGGGCCAAAGGCAGGCGCCAAACCGCTGCGCCACCCAGGGATCCCAAGAAACAAACTCTTAATTATAGACACCAAACTATGGTTACCAGAGGGGAATGGATGGGGGATGGGGGAAATAGAGGATGGGGATTAAGGGTGCACTTGTGGTGATAAGCACTGGGTGTCGTATGGAACTGTTCAATTACTATATTGTACATCTGAAACAAATATAACACTGTATGATGACTAATTGGAATTTTAAGAAAATTAAAAATAAAATTTACTGGGTTGTGAAAAAATAAAAATTTTAAAAGATATACAAATAGCCAACAAGCCCATGAAAAGATGCTCAACATCACTAATCCTTAGGGAACTGCTAATCAAAACTACAATGAGGTATTGCCTCACACTCATTAGGATGATTTTATATATATATAAAATGATTTTATAGGATGATTATATATATATATATATATATATATATATATATATATATATATAAGTTAACAAATGTTGGTAAGGATTTGCACTGTTGTGGGAATGTAAAATTGTATGTGTGCTGTGAAAATAATACGGCAGTTCCTCAAAAAATTAAAAATAGAATTGCCACGTGATCCAACAATTCCACTTCTTGGTATATACCCAAAAGAACTGAAAGTAAGGTCTTGAAGAGATAATGGTATACCCATATTCATAGCAGCATCATTCACAATAGCTAAAATGTAGAAGCAGCCCAAGTGTCCACTGACAGATGAATGGATAAGCCAAATGTGGTATATACACAGTGGAATATTATTGGCCCTAAAAAGGGAAGAAATTTTGATATATGCTATAACACAAATAAACTTTGAGAACACTATGTTAAGTAAAATAAACGAATCACAAAAAGACAGATACTGTATGGCTCCCCTTATATAAGGTACTTAGAGTAGTCAAAATCATAGACAGAAGTAGAGCGATGGTTGCCAGGAGCTGGGGGCAAGAGAATGGGGAGTTAATGTTTAACAGGCACAGAGTTTCAGTTTTTATGGGAAGAGAGTTACAGAGATGGATGCTGATGTAGGTTGCACATTATGAATGTATTTACCACCACTGTACATTTAAAAATAGCCAAGATGCTATTATATATATTTTACCACAATAAAAATTGGGGGAAAAAAGACTTTTAAAGTAATATCTATTACTCATTTGCAAGGCATGTTTCTAATCATCTTTAAAATATTAATTAAAAAAATAAAATATTAATTTATTTAATCCTTACTTAAATCCTACCAAGTTCGCTACAGCTATTACCCCCATCTAACAACTGGGAACACTGGGGAATAGAGAAGAAAGTAGACTCAGGATTTAAACCCAGGAGATCTAGCTCCAGAATCCAAGTACCTAACCAATCTGGTGAATATCTTCAAGACACCAAATATCCGTGAATGGTGTACTCCTCGAAGGCAACCCCATGGGAGGCGGCGCTACTCCAAGAGTATTGCAGTTGCTCAAGGATGTCCTTTATCTTCTCTTTAGGAACTGCCCCACAGGGTCTTGTGAATACCGCCCCCCACCACCACTGAACACATCTTTGTCCTCTCATGAAGCAACCAATGCCAATAAGCTGTGCCCTCAAGCCAGGTAACTCCATTATAGGTCACCACCAAAGTGAGACTATGGGAGACTCTGCCTCTGCCCTCCTAACCTGGCTCAGAGGGCAGTTCCTTTGGCCAACTGACTGCTGAACATACTTATAAACTGAGTCAAAATGAATACCCAGTGGCCTTGAAAATGAAAGGCAGCGGGGCAGCTGACAGCAGGGGATGGGCAGTACTACCACCACCTGAGTGCTAGAGGTGAGATGAAGTGTTCTGGGCTGACACATGGCCTCTGATACTTTCCTTCCCCTTCCCTGGCTGCTGTGTCAGTTTGAGGCAGCTCTTCCCTAGCACATGTCAGAGGACACTTGGCACGGTCTGTGTGCCAGGTTTGCCTGGGCCGGGGTATCCTATGGTTGAGGCTCTAATGAGAGAGCAGGAAGGAACAAACACTGGAGCAACCACTAGCCACACAAAAGCCAGAGCCAGACAGACCTTCCAAGATCCTAGGAGGATCCCAGTGCCTAGGACCCAGTGCAGAAGCCCCATCATTAGGAGCTTTGAGAGAAATACAGAGGTGACAGGCAAGAAGTGAAGCCCAATGAGTCTCTTCTTAGGGAGAGGGAGAGAAATTTAAGGAGCCTAGAATAAGCAGGGATCTTTAGGATAAACTCTGACCTCAGGCATGAGACAAAGTGCTGGCAGGGTTGACTTCTTCTGAGGCTTCTCTCTTTGTTTGCAGATGACTCCCTCCTGCTGCCTCATCACAGGGTTGCCCCTATGCATACACTCACTCCTGGTGTCTCCCTGTGTGGTGTCTCTCCTGGTGTATCCTCTTCTTATAAAGACACCAGTCCTATTGGATTAGGGCCCATCCTGATGGCCTCATTTTAAATTAATCCATTCTTTAAAGGCCCTATCTCCAAATACAGTCACATTCTGAGGTATTGGGGGGTTAGAGCCTTAACATATGAATGGGGGGTGGTGGACACAATTCAGTCCATAATATCCTGTACATATTGATATATATTCAATATTCTGAACATTTCTGCCCCTCTTTCCCATCCCTTTATGTTTCTTTTTATGAGTTCTATATTCAGTATGAAAATCTTTAATGAGGAAGACCATCTGTGAAGAAGCTGTTTTGGTCAGAATGGTAGAGCAGCACAAGGAACCTAGGCAGAAAAGACGTCTCTCAGGACTAGAGGCCAATAATGAGATGGCTAAAGAGCCACTAGATGGAACCACACGGGATCGGGCCACTAGATCCTTCAATCTCCGGAGTCCTTGTCTTGGTTAATGATGAGATGTCATTTCTGTGATTAGGTTACACATGACTGTGACTTCCATCTCCTGGAGAATGTCCCTTCTTCTTTTCTTTGATTAAACATGTTGTCATGTTGGATAGACCCATCTGGCAAGGAATTGAAATCCTCCTCTAGCCAAGAGCCAACTAAAAACTAAGGTCATTGATCAAGCAACCCTTGAGGAATTGCCAACAACCATGAGCTCAATTTGAAAGTGGATTGTTTTCCAGTCAAGTCTTCATAAGACCCCACCCCTGGATGATACCTTGAGTGCAGCCTCATGAGAGACTTTCAGGACGCAGTAAGCCATTTATGAACTCCTGACCCACAAAAATTGTAAGAGAATAAATGTGTTATTTTAAGCCATTAAGTTTTGGAGTAACTTGTTACACAGCAATAGGTAACTAATACATTGCCCTAAAGTCCTCTTTCTAGAACCAAAATATTTGCTACCCTATTGTTTTGACTTCTAACCCATTAATATCTTCCAGTACCTACATCTATATTTAATTCCCTTAGGATAATTTCATCTTGTATATGATTTTCATCAGCTTGATTTTTCCTACTGCAAAAGAATGCAGTCATTACAAAACTACTTTTGGGGGCAGCCCTGGTGGCTCAGCGGTTTAGCGCCGCCTACGGTTGGGGACGTGATCCTGGAGACCCGGGATCGAGTCCCATGTCGGGCTCCCTGCATGGAGCCTGCTTCTCCCTCTGCCTGTGTCTCTGCCTCTCTCTCTCTCTCTCTCTCTCTCTCTGTCCTCTCTGTGTATTCTCATGAATAAATAAATAAAATCTTAAAAAATAAATAAATAACTACTTTTGGGATACCAACAGCTAGTGTAGAAACCTCCAAACTTAGGCTGGCAACAAGATTCTTATCCCCAATCTGCCATAGGGTCACTATACTCTGTTCCTAAAACACTTGGCACTCACTCTCCCACTTGATTTGGATTCTCTTTTCTACTTCCTCCTTTCTTCCCCATCAGAGGAAAGATGTAATACTCCTGTATCTCTCAAAGGAGTCACTTTCCACCACAAACTATATTTTCAGAGCACACGCAGACCCATTCTAGGTCTATCTGTCTCTCTTCTTTATTTCCAATTCTTTTCAAACTACCCCAGGAGAAGATTTCTTTCTCCCTGCCCTCTACTTTCCCCTCCCTGCTTTGTTCCATTTTTGAACCAAAAATAATCCTAATCATGGCTGGTAAGTGTACCAGGGATTTACACCTGCATCAGGAAAAAGGCAGAGCCATGCATTTTGAAGTAAATTAAAGCTAATAAAGAACCAAAGCCAACAACTCTAAAGCCCTTGAAAGCACCCTGAAATAAACGTCAGAGCTGCTACAAAAGCTTCAACTACCCACCTCCTCATCATCTAATTTAATTTAACCTGCTTTTGATAAGCAGCTTTCCAGAAAAAATGAAATAGGACTTCTCTTTGCTGAGGTTTTTGCTATGCTTACTATTAAAACAACGTTGCTCTCTACTTTTTTTTTCCATTGCAAATGTATGATATGTGGTGAGTTATTTTGGTCTAGCCTGGGAATGTTTAACCATTTTGCATAAATGTGTTTTGTTTTGTTTTTAGAAAAGCATAAGACAAGTGCTGGCACCTGACTTATTAATGAATTTTTTAGAAATAACCCACTTCTAAGCTGGGAGTCATAGATACATGTAGGGTGGGGACAGTATTGTTCATTGTAGAAGTGGGATGGGAGACGGGGAATGTGTAAACATGGTCAAGGGACCAAGTGGAGCTGAGAGGAAGAACAGAAAGTGAAGCAAGATACGAGAAGAGGCAGGAGGAAAACAGTAGAAGGACGATGGTAGATATTTAGTGAGTAACTGATAATGTGAGGAGCACTGCCCTAGAGCTCTCTCCTCCTATTACTATACTGAATCTTCACATCAGTCCTGTGAGGTAGGTCATCTTCTCCTGCCACTTTTCAGATGAGACTAATTCTTAGAGAGTTTATACAACCCACTGGGGTCACACAGCTCCTATGTGGTGGGGCCAAATTCTAACTTGGGTCTTTTGAAGAGCCAACAAGGACTTTCTTGCCATTTCCCTGTGCACCCAATCCCTTGTTTTTCTAGGTTAAGAAAAAGGAGGTTGGACTGTTCCACTTTGTTGATGAAAGTTGGGGGAAGGAAATAGTAAAGCACAAAAGTAAACTGGCAGAGAAAGTCTGGGGAAGCAGAGAGTTTGTATTTCCTAAATTGTTGAAAACTGTGTGGCCTTCAGGGTAGGAGCTGGAGGGCAGGACAGACTGGGTCTGGGAACACCAGGGTACTCTTCCCAAAAGCCACTATACAGCTTCCCAGGCTGGTGAAAAACAGCAGCCCTGGAAGAGAAGGGCAAAGGCAAGATCAGCAGCTGGAAAACCACAACTATGAAACCAAGTAAGGTCAAACACCCTCCCCCATACCAGTCACCCCGGGCTCAAACTCAGCATCATTCAGATCAGCGCTGGGGTATATGATTATGGTTAGGGGAAAACAGAAGAAGGGGAAGCTAGGCTTAATGAGGAAGATACAGCTGTGCATCCTGGGCATTCGTTTCCTTAAAATGTTTGCTCTGAAAGAATTATCTTCCTTTTACTGCTTGCTTAGTGTTGTTTAAACATCACCCTTTTAATAAAGAAATATACTGTGGACCCAAGAGAGAGATAAAACTGCTCTTCTTTTATCTCAGGCAAACACTGGGATGCCACTACTTGGACGTGCACATTTGGGTGGAGCCCAGATCTGCCTTCTGAAAGAGCTCCCCATCCCTAGTGGTGCTGATACAGGTGGTCCACACCACACTGCAGGAAACACTGGCTTGGATCGAGTAACTGTGGGGAAGTGTACCTATTACATAGCAATACACCAAATAGATTGGGACAGCTCTCCAACATACGAGGCTTACTATGGAAAAGTAAGTAAACTGTGGGAAAGTAGGGAAAGTAAGTAAACTGCCGGAAAACTGCCAAGGATAAGAAGAAACTTCTGGGCTCCTGACCACTAAAATACAATTACCTTGAACATATGTTCAAACCCATTCCTTAACAGCACTTCATAAGCATCTTCCGATTCCTTATAACCTATTCCCAAGCTTCTGACTCATTTGAGACCTTTGGTTCCCTAATTTTGATCCCAACTAACTACCCCTTCTGATATTTTTACTAGACTACAGGTTGTAGTTAAGGTTACAGGATATTCACTGTGTTTAAAATGCTACAGAGAGGCAACAGAGGCCTTGGCCTGAGTCCACACCTGCCAAGCAATGCCCTTGCTCTGAGCGCATAGGAGGTGACTAACCTTCTGCTAGGAGAGGTCTCCATCTGCACAGAGCAGAGCGCCCAGGCTCCCAGGACCCATGGAAAGCAGAGAGAACAAAGACAGTCAGCTAGCATATCCGCCCCTGCAGTGTTGCCCGCCTGGGCATTCTGTCTACTTCCATCTCTTCTCAGGGATGGCCAAGTGACATTTACGAAGTGCTCGAGCCCTTGGGACCCAGTGGGCCTCTCCGGCCCAGGAAACCAATCTGTTATCTCCTTTGTTTTCTGAATATTATGGATGCCCATGAGGTAGGAGTTTGAATCAGATGATCTGCAATGTCCCTCCTAATACCAACACTCTATAATTTCTTCTAGCCAAGGCCTGAGGATGTCTTTTTGGCATGAGGCAAGGAGAGACTGACATAGGGTCAGAAAATACAACCACCTCCCAAATTCTCTTGAAAATAGAGGAGAGCTGGGGCATGGTTAATCCAGAATTAGACTTTGTTTTGCATCTGAGGAAACTGAGGCCAGACTGGGGAAGTAACTTATACATGAGGTGATACAGTTGATGGTTGAACTGGGTTGAAGTTGGGACTCCTGGCTTTTCATGCTTATCTCGTTCCACCATTTAGGTCCACCACCTTTGGCTTGCCGGTGTATGCCCTGACTTTTGGTGTCAGCAGCTGCTTTACTCTCTTGGGAGTATTTGGTTCTAACTATACCCCAAAGAGTCAATATCCTAAGCACACACCAGTGAGATAGTTAGGACAGGTGACATGACCACCTGTTGAGTGGCAGACAGAAACCAGCCCCAGATTTTATAAGTCATCATAAACGTATCTACAGTCTAGAATCCCAGGTAATAAAAATGATCATTTCACCGAATACTTTGAGGGGGCTTCCTCGGATGGATTTCCTGGTAGCCCGTTATCCCACTCAATCTCCTCCCAGGCAATCCTGACACAACCCCAGGTTGTTACTACTCTTGGAGGTGGAGAGCAACTGTAGATATTGTCTGTTTTAGGAGATGGATCCAGGCGAGCTAGACAGGAGCAAGATAGGACCTGAAAGGGTGGCCAGAAGGCTTGCGAAGCACCTAGGCATAAGGTAAAAAGCGGGGATGAGCGAAAAAGGAAGGGATGCAGGCAAGAGGTTATAAATGGCTACTGGATCTGAAGGCTAGGAGGAGGCAGTCTGGGGAGGGAGAAAATCATGATGAAGCTCAAGGTGTTAAGTCTTGAGGAAGAAGGGCAATGGACCTTGGGAAAAGAGGCTGAGTTTAATTTTAAACAAGTTAAATGGGATATTCATAGGGTCACAGAGCAGAGAGCTAGAGAAGAGAGCCTGAAATCTAAAGATGTGAGTAGAGTGGCCACATCCCTGTAGTCCTGGACACTCAGCAGTGCAAACTGTGCTGGGTGCCCAGTGCAGGTGTGGGTGTCTTCTGGTCCTAATCTTCTGTAACCATCTCGAGGGCAGAGAATTTGGTATGTTGTTATTCCATGTGCATTACCATTATTAACCTACACATCACAGGGCCCAGGCAAGCACAGAACTAAGCCTCCTGTGGCTACACACACAAGCTAGGCTGTGCCTGTCAGCTGCAGAGCCCCACAAACTGTCTCACCTATCACATTTTTCAAGACAACAGAAGTTAAGGGGGCCCAGAGCCATGGGGCACAGTCCTATGAGCTGCCCCCTTCTCTTGGAAGGACAACACCAGGTATACATAGAGACTGACCAGGCCAAAAAAAAAAAAAAATAGAGGTCTTTCTGTGAATTAAATCCTGCCACGGTTTCTCAATTCTGAAGACAGTGACCAGCTCACAAGACATGAACCATCCTCCAAGCATCTTCCCTATCAAGGATAACAAGAGTTTAAACCAAGAAAGGAAGAGTTGCTCTGATCAACAAGGGAAACTCCAGGACTTGTGGGTGAGTCCTTGGCCAGGAACCCTTCTATCTTCAACTCAGGCCACACACACAGGTTTCTCCTGAGTCAGTGTCCAACTCTGGTTCCCAACCATGTAGCCTTCCTATCTCTCCCCAGATTCTGATGCAAAATTCCACTATATGGCTTTCTATACCTACCCTTGCAATGTGAAGAGCAGAGCTTTCACCTCCCTTTCAAGGCCCTTGGTAAGGGCTAAGCAGACAAGATGGCAGCTAGATGCTGATAGACTCCTCAAACAAACAGGTGCATCCAACTTCTATAGTTATTGTCACTTAGGAACATATTTAAGGTAAGGTCTATTTCTTTCCTTTTTGTCTGAGGACGGAGCCAGCAAGTATGACTATGGGCAGAGGATGCCTAAGAAACATACAGGCCTCCATTCTCCAGAGGGTACCACAAAGCTCCCCATTATCAGGTGAAATGCGGGTTCCCATGTGGTTCACTCTACCCCTTCTTCATGTGATCAGGGAGCAAAAGCTGAGAGCCCGCACTCTGGAACAGACCTCAGCAACAACATCCTGCATTCACAACCAGGATTCTATACCCAGAGCACATCCGCTGGAAACCTCCAGCATGCCTACAGGTTACCCCCGCCCTCTCTCTTGCGGAAAAGCTCTCTTCTAGATATTGCATTGACAGGGGGTCTGGTCAGGTCAGGTCTACTCTGCAAGAGGAGAGGAACTGTCAGAGACCTGGTATCAAGCCATACACATAAGAACCTGAGGGGGATCCTCCACGGGCACCCTTCTCCAGAGAGACAGTTGTGATTCCAGATTTCTGCACATTTTGCCCAATGGCCTGACACCCTGAGGGTTTAGGAAGGGCCCAGCTGGCTCCAAGAAGGAGTCTGATATGGAAGTTTCTGGTAGAGGGGTCTAGGAGAGACAACCCAAACCTAATGGGAGACTGGCAGCAATGGACAAATAAGTAAGTCTTGTCCTAAAATAGAAAAATGTTGCACTCTTTAAGAGTTCCCACCTGACTGCTACAGTAGTTCTGCTGGAACATCGGGGACCCTTTGGCAATAATGAATGGTGGCGTATTTTACACTTCACAGAATCAATAATAAACAAGCTTTATATATTTTCTTCCAAATATGGAGAACCTTTATCTAGAGAACCTTTATCTCTGCCTGACCGGGGGAATTCTGAGGCCTTGCCTGGTCTCTCCAGTTGGCCCTAAGACGTGGCCACTCAATAGGAAACCTTGGCCCCTTCTTTCCTATGCCCCCTCTCCCCCAATCACTAGGCCAGGAGGCCAAGGCAAAGTCAAATGAAGTAGAGGAAGCTTTGGTGCAGTGGTTCACTAACTCCTACATGTCCTTCATCCCCCCAAATTTCAAATCATCCTAAGTACCCCTTCCACAAAGTAGTTCCATCCTCAAAGCCTAAGAGATTTGCATCTACTACTGATTCTGTACACCCTTTGTCCAATACATTTCCTTCCAGTCTGGAACACCCATGTCTGCAATTTAAACATAGGCTACCACTTAAGCTCTGTTTTCCCAAACTGTTTCCTTCCAAATTTCTTTTTCTTCTTTATCAAATGTAGTTTGGTCATTACAAAAGCAATGCGTATTCATCATAAAAATTTTGTAAAATAAAGTAGACATAGGAAATAAAATGACCTAATGTCTCAATCCCATTCCTCATAAATTAACAGTATAAATAATATTTTTATGCATTGCCTTCTAGTCAAGTTGCTGTGCATTTTTCCTTTTGTTTTGTTTTGTTTTCTATTTGGACCAGACAGCCTTATTCCCCAAGTATGTCACTTACTAGCTGTATGACCTTGAATGAGTTATTTACTTAATCTCCCGAAGCCAAATTTCCTGGCTAGAATGACGACAGGAGTGGAAGTTGATTGTGGCAGCTCTGCTCATTCTTATTATATCTGCTTTTCAATAAACGTTCACTGCGATCAATGATCAGATCAGTCAATAAGGAAATAGATTCAACTTCTACAATTCACATGGCACGCAACTTTTCTGAAACACAGTTGTCACATTCCAGGAGGCAGGTCATTCAAATCACAGAAGGGTCCTACGCTGTCACTTCCTATGGACAGCACAGGCCCAGCACTCAGAAGCAGCAATGAACAGTGTTGACGGGGTTGAGAATTATCACAAAGCTATCACTTAACTGTGCACCTGCTATATTCTAGGAACTCTGCTAGGATCTTGGCAATTTTTTTCCTTCTGTTCTAAACAAACTTACAAAACAAACTCTGATCCCCACCCTACAGATAACTAGAGTAAAAGGCTTGCTCAAGACCTCAGATCTAGAAGGCCCAGGGTCCTGGGCTTCTGCACCCAAATCCCACACTATCGCCCTAAGCAGCGACCAGATTTTCTGTGCATCACCTCTGGTTGTTCCATTCAGTACTCAAGCAAAATTTCTTGTTGTATAAGCAGACTTTCTGGCTATTTTTCTTAATCTTTCTCTTCTGGCCTTTCTGCAAGGGATCAGGATTAGCTAGTTAGCTAGTTGGACCCATTCTGACCTTCTGTGCTCACAGCAGTTATGACAGGATAAAATAGGAAGACTGGGGAAATGGGTGACCTTTTGACCAGCATGCCAAGCTAAGGAGAGGGGGTGTAGGCATGAGACTGGCTTGATTCATGAGCTCTGAATGAGGAACTTGAGCTCATTCTTTCCTTGGAAGAGATTCTAATTATTCCCAGAACATTATCACACCTCACATCAATCACACAAAATAGATATACTCAAATTATAGATGAAGAGAATAAGATGCAGGAAGTCAAATAACCTACTCAAAGTCATATGTCCAGTCACTACTAAAGCTGGACTGCCTGAACCCAGGTCTGCCCACACCCAAACCCATGCTTTTCCACTCCACCACGCTGCCTTCCTTACTAAACGTCTAAAAATGTATGGAAATAATGCAAGGTTTTGTGGGGAGGATACTTAGGATATCCATCATAACCTTTCTCAGATACCCCAGAAAGGTGAGTTTATTCAGGAACCCTGATGGCAACTGCTTCCAGTTATTGAACCATCTGCCTGAGAATCCAAATTTTAATTTGATCTCCACAGGCAGGAATTCTTCAGGGAACATGCAATTTAAACTTAAGAGGTCAAGAAAACAGAAGTCCTCCTATGATAGACTGTTTACCAATGCTGGCCCCATCAACCCATTCATTTGTGCAATGTAATTTTGCCTTTCCTTCCACCAAGTAGTGGAATCCATCTTTTTACCTCCAGAATCTGTGCTAGTATGAGACTTCTTTAAAAAAAAAAAAAAAGATTTTAGACATAGAGAGATTGAGAGGCAGAGACACAGGCAGAGGAAGAAGCAGGCTCCATGCAGGGAGCCCAACGCAGGACTCGATCCTGAGCCACTGGGGTTGCCCTAGTATGAGACATCTAAACTAAAAGAAGACAGCAGAAGAGACACTATAGGACTTCCAGGCCTCACTTTCAAAAGGTCTTACAGCTTTTGCTTCTATTCTCTTGGAACATATCTACTACCATCATGTAAGGAAACAGTCTGGTCTTCTGGTAGATGAGATGCCACAAGATGAACAGAGAGAGGTACCCAGCTGATAACTAGCACCAACTACCAGACATGGTAGTGAAGCCATCTTAACTAACCAGCCCCAACCAAGCTGTCAAATGCCTATAGCTACTGGGGGTAAGACCAGCAGAGGAGCCACCCACTTGATCCCAATGCAACTGAATAATGGATAGAACTGTAAGCAAACATACAGTTGTTTTAAGCCCAAAGTCCTGGGTATTCTATCACACAGCAAAAGATAACTGATACATCTTACCTTTGTCTCTGGGAAGACTTCCCTTACCTACCCCTCTCAGCAATAACCAGCCACTTAACTAGTGAGAAAACTCCTTTGGTTCTAAGCAATCGCCACATAGGACTGCTCTCAGAAGTTTCTTCCCAATAATCACTTTCTTTCTCAATAAATTTATGCAGTATATCCTATAAGCCCAGCACTGTCCTAGCAGTCATAAGGTATTAATGGATGTATAAGTTGAGGACTCTTCCCTCAGTGAACTCATTACAAATACCAATAACGCAAGCCCACAAACAGTAGCAACACAAAACAAAAAGTGTACAGTTGACCTGGGCACCACAGCATATGCCCATGGTGGACAGAAGTGTGAATAAATGAGCAACATGCAAAAAAAAAAAAAAGTAATTTGGGTCCAATTTCCCAAATCACCTTACAATGGATTACTCCAGTGCACAAATCCATCACCTCTGAGAGCGGGGGGGTGGCATAAAGAATGTGGGAACTGGGGCTTAGCGCCTGCCTTTAGCCTGGGGCATGATCCTAGAGACCCAGGATCAAGGCTCCCTGCGTGGAGCCTGCTTCTCCCTCTGCCTATGTCTCTGCCTCTCTCTCTCTCTCTCTCTCTCCCATCTCTAATAAATAAATAAAATCTTAAAAAAAAAAAAAGAATGTGGGAACTAAGAAAGATTGTCAAGTATATTTCAGACAAGGCAACTGATGTGGCTCATGGCCCGAGAACCTGTAGGTTTCAAGAAACCCCAAGACTGGAGCCAGATAGCACATACAGTTTTGACTACATAAAGAGGAACTAAGCCCAAGGGTTTCACAAGGGCTTATAAAAATGTGAAATGTTTAGAGACTGCTTTTATTGATGTACAATTTCTCCGTGTGTACTCAAGAGGAAAATGTCTTCTCTCATATATCAAGCTATTGGTCATAGTCAACAAATACCTGTTGCCTTCTAAAAGAATTCCAAATTCCTTAACCTGATGTTTAGGGGCTCTCTATGATCTGGGGCTAAAGACCTGGAATTCTAATCCTAGAACTGCCATTTATTCACCCTTGGAAGGATACTCCACATCTCTGAGTCTGTTTTTTAATCTGTAAAACTGGGATTTTATATGCATGGATCACAGGGATGTTATGATTAGTAAAAAGACATAATAAAGTACCCAGTATTGTCCCTCGTACCCAGTGGATGTTAACTAAATGTAAAGTTCCTTTCCCGTGGTTCAACACCCTCCATCACACTCAAAGAAGACAGATCTCTTCAGAAAAGTTTGTGAGATTCCAGGGAGAAGGTAAAGTTTCCTGGAATAAAGGCATCTTGAAGTTGGATACGGTGAAAAGAGACCAGAGTGATGGACTAGGTCTCTGTGTCATTTGTTTATTCTTACTACACATCCCAAGTACATCTACACAGCAGTCAGGTTTCTAGCTAAGGCTTTGTCAAGGCATTTTCTGAGAAGGGAACTTACAAACGCTCATGGTTGAGTTTTATCCAAGTCAATCCTACTCCTACCCCTACACTTCATACCCAACAATGGGCATTTGCCTCTTGTATTCAGAACATTGGTCCCACATCAGGACTGTTCTGACCTCCTTCTCCCATTTCTTCAGTGGACAAAGCTCTCTAACAGTGATTTCCTTAGTGCCACTCCAGCAAGACACCACTTCCACATCCAGGCCAACTGACAGTCCTAGAGATAATCACCCCCACCTCTTCCCCTACCTGCTCCCCTATTAACAGGAAAGTCAGCCCACTGTTGGTAATAACTCCTTCCATGTCTTTCTACAAATGTACATTCATATTCTATAGTAAAATGGGAAACTGAACAAAGTGAATTTCCACCAGAGATCAATCAATACCTTTGACTGGAGCAGCATTTCACTCAATATGAGGCTCCAGAGAGCCACGGCAATCCACCTCTCCTCCCCCACAAAAGTACACATGCTGCCCCTCTGTCAATTTCTGGAATTTCACTGCATGAATAGTTGTAGACGGTCTACAAGTATCAGCCCCTGTCTAACTATAGCCCACATCTGGGGAGAAACTATAGCTGCTAAAACACCAACCATTGACTCAGGATTAAAGCAAAATAGGCTCCTTCATAACTCATAGGGAAGTCCTGTCTAACCCAGTAGACCAAATTCACCCCATCCCTACCCTATCATTTGTAAAGTCTAGTGGTTCTCAATCTCCAAACATAGATTCCCCATAGTTGTTCCATTGCTCCCAACCAAATCATAGTTCTGACCCCCTATAAAGGGAATAGAAATAATTGGTTAAGTGACTCAATGTGTCAAGCTTTCTGCTTGGCCCTTTTCACTTCATTCATTCCTACACATCTCCATTATCTCTATTATTTCTATTTTACATATGAATAAACTAAGGCTAATTGAGCCCAAAAAATAACACAGTCAATAAATTAGATTTGAATTAAGCTCTATGTAGCTCAAAGCCTATGACTTTATACCCAAGAGTCAACATTTAGAGTTGTACTGTAAATACCCCTGCCTTTGTTTGAGAGTCTATGCCTTTGTCACTGGTTTCCTACAGCTCCATTACAGTGACAGGTGTTTAGAGGTAGTGTTCACAATGGCAACAGATGAAGTTACCTTCCAAATCCTTCCCCAGAGTTCTCTTCCATCAGAGAACAACTGAAACCTAACCTAAAGAGGGCATGTGAATGTAGTTACCACATCCATCAAAAGTAATGCCTATTGTACAATATTTAACATACTATATTGTCATGACCAGATGCCATGATTTAAAACCAAGATGAAAAGACATGAGAGAAAGTAGAGGGAAAGCCCAACCAGGAGACATGCAGAGAGGGTAGACAAAGAGTCACCTTTTCTGTGAGCTCCCACTTCAGCTGGGGAAGAAGGTAGCACCACTCAGCCTTTCCCTAGGTCGGGAGCTTCCCCTAGTTTTTGAACCTGGCTAAGCCCCTGATCCAGGCCCACCTCATGACCTTTTATAAAGGGAAGGTCACTGCCACCTGGAGCTCCCTTAAAGCCAACACAAACATAACTCTCCCTAGCAGAAATCAGCTCTCCATACTCTTCCCTGAACAGTTCCACATTGTCTAACTGAAGTTCCCAGAGCTTGGACCAGACAGAGAATCAGTTGCCAACAGCAACCAAAACCACTATTTCAAAGCTAACTTCACTTTCATTGGGTTGGAGGAATGAAGTCAAGGAAGAGCCAGGAGAAAGTTGCCTTTGTCTCTAATAACATTCACTTTACAATCATCATGCCTTATATTTTTAGAAGTCTTCAACTTTTTAACAGGCTTTCCAGTATCATCTCATCATCTCTTAATCAGGCAGACAGGAGCTCCTTGCAGTTGTTTTGTCCCTCTCCACCAGCCTCAGCACCTTTGTAGACCAAAAGACTTTCAGCTGAAGAAGAACAGGAATATGATCTTCCCAATACAAAGCCACAGAATCTCTCAGCCTTGCAGATGGATAGGACTTTAGCAGCTCTCTAACTATACTTCTCTTATACTATAGCAGGGGTGCCCCGTAAACCAGCACTGTTCAAGAGAACTTTCTATGATGATGGTAATGAATATATTTTCTCTGTCCAATAAAGACCTCTCTTGCTAGTCACAGGTGACTACTGACAACTTGAAATGTAGCTAATGCAATGGAGAAGCTGAATTTTTTATTTAATTTTAATTTTAACTAATATTAACTTTAATAGCCACATGTGGGTAGTGGCTACTGCATGGGATAATGCAGCTCTACAGCGTCCCAACCAGACCTTACAGCCATGGCAATTTACGACCTCAATTTGCTATGTTTTTCTGCAGACCAAAGATCACCATGGAATTTTACACAGAGGATACCTGGCATATGTGCTGAAAGCAGCACAAGATGAAAAAGCTAACTGGATTACCCTTTGCCCATAGTTTGGATATTGATCACCTCAATAACAAAATGTTTACATATTCTTATAGACTGAGCACACTAGAAACAGAGGAGATGCTAAAGACTATCTAACTCAACCCTTCATTTTATCCATGGGAAAACAGACATGCTATAAATTTCTCCTCAGACTACTCAACCTGTGTTTTCTAGGTAGTCCTGTGTGGTTCCATACTTGCTCCTAGAGATTCTGACAATCTGCCCAGGTGTTCTCTATCTCTAGGTATGCCAGGATAAGAGCCAAACTGGAGAGAAGCAACTACAGTCATCATCAGCAGCAGCAGCAGCAGCAGCAACCAGGATCTCCTCCTCAATGATTTCACAAGGGACCCATAGGTTGGGGTAAACTGCAGGTAAAGACCTAAGGGGAGCCCTGGGCCCAGACTCTGGGTGCAGAGCCCTGTGGTTCCTCTCTTGTTCCTGCCCATTCTCCATCTTCACTTGTCCAGTCACTTATTTAGAATGTCCCTGATTTGAATCTTTAAAAAAAAAAAAAAACTTGTTTTCCTCTCATATTAGCTCAGAGCAGTGGTCTCAGTTTAAATTTGAGCTTATAGGTAAAATCAGCTCCCAGAGCAATCTCTTTCCTTTGTTATTTGCTGAATGGGTCCCTGAACAGAGGGAGCCCCTATTGGTGTGGGTACTAGAAATGAAGATTTTGAAGTTAGGGAGAGAAAGAATCTAATTTTCTTATAAAAAGAAATATACATCATTTTTCTGTTTTTTTTTAATTGGACGTTAATAAGAATGCAGATGAATGACAGCCTAATTTCTATTAGTGTGATTTAGAGATCTTTGGTTATACTGTTACGGAGAAACGTCTATGACATGTAGACATTTATTCATCAAACACATATTGAACATCTTCTTTCCAGTCCCTATGCTAGGCATAGCATTATCTTGTAGAAGAGACAAATGACATTCATCCATTCAATATTATTGAGCTCCTACTAGACAGAGAAAGTTCCTATCTTCATAGAACCTATATTCCAGTAATGAGAGGCTTTCAATAATCGTGTGTACAAAATAAAACTATCGTTTCAGATATTATAAGTCCTAAAAGAACATAAAAACAGTAGGATAGAGAGTGATGAATGGGATAGGGGATGTGTTACTATAACTATTGTGGTCAGGAAAGGCCACTGTAAGGAAGTGACATTTGAGCTAAAGCCTGATTGTTGGGAAGGAGTCAAATGAGAGGATGAGAGATGTCCCAGGTAGAAGGAATCACACTGCAAAATCCCGTAGATGAGAACAAACTTGACATGCTTTAGGAGCAGAACACTTGTAAGGCTGGAGTGAAGTGAACAAGTGGGAAGTATTTCAGAGAAAAGGTCTGAGAAAGAGGTAGGTTCAGATTACATAGGGACTTATAGGCAAGGTAAAAGGTGTGGATGCTATTCCTAGAATAATGGGAAGGCACTAGAGAGTTTTAAACATGAGAGACAGATGATCAGATTTATGAATATAAATACATATAATTATGTATAAAATATTTACAATATAGGAAGATGACTACAAAGCAGGCCATTACAAAGTATGATAGGAACTATGTTAGTAAAGAAACCTACAGGAAAGAATAGGCAGGCCTCATGGGGTGATGGTATTCCAGGCCATTACAGCGGGTGCAAAGGTATGAAAATATGAATCAACACTGTGAACATGACGGCATGCTGGAGGGGACCACAGGTGGTCAGTCAGCATGGAGGCCAAACAGGTATGAGTCGTGCCTGGGAGATCTTAGACACCAGCCCCCCAAATTGAAATTATTTTGCAGGCCACTGGTTCTTACTTGACTCTTAAAATACTAGTATTGGGCCCCACACCAGACCAATTAGATTGGAAATTCTGAGGTGGGAGGGCAGGAGCCGATATATTTGAAAACTTTCTGGGTGATACTAATGCACAGCCAGGAGGTGATACTAATGCACTGCTGGAGGTGATGATTGAGGGGCTCCGCAGGGTTTGAGACACATGGTAACAATTATTTATTTTCCATTACAAATTTGTTTTTCTAAAGATTATATTTTAGAATATGGTATTTTTAAAGTATAATATATTCAAGCAATGATGACAGATTAATTACCTACATTTGCATTTAAAAGTGCTGAACATTGTCACAAATGGAGTCACAAGTTTCCATTCCTCCTGAACTCTGGCTCTTATGACAGTTTATGAGAAACCTAGAAACTTCTAAATGGAGGAAACCATCAACAGTACAGAGTTGGCGGATTTTAGAGCCAGAAGGGTACTCCCAAGAGCCCCCTTTTTTTAATAGATATAAAAAGAGAGGCCCAAAGAGGTATCATGACAAGGCCAAGGCTACCCAGTGTTAGCAGCAAGGACAGAACTAGAACCTAAGCTGTTTCCACCTCACCATGCTGCTGCTGATTTATTACTTATGAGAAGCCATCCTAATTTCTGGACTTGGCATCTTTCACAATGTCAAGTAGATCATGAAAGAGCACTTAATCTTAGAAAAGAAATGTAAAAGAGAAAAAGGATTGGGGGTGGGTGGGGAAGGGCCAAACTAATTAAATACAGTTTTGAGCACATACAACTTTATTTTTCAGGTTATCCTCTTAGTTTATGACCACTAAAGTTACTGCTTCTTCTCATGCTTTCTTTTGCTATTTCCATTGGCTTCTGTAAACTGAGAATTCGTTCAAAGTAATACAAGTTTTCTACAGGTTAGTGATTCTTGTTCAAGTCACATATTTCAAGACGCAGACCCATAATTTTCTCCAGCCTCTGGAAGACAGAAGAGTTTGAAGCAAGAGACCTAGAAGACTGGGTCCTTTCACCATGCAGCAGGATGCATCTCAGGACAGAACGCCTGGCTCTATGTTAGAATCAAACGACCCGAGCATTTTTTTTTTTGAGTCTATATTTGAAATATTCTTCCATGACTGAAAGCTGAACTATACTGTACATTTTAAAGGTGTGTCAGGCAAATGTAGCAGCATGCTATCTGCATTTATACCACCTTTGAGCTCTAGACCCAAGATTCACGCAGCAGCAATGACCAACCATGTGGTTCTTCTCCATTTCTTGATGAAGTCTTTCATTTTACTTTCCTCTGGACAAGGTGGAGGAGTGCACTGAGATTTTAAATGTCAGCTGAGTTATTCTGAACCAGAGGTAAAGGATGTCTCAGCCAAGGGCACTGTCCAATCTGGATGCAGCGATAGCCATAGAAACTGACTTTGTACATTTAAGTGTGTGAGTTCTGCAGTGAATCCAAAAAACAGTGCTTCTTGCTACTCACAATGACCAAAGAAGAGACTGGTTTCAAGCTGGACTGTGTGTCAGCTATGAAAGCTATGACCATCCCCAGCAGAGGTAGATATTGCAATTGAGTCAACAGACATAGTGGCTTGGCCAAGGCTTGGTCATGCAAAGATGGAAGCAAATCCTTAGGCATTAAAAATCAGTCAAGTAGCCCAAGAGCAAGACTACAAACAGATGAGCTCAGAAGGAGGAGCACAGAGCTTGGAAGTTGGCTCGGAGCAAGCCTATGGGTGAACTATGTGAGGTCCATGGTCAAGGGCTACCCAGCCCAAGGGTGGTCACTTCTGACTTTACAGGGACAGAGCTCAAGACAGCCATCAGTATGCTTTCTTCAGCCAGAAATCCTCTGAAATTGTCTCCATATCTTCTCAGGATATACCCAGAACTCTACCACTGTCCAGAATAGAAGTAAGCATGCCCAGAAGTAGGTATATCTTTCTAAACTATGAAACTACACTTTATAGTCCTTTAAGATCTTTTGATATTATTTTCATGAGTAACTTAGGTATTTTGTTTTCAACTCCCAAAAGGACATCACCACTCTACATTATCTAGTTTTTTCTACAGCCTCTTAGAGGCTTTTATAGACTTATCCAATGATTTTTCTCCCCGCGTAAAGGTCCTAAAATAGTTCTACATCCTGTTGTAGTATTTATACATTTCTTCTTCTACTTTTATATTGTTTCTTTTTACTTCTTATGCAACTCCAATTCTAGAGCCTATTATGTGTTTTGGAAACTATTTTTCTTTCCTATCTATTTTCTGGAGTGCGTTCAGCTTATAAAAACCTGTAAAGAACACCAACAAAAAATATTTTTTAATGTCATGAACAGATTTAGGCTACAGGATGCACGTTCTAATGCAGCATTAGGTGAGGACACTTTTCTCCACACTTGCAAGGTGATTTGTCAAAACAAATACTTTACCACTCTTCTCTGTAAGACTTCATATATTCCATACATGGTGGTTCCTTTCTATTTTTAATGCGTCTGGAAATACAAAAGATGACCCAAGTGTCACTATCATGGAATTCCTGGCTCCTTCCCTCTGTGTGAGTGATCAACCACCCATCAGCAAATCCTGCAGTAGCTGCTTACGCTTCATGGATGCTTCCATTGCCTGTTCACATCCTCACTCTGAAGAGGTTTGCCAGGAATATCTTCTGGACCCAGAGCTGGTGTGCACATGCAACCTTCTGGCTGACATCCACTCTCAGGCACTCATACTAACATGCCAGGAAAACATGGAGCTCTTTTTTATTTTTATACATTTATTTTTTGTCCATTTCATCTTCAAACATGATCTTATCTGTGCCATGTTTTCAACAGAGCTAAGGGGACTGTGGGTGGCTTGTATTTGTTCCCTGTGTGGTCCTGGTGCAGATGCTGTGGTTTCAGAGAGAGCAGCAGCAGGAAGAGATGTGGAGTGTAGAAGGAGGTACCAGTGTCATCTCCATCACGCACCCCCTTCTCACTCGTGAAGAACTCCTTAATGCCACCGATGCATCCCACACAAGAGATGCACTCAGCCATCCTCATCTCCTTCAGACACTCTTATTTCTAGGAGTGGTATTTGGAAGTCAAAATGCTTCTTCTTTGGAAAAACCTGTAGTAAGGAAGGTCTTCAGGTGCAGGAAGCAGGCTCCATTTTGCTAAGGAGAAAAAGGACAAAACTGTAGTTGATGCTTCTCTAGTTTCCAGGCAATCTTCTCCATCATATATAATTCTAATAACAGCCCCTTCTGAGGGCACTAGCAGCTCTGAAGGCCCCACCTCGGGAGTAAGACTGGGTGTTTGACTTTGCCTTAGAGCATGGATTCACAAGAATTCAAATATAATTTACATACATTATGGAAATAAGCCACTGGTGCTAAAACAGACTATAATAATCAGAGTTCAGATGAATTTAAACTCTTACCTTTCAGAGAGGAGACAGCTCTTTTTTTCTTTGTGAATCTCAAAGTGAAGGGCCACAAGGGGCTGATTTCCAACTTCCTTCCAACTCCTACACCTTCACACTGGCTCTTACTCCTGCCACGCAAGGCAGTGTGAGCTTCTTGTTTTATAATCTCCACGGGCTCCAGCGAGAGTCCACTCCACCCAGACTTTTAAGGCCTAGTTAGGAGGACTGGAACTTGTCCTCCAACCTGTGGAGCAAAATTCAACAAGAAGAAGCCCACAAGGAAGGCACTCGTTTTCCCTATCCCCAGCCCCCTCTCAGTCCACTGGCTGCCTGCCTTGAAGGCAGAAACAAATGTAGCCGGTCCATCTGAGAGCTACGCCTGGCTCTGTCCGTGACTCAAAATCATCTGGCACCACAGGCAGTCCTACATTCAACAGTGTTCTGCATCATTTTCGGAGAGAACTTTGAGGAGACACAATACAAGTTTCAATACGTGAAGATGAGAATGTAAACATTTTATTTTGTGTGAAAATGCAACAACTTCTCAATCCAGAAGATGTCCATCTCTCAGCCACTGAGTTACTCTTTGGGCTGTCAGCCTGTGGGGGAGCTCCTCAGAAACTAAGAGGTCATCAGGCAGTATTTATGCCGATGGTTTTGATCTTCAGAAGCGGGTCAGAGCTAGGAAGAGGAGAAAATTGGGAGGTAATCCTATATGGCTTTGATGTAGAAGCCCACAGGCCTGCAGGTTGAAATGTTCTGGGAGGTGTGCAAATAGCTCTGGCTTCTGGGAGCAGAGTCTGGGCTAAAGGACTAGGGTCTGTGGTAGCACAGGACAGTTTGGGTCAAGTGCCTGAAGCCATATGGGACTCCCATGTTTCTGTGCTTATAGATGTGAACCCACTTGCATCCTGACCTCCTGGGATAAAGAGTAAGTGGGGTACCAAAGGGAAGAAGAACAGGAAAGAATAGTGCTGAGGAGGGGCATACCTTGGGGCAGAGGTAGAGCCAAGGAGGTGACCTCAGATCACATGTTATTAAGTACAGTTTACCGTTCGTCCCAATTCCAATTATTACGATCTAATTGACCCACTCCTGTGGGAATTTCTAGAGCCATCCAAAAGTAATAACAAGAATCCATTGTGTTAATTGAGTCCTGGTAAACAGGGCTAATTCCTCACAATGACTGTAAATACGAGCATTCACCACAAAGTGCAAAAATTGCCCCACAACACTCAGAGTGTCAAATTTAATTGAATGTGTCAGCTTTGTCCAGTATCTGCATTGCTTTGTTGTTGTTTTTTTTTTGTGGGGAGATGCTTGTGATTTTCTGTGCGGTAAAATACACACAACATAAAATTTAGCATTTTAACTATTTTCCAGTGTACATACAGTTCAGTGGCATTTGGTACATTTACACTGTTGTACAACCATCACCACCATCCACCTCCAGGACCTTTTCACCATCGCATAGTGAAAACTACATTATTTTTCACACAGTCTGTGAGCCACCCCAGACCCCAAAGCATGAGGAATCTGCCTGTCTTCCTGTTCAGTCCTGGGGAAAACTCTAAGACAATATATAGCATTTTAAGGTTTACAAAGTGTTCTTCAGTGCACACGTCAACTTATATGCCTCCTGCAAAAGGGAGAAGAGCAAGGCTCTGAGAGGGGGACAGACTTGCTCAAATAGTGACGACAGATGGAAATGGGGTAGGCTTCAGGTGCAGATCCCTTTGCATCACCTCTTACACTGAGGCAGAAGAAGGCAAAGGTCCACAGAAGTAGCACCTAAGGACACCCTCTAAGGGGAGAGCTGTCTCCTGTCCCACCCTCAACTTTATGGAGTTCTCACTGCTTTTGGGACAGAGAGCCAGAGCTGCTGGGGCCCAGAAACAGAGGGCAGTCTCATACACAGCACTCCTTACAAAAGCCAGTTTGGGTAGTTTAGCACTTTCTCTCCTCTCCTTCCTTTGCATCAAAACAAACCAACACCCCATCCACTTTTTTTTTTTTTCCATCCACTTTTTAATAAGATTACCATAACAACACCCTCTCCAGGCCCTCTTCACAGCAAACACCTCCCCTTTGCCTGATAATCATTTTAACCAAATTCTTGCATAATAATGGAAGCAACCAACAGACCCTGCCTGGTGTGATTTCTCCTTCCTGCACCTCATAGAGATGGCTCTGCCTATGACTGGACTCCACTGTATTGATTTCGTAGGGCTGCCACAACAAATTACCACAAACTAGATGGCTTAAAACAAAAGATAAAACAAAACAAAACAAATAACCAGAAATGTATCCTCTCACAGTTCAGGCCAGAAGTCCAAAATCAAGGTGTTACCAGTGCCACGCCCCCACCGAAGGCTCTAGGGAAGAATCCTTGCACACCTCTTCTTAATTTCTGTAGCTCCTGACAATCCCTGGCATTCCCAGACTTGTAGCTATATCATTCATCTCTGCCTCTACCTTCACGTGGCCTTCTTCTCTATGTGTCCCCTGCTCTTAGAAGGATGTCGTCCATTGGATTTAGAGCCCATCCTACTGCCGTCCAGTAGCAGCCCACCAAACGTTAACTAATTATATTGGCAAAGACCCAATTTCCAAAAAGGTCATATTCTGAGGTTTCTGGTAGACATGAACTTTCAGAGGACACTTAATTCAATACACCTACCTTCCATTTTAAGATGTGTTAAATCCATTTTCTTATTTTCTCTGGAGTTGTATTTGTTTTTATTTTCGTCTTTAGCACCTGCTCCATTCCAATCCTATTCTTGACCACTTTGTTGGAAACCTTTCTGAGGCATCTGCCTCCATTCCCCTTAGCCCATTAAACATCTCCAGATCTCACTTTAAAATGGGTGCATGGACACCAGGTCAAGAAGGAAATAATAGTAAGTTGCTCAGAGAGGGTTCATTATTTCAAGTATCCATCTCTCCATGTTCTCCCAAGAAGCAATGTGTGCTCATCTTGCACTCAGCGTTGCACTGAGGGTTACTGAGGTTCCTGCCCTCCAGGAGCTTAGTGCAGATAAAAGAAGTAAGCTACTGCATGGTTAGGTGAGCACAGAAGGTAAAAGATTCAAATACTAAAGGGTGGAGTAGATGTGTACACGTAGAACAGCAAACGACATGGGACAACCTGGGAAAAGGCTCAAAGGTACAAATAAGCCTGGTGATTTCTGGGGACCATGAGCAGAACACCTCTGACTACACAATAGGTTTTGCTGCAGAGAGTGGGCTGGATCAGTGATAAGCCTCAGAAGACTACTGTTTGCAGATGTGCACCTGATTCTATTGGGCCTTGAGTCCCGGCCAAGAGGACCCATTAACGGTTTCTAAGCAATTGGGGAGTTTGACTAAGTGGTGTTCAGGGAAGCCAGATCTAGTTGGGTGTGCATGATGGACTGGGAGGAGTAGAGAGTTGGTAAGGAAGCCCTGGCTGGGAGCCCAGTTAAGATAGGCCTTGGGGCCAGAGCTTTATTCCTCCGCTGTCGGTGAATGCCCGTCCATTGCAGTAACCTCCCGTTAGATTCTCTATCAATACAGTCATCCTGACATGGCTGGGGGTAGGGCACCTGGCTGGCTTCCAGCCCTCTCTTCCCATTAACATGATGAGTTGCAGAGAGCATGTCAGGCAGAGCTTTCAGTGAATTCCAGGAATGGAGATCCCCGTTAGACAAAATTCCCCAAAGAGAAGCCCAGGAGTGCTTTGCAAATCAACACATGAGCGCTTCTTATGGACAATGGCCTGTCTGGGGAGGACAGAATCACCATCTCAGCTCAGATCCTGTTTTCTCTCACTGTTGTACTTCCCTAGGACTGGTGCTGGCCTCCAGGAGGTAAAAGGGCGACCCCAGCTCAGGCACTACTTTGCAGCAGAGGACACCATATAAGTGATTATCATCTCTATTAGACTGGGAGCTTCCCCAAAAGGGTGGGCTGTCTTCCCCATAAGGCTCCCTCCACGAAGGTCCTTACTGTCAGTAGACATAAAGCCCAGGGGAGATTATAACACACACCCCTGGTTCTCCATCCTCTTCATTCATCCACAAACTCCCCTGCGTGGGTCCTTAAGGAACAGAGGGAGAGGTGGAAGTAACGTGGAGAGGGCAGGAGCAAACTAGAATATGGTGGAGAGAATAATTTCTGAACTCCACAAGGTACATCTCTGAGCCTCTTTTCTTGCTTAGGCCTTCCTGGAGAAATAAGAGGGGACCTCCAACAATCAGGAGGACGGCTGACTCCTTTGGCTTCCCTTCTCTTTAAGAAAGGCTTTGTACACCATCACAGAAGGCTTCTAATGGCCCCACAGGAGGCTTCCGTGGGTCCCACAGGAGGCTTCCACAGGCCTCAGGAAAGAACTTGTGGCAGGTGCCCACAGGGGAAAGGGGCAGGCAGGGCATTTCCAGAATGCAGCTAAGACAAAGGGGAGAAAAGGCACAGTCTCCACTTCCACCTGCTTTTAAACTGGAAGTTCAAGCTTCACTAGAAATAGATGGTACACAGGATGGGAGTCCACAAGGAAAATAACATCCCCCAGATTGTTTTCCCTTTTTTAGTAATCAATCTAATTTGAAAGACATAACAACTTCCGCCCCCTTTATTTCTGAAGAGAGATGCAAACAGGTGATCTATTTGTACTAAAATTAAACTCCCTCTGTGTGTAGTTTCTTGATGGTATTCATATATTGAATCTGACTCACACTTTTGATGTGGAAAGGTTTTATTAACATAACTACTTATCCCAGCCCACTCCCATTGGGATTCATGGCTTTTGCCCAAAGTACATTTTGGCTACTTCTATGTTACCTTAAACTTTGGCACAGATTAACAACTCATGACAAGCACTTCACAGATTCTATGAGAAATTCCTGGCTGTCCCTGAGTAACAATCATGAAGCAAAATTGAAAGTAAGAAGCAGCGTTGGCTACACAAGCAAAGACCCCAGATTGTGCAGTCTAGAGACCCAGTATCTTATCACAGCACTGTGATCCAGCCACTTGCGTCCTCAGGGTCTCAGGCTCCTCATCTGTAGAATGAGACTGCTGGACTCACACAGTTCTCAGTTCTCGTCCAGCTCTGACTTCCTGTGATTGTAAAAGACATTTAAAAATATCCCCAGGGAAAGAAATCTCACAATATTATTTAGTCATGAGAAGATTGAACTAATGATATCTAATATCCCTGGGTTCTAAAGTCTGTTATTCTATTATATACAATGTTCTTTTTTTTTTAATGTGCAAAGATTACTTAAAAAAAAAAAAGTTTTTTTTAAACAAACAAAACAGAAGACTCCTTTTTTAATGCCCATTTTAAAAGAACCAAAGTTAAAGATCTTAAAATAAAATCTCCAGCCATTCTGTGCTCACACACAGAGAAAGTGGGTGGATGAGATCAAAGCTGTACAACATCTGGGGTGGCAAAGACTTGTGGTAACTGGGACTGTTTGCTGATTGAAACAAGACACGACAGTTATGAGATATTATACCACAGTTCTTTTTTTTTAAAAAAAAAAAAAGATTTTATTTATTTGAGAAAGAGAGCAAGCACGAGCATGGGAGAGGAACAGAGGGAGAGGGAGAAGCAGATTTCCCACCGAGCAGGAAGCCTGATGTGGACCTGGATTCCAGGACTCTGGTATCATGACCTGAGTCGAAGGCAGACACTTAACTAAGCCGCCCAGGCGCCCCCATACCACACAGTTCTAACTCCATGTTACTGCTAGGTCTTTTGCCGCAGAAGGAACCTAAGATCCAAACATATTGATGACCTTATGTGAAACAAATCTCTTGACAAAGGCACAGCTAAGTGACAGAACCTAGAGCATCAGAACAGCATCACAAAATACTTAAGAAGAACTTGGATGAAGCAACCAAAGCCTTCAGCAGGTGCCCAACTTGGATGTTATTATGCAAAACCTGCTATCCAAGTTGAAGTCATCCTAGTTAACAGGCATAGATTAGTTCAGGTAACAATGGAGGTACAAAGAAGGTACAATATAGGGACAGACAGGTAAGATACATCAGCAAATAACCCCCTGAACCTGGCCATGGCAGGGGAGAGTGATGAGTAAGGGGTGAGGTCAGGTGATCAAGCATCAGAATGGTTTTGTCAGGCTCCAAGTTTAAGCAGAAACTGTCACTAACAGAGCCAGAAGTAAAGTAAACCTTCCAGGGCTAGGAATAGATTTTGAGTGCCAGTATACAGAAGACGCTCAACCATACGTGCTGACCGCATGGAAATTACAAAGAAGCTACTGCTCCCTGGTTCACTGAATAACATTTCCCATTCATGGCAGCTCAGACTGCCAGGTCAGCTGCAGGAGAGGGAAACGGGAATAAAGGGTAACCTCCTAAGCTTCAAGGTGCTGGGACCAGCCAGGCTCCTGTCCCCTGGAAAGAGGATACCACTTCATCAACCACCCCAGACATTGCTGATGGAAAGGAGGTGTATTATCTGGATGGGCTGGGGATCTACCAGAGAACCAATGTCCTCCATAGTCTAAGTTGGCTGGGACTCTTGGATAAGGGGTAGTCATTTATCTGAAGAAATGCCCCTTAGCAGCACCCCTTACCCAACTGTCTTAGGGTCTTAGAAAAACTAAAAGATTTCAGGTTGCTGGAAGTAGTTGGACCCAAACAAGTGACCCTCCACAGAGTCATTAAAATGAGTGAGCAATTAAAGGCTCTGGGTGTCTAAATCCTGAGCACTCACATAAGGTGGATGTGATAAACTCCAAGAATAAGCACCAGCTAAGCCTGTTTTCAGAGAAAGTGTTCCCTTATTATGAGGAGAACTAGCATCAGATAAAGTAATGATCGTTTTCAGTTGATCTTTTGAGAAATTATATTTAATTTGATACTAGGTATTGCATTCCTTTAAGGTCCATTTCTTATGACACATCCATCTTCCAAAAGATAGGACAGTTAACCAACACATCCTGGATTCTGTTAGAGTTATTTTACTTGGAGAAGCATATCTAAATACAGTCTGAGTCAATGGGTTTTATATCTGGAAAATATCTGGACCTCTGATCTGCCCTGGCCTCCATTAGTCATCCATGCCCGTGCTGAGGATTTAGCTAGCCACTTACTCTATACAATCAAATTCAATGTAGTGCCAATTATTTGGCGGCAACTCCAAATTTTAATACACGGAAATACACCCACATATATATGGTCACTTGGTTTATGACAAAGGTGACACTATAGTGCTGCGGGGAGAGGATGGTCTTTTCAACAAATGACTCTAAGCCAACTGAATAGCAAAACAGGAAGGAAAAAATAGAAGAGTCTTTTCCTCACCACAGAGGAAAAGCACTTTCAAATGTATCACTGATCTAAATGTGAAAAGTAAAACAGTAAAGTTTTTTCGGTACAAAATTTAGAGTAGAGAAGGATTTCTTAAACGGGACACAAAAAGCACTAACCATAAAAGAAAATATTTTATAGACTGGATTACATTAAAATTATTAATGTATATTCATCAAAATACACGAAGAGCATGAAGAGGCAAGCCATAGACTGGAAGGAGATGTTCACAAAACACATATCAAAGGATTCCCATCCAGAATATATAAAGAACTCCTACAACTCAATAAGAAAAATGCAGATAATTCAATAGCAAGGATAAGGCAAAACAACCAAAGATTCCCTTTACAAAAGATAGCATCTAAATGGGTCAATAAACATACAAAATGTTCTTGACTTCCTTTACCATCCAGGAAATACAAATACAAAACAAAACAAAACCCATCCATAAAGTGGCACCATCACATACCTACCAGAAGAGCTAAAATAGAAAAGACAAAGAATACCAACGGTTAGCAAAGATGTGGAGCAATAGAAGTGTCCTCCCCTCTAGCGGGAATGGAAATTGTTAGAACTACTTTGGAAAACTATTTGGCAGTATTAAACTAAAGCTAAACATACTCATGCCCTGTAGCTTGGTAATTTCTCTCTTAGATATACACAATATACAATACTGGGTGCATGTATTCATCAATAGACCTACACAAAAGTGTTCACAGTAGCTTTATTCATAATCGCCCCCAAACTGGAAACAACTCAAATACTCAAGTACTTTATACGGTGAAATGGATAAATTCCAGCATGTATGTATGGCAAACTACTACACAGCAATGAATGTGACACATAATTGCTGTACTGAATATGGATTAATCTCATACATGCAACGTTTGGACAAAAGAAGACAGACGTTAAATAATATATCCCTGAAGATTCCATTTATATAAGGTTTCGAAACAGGCAAACAAGTCTTAGGGAGCTGGAAGTCACCCTAGATGTTGACCTTGTAGGGAGGGACTGGTAAATGGAAGGGGGTCGTGGAGGGCCAGTGTTCCGGAGTAATGTTCTGTTTCTTGATCTATATGCTGGTTTCTCAAGTGTGTTCACTAGGTAAAAATTCACTGAGCTTAGAATTTGTGTACTTTTCTGGATGCATGTTATACTTCCATAAAAAGTTTACAATATGAAAATACAAATGCAAATTAAATTTAAGAAAGTCTATGTGGGGAAAAGAATTCATGAAAACTGACTTGCAAGTCCAAAGCTATCAAATGACAGTGAAATTGATACCTTCTTATTGTTTAGATTTTTCTGTTCTCAAATGAGAGTTTGCTTCTTTATTTAAGATTTTCAAAAACAATTGGAAGCCACAGTCTTATTTACTGAACAAGTACACACCTGAGGCTTTTTAGTCTTCATTGGAAGCTCTGAGGACATCAAAATTGTTAAATTTTGCTTGGTTTACTTTCACTTTTTCCTATGTTAATATATGGGTTTTTTAAAATGCAATTTTTCTTGGCTAACACCCTCTAATAAAGATTAACAACCCTAATATTTACATAGCCAGCAAGCAAATTCAGCTGAGCTGAACACAGTAGGCTTCAGCCAGTGGCTATCATTCAGGTCTAACAGGCTCATGCTCACTGGAAAGGGAAGATTGGGAGCAATTATTTTAGTAATCCAAGCCAAGAAACACAGCCATGCTATTCGGGGAGGGGTAGGTGGGGATGGGTAGCCATACCACACGGAGACCAAGCCTGCGCTAGTGAAACAGAGCCTGGTGGGCCAGAAGGAGCTCATGGTTTCCTACAGAACATGTGTGCTGACTTCCATCCCTTCTGCAGGAAAGCTTTTCCAGGAGATGGGATCATTCTCTTTCACTCACCAAGCTAAAATTTGTACCATGTCCATGGTTTACAAAGTTTCCTAGATACTAATATCCTATGAGTCTCTTGCTTATCCTAAAAAGAAAAGAGGGAAGTTATTATCATTCCCTTTCTGCTCCTGAAAAAAACGAAGACTCAGGCAGTGAAGGGATTCCTTACAGCCCCAGCAATGGTAAGTCACCCACCAAGGACAAAGCACATTCAGTCACAGTGCTCAGGATTAAGAACAAGTAACTGTTGAGCGTGACAATGGTTCGAATGCTTCAGTCTTGACTCTACTACAGAAAGGTCATCAGCAATGGTAGAAACATGTGCCATCTGGGTAGCCTGTGGGTTGGAAACATATGAGATCTATCCATGAATATGATAGGTTTGGGTTTTGCTAGAGACGGTATGTTGTGAATACCAAACAGTATAAAGAGCAGTGGCTTTAGAGTCCAGGAGATTTGGCTTTGAATCCCATCTCTATTTTTCTCCAGAATAAGTTACTTTGCTCCAATGACCTTCAGTTTCCTTGACTATAAAATAGCAATGATAATACTTAAACATCAGAATCATTGTGAAAATTGATGAAATAATAAATGTTAAGTTCCTGGAATATAGTAAGCACTAAATAAGTATTATTTCCTTTCCCTACTCCCTAACTAAAAAAAAAAAAAAAAAAAAAAAGAAAAGAAAAGAAATAGTTTGTATCTTTAGCAGCTAGAATGAAATAAAAACATAAATCATCTAAAGTCGTATCATACAGAATAATCATATATGAATATATAAATAACCTTCTAAGATAGCCCAATTTAAGAACCTTGGCTTATTTTTTTTTTTTCTTTTTCACCTGGAAGTAACCTGATTAACTCAGTATCTGCTTCATTCCTGCTTCATTTTCTGGAATAGAAATTGCAAAGATCTTCTCCTTAATTTCAATCTAAGTGATTAACATGACAAAAACATGTCAGCTGTAGTCAGAATCCAGCTCTCATGAATTTCTCTAGGACTGATGTTGCCAAATGCTGCCTGAAAGAAGATGGTCTGATTGCCAGGTTAAGTCCAGATGTTGCTCTGGACTTACCCAGAGAAGCTGAGAAAAAGGGTCTTATATATCTGGCTACCTATCACTTTCCTTTTAAAAAGCAAATACAATCTTTTCAAAATCTACAGGTATTCTTCCATGAAAATCTTTTGCTATCTCCTCAAACTCCATGAATACCTTCTACCCATAAATGGATTCCTCCTCCCAACTGTCCTATTTCTATCCATGCCTATACATTCTTAGAATCTCAGAAATAAGAAAATAGAAGGACTTCCATTAAAGACATTGGTCCAATGTCAAAAACAAAACAAAACAAAACAAAACACAGGAATCATCCCTGTTCTGTCTTCCAGCATACAGGAGCTAACTACTTCCTTGCTGCATTTTCCCACTCTTGGTCAAGTTCTTCCATGAGTCCATTAGGAATGTTTCCCTTATGTCTTCCCCATGCGCGCCCCCCCCACCCCGCCCCATTCACTAATCCTGGTTTTGTCTTCAAGAGCAGTGCGGGGGACATAGATCAACCTTACCTTTCTTCTACACTGGAGGCCCAGCAATACGGAAGACAGCCATTATGTTTATATGCATGCTTTCTGCTCTGAGTCAAACAAACAAAACTCAAAAAACATCTGCTGAGGGTCAACCATGTGCATCACACTGGTTTAGGTGCTAAGACAGGAGAACTAAATAGCATACGCCATCTACACACAAGACAGCCACACTAGTCACTAAGAACAATCTGGATATAACCTGGCTTCCAGATTATTCTCTCTCTCCCTCCTCCAGACACACTATGACTTGTTGATGTTTCTCTTCAAGCATGGTACCCAGAATGTGGGAGGAAAAAAACAGATGAGTGCATTGTGTTGTTGGCATTTACCCAAAGGAACTAAAACCTTGCACGTGGATGGATGTTTATAGCTTTACTCAAAATTGCCAAAACTTGGAAGCAACCAAGATAACCCTTTAGTCGGTGAGCAGATGAACTATGGTATATCCAGACAATAGAATATTATTAGGTGCTAAAAAAGAAATGAGCTGTTAAGTCACAAAAAGACATGAAGAAATCTTAAATGCATATTGCTAAGTGAAGAAGCCAACCTGAAGACACTACATACTGAATAACTGCAACAATCTGACATTCTGGAAAAGATCAAACTATGGAGATAGTAAAAAAGATCACTGGTTGCCAAGGGTTAGCAGGAGAGAAGGACAAATAGGCAGAACACAGGGGATTTTTACAGTGGTGTAGGCTCCTCAATTGTCACAAATGTACCACTCTGGTGGGGGATGCTGACAATCAGGGAGGCTGAGAATGTGGAGGAGGGGGGCAGGATATAAAAGGGAAATCTCTGTACCTTTCTCTTTGTTTTCAGTCAACCTACAACTGCTCTAAAAAAAAAAAAATAGTCCTTTAAAGAAATTAATAGAAAAAAGTGTATGGCTGAGTCAGTGGATTATATCAATGTCAATTTTCTGATACTGCGCTAACACTGGGAGGTGCTGGAAGAAAGGTGCACAGGAGCTCCCTGTATGTTTCTTTGCAACTTTCTATGAATCTCTATTTTAAAATTAAAAGTTTAAAGATAAAGATTGGCAAGCTCATGGATGGGACAATTCAAAGACTAATAGAAGGCCCAAACCAGGGTGGGTTTATCTACTGAAATACCTCTGGAAATGAACACCAAGGAGAAGAGAGAAGACTGCCAATGCAAGGTCTACACCCTGCCCTCCCTAGGACATAGGGCATCTTTCTGGAAGGACAACCCTGAGCTCTGTGATCTGTATCTCCAGGGCCGCCTTCTTCTTCTTTTTCTTCTTTTTATTTAAAGATTTTATTTTTTTATTCATGAGAGAGACACACAGAGAGAGAGGCAGAGACACAGGCAGAGGGAGAAGCAGACTCCATGCAGGGAGCCTGACGTGGGACTTGATCCCGGGTCTCCAGGATCACTTTTGTTTTGTTTTGTTTTGTTTTTGTTTTCCAGGGCCTCCTTCTCATTCCTATTCTGGAATGTCTGCAAGGGAAGTCTGTGGTCCATGCTCCTTGTCACCTGGAGGGGCTATGTGGATGGGAGTGGCGGTCATGAAGTATCAGGCTCCAGAGTCCAACACACCTGTCTTTAAAATGCGGGTCTACGACTCCCTCCAGCTGCAGTGAGCAGGCCATATTATTTGCCCTCTTCAGGCCTCCACAAAACAGAGATGGAGACAAGCACTGTAATCACATAAGGCTCTGAGAGGAGGCAATGAAATAATTCCTACAAAGCACACATAAAGCTCCAGCATCCACCAAAACCTCAAAAACCATTCGTGGTCTGAGGGCCTCCTGCATGAGGAAAGCGTAGGTTTTCAGGACACACTCTTATTCCCTTCGCAACATCAGAGAAGGTCTGCATTCTCCTGCTTGCCAGTACCTCTCCAGGGTGCCACGACATCTCACATTTTTAGTTGTTCCATCCAATGCATTTTCAACCAACTGCAGTAAGGGACCGGTTTGGTGTTTGGTTTTTTTCTTTCATTTTTTTTGTTCCAGTCTGCCAGAGGGCTGGTACTTTCATAAAATACCCTAAAAATGAATTACTAGAGACATGCAATTTTAAAAACAAAATATAAGCCCCTTTAAAAAAATGTTTAGACTCAGACAAAATTATTTTTGGAAAATTGCTATAAAAGTTTATAAATGCTTCTTTTCAATTTCTCTACTCCTCGTTACTGACTGATAACAAATAGTTGGCAGAGCTGGGCCACGACTGCACCTCGGGTAGCGCCTCTCTGGTACCTCCTTTCTCCACGCTCCTAAACAACTTTAGTCATAAAACACAACTAAATACTTCAAATCTCTATTTTTTATATCAACGTAAATTTTCCCAGCCAGATTGCATGTTCTTTGAGCACCAGGATCATGTCCACTACGCCTAGGGTAGGAAAGAGGATTCACAAGGGCTCAAACCCTTGCTGATGATCCAAATGTTAAACAGCCACATTGGCTAGTTCTATTTTTTCATGATAGCATATTTGTGAAAACCTACCCAATGAACACATTTTGTCCCTTTAGCATCCCTCCCTGTTTGCCTGCCCTCCGTCTATTTGTGTGTGTGTCTTTTTCACCACCTGCTGTAACTCCATTTAACTAAATGCACCAGTTACAGTCACTGTTTCTCTTCCACTGAGGGGCAAAGCAGAATAAATCCAGAAAACAGAAAATCCCATTCATCAGAAAAGCTGGCTCTGACTCAGCAAATAAACAGTCAAAGAAATAGAGAGTTTATATTAATTTACTTCCAGGGGGCACTGTTATTCTCACCTCTGTGTCTCTCTAATGCTGAGCCCATAATAGCTGCTCAATAAACGTTTGTGCGAGCTGGTCAGAGTGCTGGCTGTATCTCAGGCTGTATCTCAGGGTCTACAGGTCACATTTTCAGTCATGTCACTCAGCAGGCCAGGGCAGACAGGGCACTCAGCAGAAAGGGCCAATGAGTGGCAGTGTTATAGGAAGGAGCCTCAGGCTCATTTAGACCAGTGGTTTTCTACTCCTGGCTGCACAGTGGAATCACCTGAAGAATTGAATTACCCAGGCCTTCCTCCCAGACCCAGAGATTTTTTTTTTTTAATTGTTCTGGGGTGGAACCGGAGCATCAGCATTTCTCAGATTCCACAGGTAATTCCAGTGTGTGGCTAGGATTTAAAAAAAAACCCACTGAGTCGCAATGTCCTTACATCCACACTGGTACTTAGCAGAGCAGATGTTCGTTCCTTAAATGTTGGTTGAGTGGGTGAATGGCTCAATCAATAGATCAATCCATTGATCAATCTAATTTGATCCAACTGGATTCAAATCCAATCATCTATCCAATTACCAGAATGAGTCTGCAGCAAATGTGGAGACAGTTTTGACTCCTGTCTCAGACTCCTCACCTCCAGTAAGCACCTTCTCCAAAGGTCTAGTCTTAGACTCTGGCCAGAAAGCACTCCTCTCTCATTCTCTTGCTAGTGGGAGGGGGGCTTTTTCTGGATCACTGGCCCTAGGAAGGACTAACTTAGCTCATCCTCACCTTTCTCAAGCAGGAAACTCTTGAGCTTTCTCAAATACACACCCAGAAGGCCCCTACAAATACCACTGGCCTCAACTCATACAGGATGGGAACATGTTATCTCATCTATTTTTTGTGTTTATTTAATAGTTGTTCCTCGATTGTTTTTCTGGCAGTCCACGGGTCCAGGATGCTATCTCAGACAACAGACTTCCAGAGCACAGAAGCCCAAGAACACTTGGTACAAAATGACTGGTTTGTTAAAAGTCTAGTAAGTGGATGTTGCTGTTGCACTGCTTTAGAAGGGCAGGATGGACAGGAGTGGGAGCCGTGTGTGAAGTGAACATGGGGAAGAGGGGGAAGCAATGCAATGTACAGGCCTGGAAGGGGACATGACATGCTGGCTGCCCACCGTGGGCAGGCACAGGTGACACACGTGATTAGGCACTGTCCACCGCCCCATCCCAAGGGGTGGGGAGCAGCTAGCCAAACTCCCAGGTCTCTGCCGGGAATATGTGCCTGGGGCTGCCCCAGCTTCTGACCCTTGGCTGCTCCCTGAGCTGCTGCCACTGCTGATGCTATTTTTAGCTGAACAGTGGCCTCTCCCCAGCCTCCCCTTCTCCAGCTTATTTTCATGACCCCAGAGGAGCCACTGAACTTTCATCCTCCCTCTGGACCCTAAACCTCCCACTCCTCCTCAAGGCTTACACGGAGTCAGTTCAGGATACAACATGGGGATGTTTGGAAGGAGATGAATATAGGGTAGTCAGGAAGTCAGTTGTGAAATCCAACACTTATTTTTTTTAAACCAGGGAAAAATTAAAGGAAATACTCCCTCTGTTCCCAAAAGGCAGATACTTTCTGGGTTCTCTCTTCTCTGCAGGCCTGCATATTGATGGCATCCCACCACTAGTACTGACAGGCATTTTCTGGTATATTTCTGTCTTCTCACTAAAAGGGGAAGAGAAAATTTGCACTAATATGGGCACCCCTGTTTCCTGACGCTCTGTTAGATTCTATTCATGGTTTTTCTCATATAAATCTTACAATCCAAGAGCTACGTTAGGGGCCCCGCCCACGGTCACACAATTAGCAGAGCTAGGATTCAAACCTAGTGACTTCCAAGCTTACCCTGGAACGCAAGCCTCAAACTCCTGTCACCAGAAAGAGTGACCTATCCCCAGCCCCTTAGACGATGAGCTTCCCAAGGCAGGAATCATGAAGCCCCATTAGATTGGTATCTCACTGAGCTCCATAAATCACGGAGACTGACTGAACCACCAGCTTCCAGAAAAGAAAGAGGAAAACATAGTCGCCATCCAAAGGCCAATGAAATATGAAGAAATATGTGCCTTCTTTTTCTCTACCAGCTTCTAAGGTGGCTGGAGGAAAAGAGGAAGGCGTCCAGCCAAGAGTGGTCAGCTACAGACCATCCTAGAGTCAGTAATAACATTTCCTGGTCCCAAAAGCACGTCTCTCAAACTGCAGGGATTCTGAGAAAATGATTCATTCATTCATCATCCAACAGATATTTACTGAACACCTACTGTCTGCCAAGGCATGTACTTGGTGTTGGGGACAGGGAACAAAGTATTCAGCGTCTGTCCCGAGGAAGCTAGCAGCTAGAGGCGGAATGATGCTGGGGCTCAGAGGCATTTGTGGAGTAGTGGCATCTCCTGACATACTACCTTAAATTTAGAGCTCAGGCAGTTTTGTGAGAGGAGGAGAAAGAGAAGTAAAGGAAACCAAACACGTTGCTATGCAACCAGGATGATATATTCTTAGCCAGAGCAAGCGGAGCAGCAGCGTGGTGCAGGGAGTGGGTGGGGGGAGGAGACGTGGGGGAGGCGGTGGCCCAGAAGTACCAACGGGAGGCAAAGGGGTGCACAGTGAGCACCCCCGCTGCTGGGCACATAGGCTTCACCCCTGGAGCAGCTCACAACTGGCCAATGCTCACCGGAGGTAGCCAGAATAATGTGGGGAGAGGCCCAGGAACCACAGAGAGAGGGCCTCCTGCCCAGCTGCAGAAACCCTTGTTCTAGGGCCTGGAATTAACCTTCCATTATTAAATCCAGGTCTGCACTGAGTACAAAGAACAGCATGAAGCCTGGCCTGCTTCCCGCCTGGGGGAACACACAGTCCACCCGGGGAGTACGACACACGTGCATAAACAGAGCATCAACAAGCATTTATTAAGCACCTCTTGCATGTTCCTTCTGCAAAGCACAGGATGCTGTGGGGCTGAGGGACAGCTCACACCAGTGTACAGCGTGGTGCGGATACATGCCTGCAGGGACACAGGCCTGAGTGTTAGACCTGGCTTGGCCATCCACAGGCTCTGTGCCGCCTGCAGCGAGGCTCTCTGGGCCCCAGTCTCTGGATCTCTAGAATGAGCAGTTCTGATATGGCTGAGTCCCTGACACTGTAAATGCAAACAGACTGCAGAGACAGCAGAATTGGGTATCAAATGGAATACTCGGGAAGCACTCTGAAAGAGGGGGGACTTGAGGATGCAGTGGGGGCGGGCGTCTAATCTATACTGAGGGCCTATTATGCACCCTTAGCTGACCATAAAGGGTTGTTTCCTCATTTTCAGGGCTGAAAAAGCCTAGCCTCAGGGAGGTTAAGTACCTTACTCACAGCTACACAGCTAGGAAGTAGCAGATGCAAGATTCAAACCCAGACCCACCTGGCTCTGTGGCCTGCACACTTGGCACTGGGTCACACTGCTTCTCAAAGACGGTAAGGCTTGCGTCCCAATGGGAAAGGAGAAGGACTGCAGGAAGCAACATGGGCAAAGATGTTGATGAGAACTGGCTGGGATTAATGCGGGATGGTTCCTGGGGATGAGGACGGGGCCATGAGTGAGAGGAGGGTGTGGTGAGCAGAAAGAATGAGAAGCCGGCAGTCCCTAACCCACACCCTGTACTGCGCTAAATGCTATGGAAAAGAAAACAGTATATTAAACAGTCCTTGCCCTGAATTAATCTGCAACCAGGGCGATAAAATGTGAAAATTAACAATCAGTGAAATGTTACAAAAATTGCCAAAGAAGGCATACAAAAATAAATCACAGCACAGTTTAAATGGGGGAAGTGGTGCTTCTGATTTGGGTGGGCTCAGGAGATTCAGTGCAGGACAGGGACTGGAGGCAGGCTTTAAAGGATTCCCAGAGAGGACGGGTGAGGGAGAGGGGAGACAGGTGAGGACCTGTGGGACAGTAAAAATCTCATCCTTTGGAGAAAAAGCAGGAAACATGCTCTGTGGAAGACCACTTCACTTAGGACAAAGAGCTGGTGGGAAACACTACAGACCAGTTGGGTTGGGTGAGACAATGGGGCCTCCAATGAGGGAGTGAAGGGTCCAATCCTTCACCAGAAGGCTATGAGAAGGCTGTGCTCGGGCAGGGGAAAGAAATGGCCAACAAGGAGTTGGCCATTAAGGAAACGAAGACAGCAGTGCTTGGAGGACCAGGGAAGGCACTGATAGGCATGGGGTGACAGGGTCCCAACTAGGCACTGAGGATGGCAAGGAAGCACCAGTCTCTTGGGTATTTCAAGGATGAACAGAAAAGTCCTAGTGACTGGGGAGCAGAAGAAGGAATCAAAATTGACCTAACTTCCAACCAAGAGAACGAGGGTCCCATATTCAGAACTAGAGAAGCCCAGCAAAAAATAAGATTTGTGGGGAGGGTGATGATGAGGTTGATCAGTTTCCTATTAGACATCCTGTCTAAGGTCTCTGTAGGCTATTCAAGTGAAAAAAAAAATCATGAATCCCAAACTGGAAAAGGAGACCTGAAGCTGGGGGAGGGTGGAAGGGGTCTCCCATCATCCAGGGTGAGACATCCCTCGGCTGCTCCTTAAGCCCCCAGGGAAGGCAAGCAACCTGAGCCAACATTTAATTATTCCCCTCAATAGAGCTAAAGAAGCTCTCAAACAGGGTCAGGCCCAGAAGAATCTAGTACACTTCCCTCTCTCAGCAGGACTTCTTTCTGGGATCACCAGCCTCGCCAGGGACAGAAAATCACCCTGCCCAGCATCTTGGTATAGAGACACAGGATATGACTCTGAAGTCAGAAAGATCCGGGTGTGAATGACAGTTGTTCCCCCGAGTGTCCATGGGCATCAGGATGCCCCACCTGTCTGAAAGGTAAATAAGCCAAGTGTCTTAGTGTCAGGTGCCCGGCATAGCGGAGGGCATACAGATGGCATCACCCCACCTGGGAGCAGGCCCTTCCATTCCTATTCACTCACTGCTCAATGATACAGTTTTTCCATTAAGGCCTAGTTACATGCCCTGGGGCAGCACAAAAAAATGTCGATTTCCCCTTCAACCAGCCAGAGGTTGGTCATGTGGGGTCTGGGGCACCACAAAGTGAATTCTATCCTCATGATAAAGTCTGACAGACACAGAGCAGAAGAAGGCTATAACTGCCCAGATTCCGTAAGCGCAGCCCCGGGCTCCCAGAATACCACCTGCAGCTGATTGTCGGGGGCACCTGAAACTCGACCGTTAGAGGGCTACTTCTTAAGTTTATTTAACACGCTTCTTGTAAATATAAAACTGTCCCGTGAGGAAAGCCCATTAATCTATTACCAGTCAATCATCAGTTACAAAATATACATTAATTTATCAGCTGCCTGGGCCAGCAAGGGTTTTGACGCCTTGGGGAGGCAGGAGGGGGTCCTCTTGGAGCTGAGATCACTGATCCTATTTGCAGAGGTTGAAGGGAGTCAGCAACCAGAGGGCAAAGGGACCCGACAGAGCAAGCTCACAGCTTCACGGGGGATCTGAATGAGAGAGGCCATAAAGGAGACATCCTGCTGGCTGGAACTGCCAGGTGACAATGTGGGACCCCAGGGGTATAATACGAGAGCCACCAGGGCCGAACCTTCTGCGCCTCCCGGAAGCACATTGCCACCTACCAGAGAAAAGCCATCTCCACCGCCCATAGAACCAAAATAAAAGGGATCAGACGCCTGGGTGGCTCAGCGGTTGAGCATCTGCCTTTGGCTCAGGGTGTGACCCTGGGGTCCCAAGATCGAGTCCCACATCGGGCTCCCTGCGTGGAGCCTGCTTCTCCCTCTGCCTGTGTCTCTGCCTCTCCCTCTGTGTGTCTCTCATGAATAAATAAATAAAATCTTTAAAAAACAAACAAAAAAATATAAAATAAAAGGGATCAAGGTGTACCAGGAGAGACTGAGGCCAGAGCTAGGAAGCACTTCCAGATAATGCAGAAATTCTGAGCTCTGCTTTCCCTGCCCCCACCACTCTCCTGAAACTGTTCCTTCAAAGATGACCCGTCATCTCCTGACATCCAGACCCCGGGGTTCTACTGCCTTCTCAGTAGACTAAAGGCCAATGCCCACACGCTCCTGGACGCCCCCGTGGAGGGAAGCCGGGGGGCACCCTGGCATGACCGCTCTCATCTTCCTTCCAGCTGTGACCCAGACTCCGCCTTGCTCCTCTGTGCACTTACCCCAGGCGGAGGGGCCACGGTCCGGCAGGTCTCAAGCAAGGCAGGAAGGACTGGTTCCAGACTCCCCCCAACACAGGGCCTAGCATATGGCCAGTACATAATAAGTCACGAAGAGAGATAGTGAATGCATTAAAATGCTGGCCAAAGGGACCCCTGGGTGGCTCAGCGGTTGAGCATCTGCCTTCGGCCCAAGGCCTGAACCTGGAGACCTGGGATCGATCCCACATCAGGGTCCCTATGTGGGGCCTGCTTCTCCCCCTGCCTGTGTCTCTGCCTCTCTCTCTCTATCTCTGTGTCTCTCATGAATAAATAAATAAATAAATCTTAAAAAATTAAAAAAAAAATGCTGGCCAAGGTACGGCTCAAGTGGATCACGCCATAGGAAGCCAGAGAAGGCAGGGCGCTCGGTGGGGTTTGCGAGGAAGCTCCACTTACTCAACCGATGGCTGGACTGTGGTGCACAAACACCCAGTCAGCATATTTTCTCCAGAGAACAAGTGAAACGGAGTGCTCAACCTCAGGGCCCTCTGCCCCCTGCACTCGGGTCTTCTGCATCCCTGCAGTCGTTCCCACAGAGGACCCTATGACCACAGAAGAACGTCCCAAGAACGGATCCCGAGAGGAGAGAGCTTCGCTGCCACGCAGGGACCCTCCTGCTCGGGGCCAGCTTCTCCAGCAGCCCCGCTGCAGGCCCCCTAGCGCCCTCCCTGACCCTGCCCTTGCCTGGGATGCACCAACGATCTCTGCAACAAGCTCTTCCTGCCATCCTACGTCTGTAGTGTACGCACCATGGTCCAGACACAGATGGACAGCATCGGAGAACACCACCCTCCTCACCTGTGGGCCCCTCACCCCATGGTGTCCCCTTTCCTTCCAGCAGAGGTGCCCTGGCAGCGATGCCATGCTCTCCCCCCAACAAATGGGGAGCTCTCCGGGGAACCAAAGCCATGACGGAGAGCCACCATCGGTCCTTGACTCCTCCCTCCTCTGTAACGACCACTTCCCTTCAGCACCCAGCAGTGAACACCCAGTGTTGACTCTTCCCCTGCGGGCCCCTCCCCACCCCTGTTCCCGCCGGGGACTCAGAGCCACAGAACCAAGAGGCACATCATGGGAGGGGGAGAAGTGACTACGGGGGGGGGGGGGGGGGGGGGGGAAGGAGAGGTGGCAGGTGGCGACGCTCTGGAGGACCTCTCGGTGGCCTCAGCAGACTCTCAGCCATGCCGCCCTGGCCACCCTCCCACCCTCGGCCCTGACTGTTGAGAGGTCCCCTCCCATCTGCTGCTCCACCTCTGCCCATTGAGCATGAAACACTGAGATTTGTTGGATATTCTGAGCAGCAGAGCCCATGCGAGAGAGTTGCCAAGGCAACGGAGCCCTCTTCTTTGGTATAAATACTCATGGGTGATACCCCTGAGGAGTCGAGCACAGACACCTCCCCCTCGTCTTTTAGTCGGGTCTGGTGGGCTTCCAAGTCGGAGGAGCCGTGGCTGCTTCGGACCAGGCAGTGAAGGGGGCAAGGCCCTCCAGACCAGCGGAGTCACTGTCCAGGGAACAGGCCAGCGGGAGAGAGGACCTTGCAGTTCGGACTGGATGCCCGGCTCCCCCTGGGCCACAGGCAGGCGTGGACAGACAGAAGGCTGGAAGGGCACGTCTGGAGCCGCACTAGCAGGACACAGCACCCAGAACAGGCCCGTGAACCCTGAGATGCCGGCCTGCTGGGGCCACCAAGAAACGGCGGGGACTTTATGATCTGGCTAAGGCTGCTCTGACCTCCCTTCTTTCCTTTTCTTTCTTCTTTTCCACACCTTAACGTCTGCGCCTCTTCCAGGTGGCTAATGGCCCGAGGCCTGAGGGTGCCATGCATGCAAACACACACCACAGACACCCGGGAAAGGGGGTTGTCTTCACACGGGGACACAACAGGGCAGATCACAACTAGGGCCTGGATGGGGGCAAGTCTCACTCCAAAAGCAGACACAGGTGGGCTGGGACAGAGACGGCGCGGGACGGCAGGCAGGGACGGTTCTGGTTACTTTACCTGGACGGGAATCAGCTGAGAGCAGCAGGAGAGGCCTCGCACACGGAAGGACACGTGTGCTGATGTTCTTATACCTTCCTTCACGTACTCAGATCTCCTGTCCCCGGTGCCCGCAGTCCATAGTCCAGGCAGAGGGACAGAGAACCAGGGGCACAGAGCAGGATCCAGAAAGATGATCTACCGCTGCCCAAACTGTCCCGACCCAGTCCGCCTTCGGTCACAAACTCTGCTAAGCTCACTGTTCCCCAGGGTCACTAACAGCCACAGCGAACACACTTCAGAGCCAAGAGGAAAAGAAAGAAAAGGCAAATGCCCCTGCCCCGACCACCCAGCTTGGCAGTGCCTTTCTCCTCTCAGGCAGAGGTCACCGAGGGGCTGGCCCTGGGCAGGGCTTGGCTCAAGGTCCTCTGTTGGGGTCAAAGGCCAGGCTGGTTGGGAGGGCCGGGGAGCTCCCAGAAACATGTTTAGGACTCACCAGGCCATTCTTGCATTTACAGTGACAGAGGCTGAGCCACCCAACTCTGAGGGAGCCCAAGGGCTTGTCTTCTTTGGCGGTGGGGGGGTCCCACTCCTGGCTCAAATGCCATGCACACCACCTCTCCCAGCAAGAAGTAAAGCCCGTCTGGGTAGGAAAGGGAAGGCTGGCCCTCGCGCAGCCAGCAGTGGAAGGGCCTCGTACAGTGAGCTCCACGGCGTTGGGCAGAAAACACGCCAAAGCCACCAGCCCTCCTCCGTTACCTCAACGCCACTGATGAGGCTCTCGGAGTGGAAGGGGATCTCCACATTCTCGACAGGGTCCAAGCACACGGCCTCTCCCCACTCGGCCCCAGGCAGTGGGCCACGTGCGCAGGGCCCGCACCTCACGGCTGCAGCATCAGGCCCCCGCATGGAGTGTCCTGCTCTGGGGGCTCCTCACACGCGGCCTCCTCTTCCATCTGTGCCAGACACAGCCGGGTGCTGGGCGCCGGCTCCTAACACACCTGCCCTGGGCCTTGAGGAGACTTGGGTCAGTGCTTGCTGAGGTGGGTCTCTGCTTGGGTGAGCTGCCTCTGCAGGAAAGGACTCCTCGGTTTGCCTGGCTGGGGACTAGGGACAGATGTGGTGGACGCGGCCCTCTCCTTCTGCTTGGAAATCCCCAGTGCTTGTGTTAGCTACTGACCGGCCCCTGCTCCTCTCTGCCCCTTGAAACCTCGTCCTGCTGCTCACATTGCCTCTGGGGTCCACCTCGCTGCTCTGCTCCAGGCAGGAGGCCTCACGCGGCTCCTGCTCTCGGTGCTCCTCCTGCAGCTGCCGCTCCTCCTCTGCCCACTGCGTCTCCCCCAGCCAGCCATTCTCCTCCTCCTTCCCTGCTTTGGCCTAGAAGTTGTCTCTGCCAACCCTTCCGATCTCAGATGTGGCACCAGTCTTCTGGTACACAGAGTCCACGAGGGGCCCATGTCCTAGAAACGGCTGCTCTCCCTGTGGAAGGCAAAGTTGGCACCTGAGGCCCTGGCCACCTTCCACCTGATGCCTGATGCACTCAGGTGCCATGTGCTCCTCGGTCCTCGCATCCACAGTCACACGGGCCCCTTCAGAAAGCTGGCCAGCATGCTGACATGGTTGGTGCACACTCCCTTCCACACATCGTTGACACCCTCACCTGTCCTGTTGACGAGGACAAGCTTGGGCAGGCCGGATTTGGGATCCTTCACCCTTGAGATCCTCCAGAAGGCGTCCATCACCTTCCCGCCATTGAGCTCCTCCTCCATTTCCCCCAGGCGCCCTCCCCAGTGCCGGCCACACAGATGTCTCTGCCGTTACCCTCATAGGTAGGGAGCCCAGTCAGCTGGGAACGTCTCAGTGGCTACTCCTATGCAGGCCTCCAGCAGCGCCCGCCCGTTCTGGCTCAGGTTCACAGCCACGGCCAGCCCCATGGTCCCTGCATCACCATCACCCTGACCTCTCGCATTTTCCACACTTCCTCCCAGACCCACAAAAGCACAAACTGCACAAAAGACAATGAATGCTAGGATCAAGCAACCATGTCCCAGTGCTGTTTGGGGAAGACCATGCCCTCCTACCCCTGCCCTAAGCAGATGTCCATTCAGCCATCCTCTGCATCCAACCCACACCCACGGCATCAATTTTAGCCCATTCCCTTCCCTAGATCCCAATCCTCCCATCTGTAAAAAGTAGCAGAGGAGAGCTTTCCTCTCCTCCTTCCAACCTCCAGTATTTCCAGAAAAGAAAAAACAAACAAACAAAAAAAAAGTAAAATGAAATTTTATGTGTGAGGACTCCTCAGAGACACTCTTCTAAGAAGTATCAGTACCAGCAGCCCTACTGCCAGAGGTAGGGGTCCCCAAGAGTCCTTGTTCTCGTGCTCTGAGGGAGGGATAAAACAACAATCCAGAACAAGTATCTTACATTCATTTCCCCTTTCCATCCCCATCCTCACCATCGCTCCCCACAAACATCCACTGAACCTAACCTGAGCTACCCACACACTAGGAGCCATACCCCAACATCACTCAGCCCATTATCCCTGCCCATCTCACACTCACTCAGCCTGCAGAACCACTGGGCTCGGCCTTCCCACAGCCTTCCCCAGCCACACAACCCAAAGGATTCTTCCCCCAACTCTCGAAGACCTGTCTGCACCAATTATGGGATACATCATACTCTGCATTTTATCATTTATTTTCTTTGGTGGCCCCACATAGCATTTAGAACAGTGCTGTGCACACAGCAAGCACTTAAGTGAAAACTTGTTTTGGGTGCATTTTAAAAAATCATTCATTTTTCAACAAAACCTGGCTACTTGAGTCTCCAGGTGTCCAAGACATCCCTCCAGAAGGAGAATGGAAACCTCCACATCCTCTGCTGCATTTGCCAGCACAGCTCTCCTCCTCGCCTTCTAAACACACATTCTTGCTCTGTCCTGGAGCTTCCTTTCCAACGTCAGTTATCCAAACTGTCACAGCTGCTCCCCCTTATCGGGCCTTTCCCCTATTCAGCATGACTCAGGACCCCACTCCCCAACTTCTGACATCACTAAACCATTTCCTAAATGTCCTATGGGGCACAAACAAGGGGTAACGTTAAAGCAGCATCACCAGCTTCATAGCACACGCTCTGGGACATGGACATCCGTGGCCATCCTCTGTCAGGCCACACTTTGCACCAGCAGTCTGTGTCCTGGGTTAGGAGTCTAGGACCTCTTAGATTCCCTAAACCTCCACTCAGAATTTCTAAATATGCAACAGCTAGTATGTTTCCTGGCAGGAAACTGGTATTGTTCTTCCCTGTGAGGAAACTCTAAAGACCAATGAGTAAAAAAATAAATAAAATAAAGACCAATGATTTCTATCTTCCTCCCAGAGGTTAAGTAGATATCAAGGCCACCCCATTTGTCCTCCCAGGCTCCCTTCGAGGCCTAGAATCATGGTAAGAGGGTGGGTTTTGCTACCAGGCAAGCAGGGCTCAAATCCTTGGACAATTCGGTGATGTGCTTGATTTAATCAGCAGCTACTGAGTGCCTATTTTTGTTCCAAGGGATGAGGGTCCAGCAGCAGCAGCGATACCTAGAAACTTTAGAAATGCAAATTCCTGGGCCAACCCCACTGATGTAGCTGCCCTCATAACCCTTAGGAAAACATGGCCAAAGCCAGAACATGACCAATGTTCAGCTTTGCTCATCAATGGATGCCAGGCTGGGACTCCAACGGAGCAGAGGGAGGCGGGGGAGGGGGGCGCACAGGGAAATAGTTGTGTCATTCAGTGGCATTTAGTTTCCCAATCACAAACTCGGAGAGTGGGGCCAGTAATGTGTTTTAACAGACTCTCCAACTGATTCTGATACATACTCCACTTTGAGGACCACGAATCTAGACCCTCAGATACCAAAAATGGGAAACCTACAATCTAGACCAGAGGTTCTTGTCACTAGCTACACATTAAAACCATCTGGGGAGCTTTTAAAATAATACCAAAGCCTGGTCCCATCCCAGACCAAGTCCATTAGGATCTCTAGGAGTACACAAATAGCCATAATGCAATGTGCAGAGTGCGAAGATTGAACAAGTGTACAATGAGAAGGGAGAAGGCAGCGAAGAGATCAGAGGAAGTGGCTTCACTATATGCACCTGTTTTCCCATCTGTAAAATGGGGATCATAATGTCCATCTCACATGAGATGATACGTATACATGCCTGGTATGCAGCAGATGCTCAGTCTGCATCAGTTCTCTCCCTTCCCCCAGACCAGGCCCCTTGCTGACTCTGAGCTCGGCAACTAGACCGATATATTTAGAATGTCCCCTACGTGGGTTCATCATTGAGAACCCCAGCCACGAAGGAAAAGGACTCACAGCCAGAGTTCTCTCCAGCAGCCATCTAGATGTCCCCAGTGCCTTCAGTCACTGTTCTGAAAAACAGCCTGAATCTTTGGGAACCAGTCTGTCCCCAGAGGGCTGCTCATAGCTCAGACTCCAGCTCTAACATCCTCAGCTCTTTCAAAGAACAGCTCTTTAAAACAACTTTACAAAGGCCATTTGAATTACACAAGGAACACATTGTCCTATTCCCACTCTTCTCAAGCTCTTTTTGCCTGTGGTTCCAGGCAGGTCCACTGGCTCGGGATGAGCTCTCTCCCCATCAGGCGGTCCTCCCTGATGCAGATCCTCTCGTTATTCAACCTCTCTTCCCAGCAACATCTGAATTCAGGTTTATAGGGGATTTGGCAATAACCCCAAATGCCCCAAATTTGGCATCCACCCCCTCCCTCCCCACAAGGCACAGGAGTGGGTGGGCAGTCACAGTGCCCTGGGTCCCCTATGATGCTGCAGACACACAAGCAACCCACGACCCTCCCAAATAGAGCAGAGAAATGGGACTTCCTTGTAGCTGCCTCCTTGGACTCTGTGCTTACCCCAGAAAACATTTTTGGTCTCCTGTTGAGAACACCCTTTGCTGTCATTTTAAAATAAACAATAAACAAAACTGTCATTACTTTGGAGGCAAACCTTGGCTTTTTATTTTTGGGTTTTGTTTTTTGTTTTGTTTTGAAGACTAAAACCACTATCACTCAGCTTGCCCAGATTTGATTCCTTCTTTTCCTAGATTTCCCCCAGTGAAGCTGGGCTGTTTCCAAAAATCAAATTAACATTCAAAGAACAGGGTTTTGCCACCATTAAGAATAGTTCAGAAGTAAAGAGAAAAAAAAAAAAAAGAAAAGAAATCTGCAGCACCACACTGGAGGACAGTTCCCAGGATGCAGAGCCCACAGGGTTTGATCACAGGTGGCATCCCTGGCCTCGGCCCCCTCCGGGGCCTGCTTTGAAGGGAGTGCCACTTCGGGTGGGAGTGGGCAGGGAAGGGGTCAGTAAGCCATCATCTCTGAGGAGCTTCAGAAAGCAAACTTCCACACCAACTAAGGGAGTGGCAGATGGGTCACAGAGAGAAGGGATAAGGCTTCAGAAAAAAGGGCAGAGACACCCCCAAAAGCAGGAACCAGGACTATTCTCTAAAGAGGTGGGGGCTGCCAGGGGAGAAACAGTATCTTCAGAGGCCAAAGCCTGGCCTAGTTTCCTGCCCCTGACTCACAGAACCCCCACAGAAGAATCTGGAACATGAGATAGGAAGAAAAATCCCTGCAGAAATGGTCTTGAAGGAACAGGAGCAATAAAGGTGCCACGCAGCTTTTCTCTAGTTCCCCGAGCAGTAACTCTAGGGCCGATTCCTTCGCAGACCCTGCAAGGCACCCTCTCCCGGCCCCAGCAGCCCTCCTCTTCCTTCCCCAAGTCCTGCCATGTGCAAAATCAGACCTCTGCCCAGGCTGGCCTGAGAATGAGATATTTTCTCCTTGGCTCTGCATTTCCATTCAGCCTTCAAAAGCTCAGGCCGGGCATGAAGCCCACAAGTGTGTCGTGCTACACCTCAGTGCTCATCTCCCCAGCTCCGGCAGCTTTCTCCCCTCTGGCTTTTTCCTCCTCACACCAGTATTGTCTCTGGCTCGGGTGCCAGAGCCCAGGCCTTGGAAGCACTGATGGAGCTGCCCACCCCGCCCCCGCCAACCCTTAGAAAAACATGGCCAAGACCAGAACATGACCAATGTTTAGCTTGCTCATCAATGCATGCCAGGCTGTGACTCCAACGGAGCGGAGGGAGGCAGGGGGCACGGGGAAATAGTTGTGTCATTCAGCGGCTCTTAGTCATCTGTACTCATGGTAGAAAGAGATACTGGGTAATCAACATGATGGATAATCAATAATCCAGAATAATAGGCATTATTGTTAGGAGACAACATGACTTTTCACAGCAGAATTATGAAGGATCTATTTGTTCAAGAATGCATCTGCCTTTCCTGAGCACAAAGACTAGGAATGGTAGAAAATAGCCACATGAAACGAGAAAGTCAGTTCAGGATTTAAGACTGACCACATAATAGAGGTACAGGAACAACTGAGAGTCAGCTGTGTGAGGAACAAACATACAAAATTAAAGCTGAGAAGAACCCAAGGTATCTAGCACCCCATTGTACAGATGAGAAAACTAAGGCCCAGAGAAGTGAAGTGACTGCCTCGTATCACAAAGCCATTTGGTACAAGAGCAGGAACTAGACCAAGATGGTCCAAACAGAGCACTGTTCACTTAGCCACCTGAGTCCAAAGGCTTCACCTGAAAAAGAACTATCATCCTGAACCCCTGACGCTGACCAGAGTGACCCCTGGACTTCAGATCTCATGGCACTGGCTGTTTCCGTAATCACCGTACTTCCCTACACACGAGTCACCCTTATGTGTGCTACTGACTGCCCTCGGCTACGTACCAAAATGATTCATAAATCATTGCCCAATTATCTGAAGTCACAACACGGTCTTTGATGGCAGCACTTCATAGGATTCAAATCAGTAGCTGGTAATAGATTTCCTCAAGTTCAAGTATAACAATCATCTTGGTATCTGGGTGACTCTTGATTTTTCCTAAAACTCTTCGACATATTGTACCTAACGTGATGTTCACCAAACCCTGGAGGTTAAAGGTGACAGAGCGATTGAAATACCTATTTCGTAGACTTCCCTGGCGAACATACCCAGAAGTAAACAGCTGGCAAGAGGGGTAGAGAGACTATAACAGAAGCCTCCTGACTTCCAGACCGGAGCTGTTTCCTGAGGAAATTGAGAGCAGGAGTAAAAAGCTACAATTCACAAGAAGCGGGGGCACCTGGGTGGCTCAGTGGGCTAAACATCCAACTCTTAATTTCGGCCCAGGTCACGATTTGAGGGTTGTGAGATCCAGCCCCGCACTGGGCTCTGTGCTGGGGCTAGAGCTTACTTAAGATTCTCTCTCTCCCTCTCCAAACCCTGTCCCCCCGTCCCGCTCACTCTCAAATAAATAAATAAATAAATAAATAAATAAATAAATAAATAAATAAATAAATAAAATTAAAAAAAAAATTCACAAGAAGCTTCAGAAGCAAGAGCCATAAGGACACATCAGTTATCAAACCAGCAGACAAACAGAAGATACAGGAGCAAACTGCTCATTCATACTTCAGCAATGCCTCCTTTTTCTTTCTTTTCTTTTCTTTTCTTTTCTTTTCTTTTCTTTTCTTTTCTTTTCTTTTCTATCAAAGTATAACTTGAACACAGTAAAGTGTGCAAAGCACAAGGGAAGAGCTGGGTAAATCTTTGCATATGTATGCCTTGGTGTACCCACCATCCAGATGGTGATGTAGAGCATTTACAACTACCCAAAGGTTCCCTCACACCCAGTTCCAATCCAGAATGATCTTATCAGACCTCTACCCCACACACCAGGTTTCGCTTGTTCCTAAACTTCATATAAATGAGTGTAGTATATATGCTTTATGTGGCTTGTTTGCTGCACATTCTGTTTGTAAGATTTCTCCATGCTGCTGGTATGCCAATAGTAGGCTCTTTCTCCTTGCTGGATGACACCCTGCTGCATCAATACACCACAATGTATTTATCTATTCTACTGCTTGTAGAAGTATCCCCGGTTTGGGACTCTTATGATTGAAACTGATATGAATGTTCTTGTACATATTTCAATGAAGATAAAGCCTCATATCTGTTGAGGATATCCAGGTGCAGAATCGTAGGGTCATGGGAATATGCATAATCAATACCACCTAAATTCTTTCAAAGTGATTGCACCAGTGTTCAGCTCCTCCCTTGGCAAAGAGAGTTCCAGGAGTGCCACACCCTTACCAACACTTGGTATTACTGGCAAAGAGTGTTCTTTAAATTCTCTCTGGATAAAAATAAAATAAAATAAAAAATAAATAAATTCTCTCTGGAAAACAAGGCATCCCAGGTAGATTTCCAGCCAGACAACTGACTTTAGTCTCCAAGTCGCTTTTTAAAAAATTCTAACAATTTTACTTGAACACAGTAAACCACTTAACCCTCGCCGGGCCGTAGTGAGATGTATGGAGAGATATCTGCCCCTCTGTCAAATATCTAGGGATTTCACTGTTTCCTCCTTCCTGGAGAGACATCATTACTGTATCACCAAGCCATAGCATCTCCCTTTAATCTCTGTTCTAAGAAATATTCAAGATGGAATATTCAATCAGGAACTTGAATTTGCACACAATCATAAGTCTTAGTATGCATGGGCTTCTTTGCTGCTATAAGGCTATTTGTAACTTCTGAATGGTGAAGGTTGCCCCATAAATAAATGAGTTATTGCTCTTTTCATTTGTTTCTATGTAGCTTGGAAAACGTTACTCAAACAATCAACACACACTTATAAAGCACATATTTTAGGTTACTGAGCTAGGCATTCTAGAAGACACAGGCACACACACAAAATCCAACAAGGCTTTCCTCGAGGGGACAGGGCCCTAGGGTAAACCACATGGAATGTTGTCACCTGCCTTCTTCCTCTCACTTTACCCAGCCAACCTGTTTCAAGATAAAATGAGGCTAAAACAAACAAAGCAAGCCTTGGCCCTTACTTTTGGTGAAAGCAAGTCTTAAGGAAATGAAAATGGAAGAAGGAAATAGTCCTGCACAACTGCACATAGGGCCATGGTGATAGAGGAAACGAGTGACTGAAGGTGATGACTATAATGTCTAGTTTTCTCTTGGCACTAAGTCAGGCTCCACCTTATCCCTTCCCTCCCTGACCTCTGCCCACCACCACCTTCCTTCTCTCCAGCTACTTTCTCTTGATGCCATTGCCAACTGATGGAGGCAGAGCATGCTATCCAGTCCACACTTTACCACCAAATGCAGTGCCCAAGACAAGACATATTCCCCAATCTAACAAAATATATCACACTTAAAGAACAGACCTATGGTGATCACTAAATGTAAGATGGAGTCTCTATGGACTGGTATGTACAGGCAAAGAGTGGATGAGTCTCAAACTGGTCCTTAAATCAAGTTAGACTTAAGGCAGAACAGTGGAGCACTGGTGGAGAGTGCTTTGCTCTCTAACAGAACAAAGGACAAGAGTAAGAAGAAACATGGGACCAGTAGAGTCTGTAAAAAAGGACAAGCCTATCTAAGTGGCTTTCCACACCACTAGGCTGCTGGGACATGATTCGGCTACCACTCCTGAGTATGGCCTGATTCCCTTATTAAAACAAAAGCTGTCAGAGCACAGTGACTGAGAATTTTAAGGACTTTCTTAAAAACTCTCTCACATAAGCAGACAGATGAGGCTATGCACAATTTTGCTCATCAGCATTCTACAGCTCTCAATTCATAGTTTCTGGATTGGCTCTCTAGATGTCAAGTGCAAATGACGGAGGGCCAACTCCATGGCTTTTCTGGATTGAAAAGCTGATTCTGTCCCTGTGCAGCAGGGTAACCATGTTGACAGGGCAGCTAGCCTTGGAGAGTGGGGGATGGGACTAGGAACAGGCATAGGAGTATCAGACCCATGAGGTGACTCTAGACCCAGAAGCCTTTGGAGCCAGTTGAAGAAGGCAGAGAGCACATCCGAGTAGGGGCATAATTCCAGGGCCATCCACATGAAGACACAGTTCTTAGATCACAATGCTCCCCTCTTACTTTTTCTCCATGTATCTTCTTGGGGCCAAAATCAATATTGCTCAGAAATCTAAAGTCCCATTCCATCCTGAGGGGCCACTGACTTCTTGTCACTTAATTTAAATTTTCATTTGGTTTTCCTTATACTGTCAATTCATAAGGAATATCTTTCTTCTGGTAGTAAAACTACTACTTTCAAATGGCCAATCAGTACAATGGGATTGGGCAACACCTCCATTCTTAGCCCAAAAGTACATTTCCCCTCAGGCTTCTGTCCTCATCATTAACCTTTGCAGGAAACACATCTTTTTTGGAGACAAATATCTTTTTTTAATTTTTTTATTTTTTTAAAGATTTTATTTATTCATTCATGAGAGACACAGAGAGAGAGAGAGAGAGGCAGAGACACAGGCAGAGGGAGAAGCAGGCTCCTCGCAGGGAGCCCGATGCGGGACTCAACCCCCAGACTGGGATCACGCCCTGAGCCGAAGGCAGATGCCCAAACACTGGGCCACCCAGGCATCCCAGAGACAATATCTTTTAACATATAAAAAGTAACTGGTAGAAAGAGGGGCAAGGAGTAGCCATCAAACAAACATAACATTAGTTGAAAGCATGTATTTCTCAACATTCCAATCTTTTGGTTTTCTCTGATCATTAACTGATCTTTTTCCGCTGACAAATTTGACTATAGGTATAACGAACGATTTGACAAAAGTCAGAGGGACATACACCAGTAAGTGTTTCATGAGGGCAGAGAGTTGGCCTTATTCATTGCTGTCTTCCTAGCACTTACCATAGACCTGCACACATACAAAAAGATTTAACTAAATATTCATGGAAGGAATACATGAAAGAAGAAAATAAATGAGTAATTTAAAACATTACATACATCAAAGGCATAAACTCTTTTTTAAGGTTTTATTTAAATTCCAGTTAATATACAGTATAATATTAGTTTCAGGCGTACAATATAGTGATTCAACACTTACATACATCAGCCGGTGCTCATCATAGCAAGTGGACTCCTTAATCCTCATCACCTACTTAATTCATCCCCCCACCTCCTCTCTGGTAACCATCAGTTTGTCCTCTATAATTAAGAGTCTTTTTCTTGGTTTGCCTCTCTTTTTTCCTTTTGCTCGTTTGCTTTGTTTCTTAAATTCCACATATGAATGAAATCATATGGTAATTGTCTTTCCTTACTTCACTTAGCGTATTATACTCCAGATCCATCCATGTTGTTGCAAATGGCAAGGTTTCATTCTTTTTGCTGGCTGAGTAATATTCCATTGAATATATACACCACATCTTCTTTATCCACCCATCAGCTGATGGACATATGTATCATTTCCATAGTTTGGCTATTGTTGATACTGCTGCTAAAAACATCAGGATGCATGTACCTCTTTGAATCTGTATCTTTGTCTTATTTGGGTAAATACCTAGTAGTGCATTGCTGTATCGTAAGCTACTTCTATTTTTAACTTTTTAAAGGAAACTCTATACTGTTTTCCACAGTGACTGCACCAGTTTGCATTCCCATCAATCATGCATGGAGGTTCCCCTTCCCCTTTCTCCACATCCTCACCCAAAAGGATAAATTATTAAGGAACACAAAATAACAGACAGGTTGTGCCTATAAAACTGGGATAACAGTAATAAGGGAAGCATAAGAGAAAGAAAACAAAATTAAGGACACAAGGATCAATCAAAAAGTCTAAAGCATTGCCAAATAGACTGTGTCGTAATAAAAACTGCTGTCCTCAATTACCTGAATGACTTCAAGCACGAATGAAATTATATAGCTCTGTATTACTCAAGAGGGCTGACCTAAGATCAACATGCCTAAATTAGACAAAGTCAGGTTTCCATTACATAAAATAATTTACTAACAATTAGATCTGTCCAGTAATAAAATGAGTTGTCTTGTGGAGTCCTGAGCACTTTGTCACAGAAGATATGGATCATCACCAGTCAGGGACCGTCCAGAGGCGATTTCTGCCTCAAGTGGAAGTTAGACTCAAAAGACTCTGCGACCTCATCCATAACGAATATTGTACTAGTCTAGAACTTGTGGTCACAAGTGAATAGAGTCAAGCAAAGTAGACTTTCTGCAAGAGGAAAGTTTGGAATCAGATTGGGAAGGAAGTGACCCGGAATGGCAAGTTAGTCTAGTTTACTACAATGAATATTAGACTGTAGGACCTAAAAACCTCACTAAGCAGAAGAGGACTAGAAAAATCACCCAGAATGATTGTGTCAGGAACACTTTAGGGTCCATGCTTATTATTCTCAGAAATAGAGTAAATTGAGACCTTCCTATATTGGCAGATAGTCCTAACCTGGATCAAACTGAAAAGTAAAAATATTACCAGATATTTCACAAGTTGATGCAACATGGAGACTCCATAGAGTTTGAAATTACGGGAAGCCAACAACAAGGCAAGTCTAACCCACAAATCTGTAACCAATTTGAAATTTGTGAATGATGGTCTCTGAGCTGCCGCCATAAAAGCACCATCCTGGCAGCCTTGAACTTTGTCATTATCGAACCAGGGGTCATTATTTTGTGGATCCTATATTGTACCTAGGCCAGACAGACAATAGCACCTTCTTCTTTCATTTTGCTTGGATAACAGCCAAATACAAGTCACTTTACTCTGACTTAAAGAGTATTGTACCCATCTGTTCACAATCGATGGGAATAATTGAGGGGTGGAAAGTGCCAGGTACTCTTGGACAATTCTATGGAAGTGGGTCAGGGGCTTTCTTGGCTCTTTGCCATGTGACAACACTCCCTTCATCTGCGAACATATGGACTTGATGAAACTGTCACTTGGAGAGCATGGTACAGCAGGGCCTGGGCCATTCCATTTCCATGAGAAATTTTACCTAAGTTATAGCAAGGGAATAGCCTTTACATCCTGTGTTACATCATAAGAAATTCTTGCAAGCATTTAACTTTGTGTTAATCTCTCTTAGGAGAATCTGGCTCTGTGACCACAAAGTAAAACGGGAAGTTGTGACTGGATGTCACTGCTGTCCACCGTCTTGAGCTTAAAGCAGGGAAGTAAATCACCACGAAGGAGAGAAGTGGCCAGGTGATGTCCTGAGACTACAGACAGACATGCAGTGTCCACCTTTCTTAAGATGGAGCAGTCGCAGGAGGCAGGAAGGGCTCTCAAACATTTGCTCACACATCGGAGTGAGAGAAACCTCACAAACAATGCCCGGTAAAACAGTTTGCGCAATACTGGATTATTTTCAAACATAATTTTGAATAAAAAATAACGGTGCCTTACTGAAAAATCCTTCTGATGTCTGTCTTTTCAAGTGCAGAAATTTTCACTTATGATTTATTTAAAAAGAGAGAAGAGAATCATTCATTTGAGGCCTGGCAAAGGTAAGGAAGTCTCTCTTAACTCTTAGCCCGGAATTCCCCAAACCATAATCCTCTTTTATTCAATCTTTCTACAGTAAACATCACGGTAAGCCATGAAGGCAGAAGAGATGTCACGAAAGGGTACCCTGGAGTCAACAGGGAGCACTGGAAGATGAGATGTTAGGTTTCGTGGTACAAGCTGATGAGTTATCTCCTTTTTCTCCACACCTCCCTTACACAGCAGGGCCCAAAGCAAGATGGGGCCACCATAGCTTCAGGAAATACCTGATCAGCACAGCCTGGTCCTACAACCAGAGGGGCTGATGGCTTAATTGCGGGTCTTCCAGATTCTTGACATCTTTGCTCTCCTCCTAAGTATCTCCCTGCTTGCAGGGGAATCAAAGGCAAAGAAAGAGTGGAAGGAACCCATTCCAAGGCATTTTGCTGTTTGTGAGCAGTACGCTGAAAACATTTCTAGGAAAAGGGGATTATGTTAAAAAGAGATGTTTGTGTTTCCTCTGATTTCAATTATTCAGACCCTCGGTGCCCTCGACTCCCCCCAGCCTCCCTTGCACATCCAGGAATAAAGAAGAGTGGACGGGAATACCAATGTCTGCCAACATTGCCAGGAGCACAACATGCATCCCTCGGCCCACCACAATCACGGCTTCTTCTCCTTTACATGACAGCTCAAGGTCACCTGCTCCTGGAACTCTGGCTTACTCACTACACTGGCTCTAACCTTGTGCCTCCCTCTTCACAATATTAGCAGCTTTGACTCATGTCCTGCACATCTGTCTATCCTCATGAGTAGGAACTGACAACATGAGATAACAGAACAAAGCAAGAGGTACTGGATTCAAGGCTTGGCTTCTTCTTGCTAGCTGGGCAACCTTAGGCAAAATCTCTTAACCTGTTTGAGCTTCAGTTTCCTCATCCAGAAAAGGGCGAGGATAATCATTGCCCTACCTATCTCAAAAGAATATTGTGGATTTCAAATGAGATAATATATGTGAAAGCTTTTTATAAATCATAAAGAGGCTATTTCCATTGGCAGCGGTGCAAAGACCGTATCTCTTCCTTATACTTCCAGCATCTGAAATAGGGTTGTGCCCTCTCTGCGGGCTCAGCACAGATTTGGCTTAAATGTCACTGAATGCTCTTCTTGTCCCCACAGTGCTAAAGGCAGACCCTCTCCCCAGCTTTACCATGTATGATCAGAAGTCAAGTTTCCATGCACATCATCACAGAGATGCCCACTGGGAAGGATCCTACAGTCTGGCTTCGTGTATTCCCAGACATGAGACAGGGATAGCAGATCCAGCCCTCAAAGCCTATTTGAGGACACAATAGCAGCAGCAGAGTAGTGGCAAGCTTCCTCCAGCAATACAGGCCACATTGGGACATCTAGTCCCACTTCGCAGAAGTAAGTCATCCCCATGACACCAGAAATTTTTTCTCCTTCTCCTTAGCACCGTCATCTGCAGAACTCCCATTACAACCACTGCAGCCAAACTCCCTGGCACCACTCACTTCACCACTTGGCAAGCTTAACAGCCCATAGTTCTTTTATGGGGACTTGTTTTTAGAGTCAACCGAAATCTCCAATCGCCCAGCAGAAAGCACCTGGGAGACCAAAGAGAGGAGGATGCTATGTGACATCTGAAGCCACTAATTGCCCATCCTCCCTGCAGCAGGGTGCTGACGGTGTCCTGTCTTTTTCCCTGAGTGTCTGTGAGCAGGTCTGTCTGTGATTAGGAGCACTTACAGTGATACTAACTCTACATCTTCAACAGCTGACACCTAGAAGCATCTCCTTTGTTTTACAACAAAGCAAATTCAATAATTAATGGCCTTTTGGAGAATTTCAATCCACAGCCTCATTCAATGGGGCTTCAAAGGCATCTCTAAACTATAGAAATGCTTCAAGTAAAAACGAATCACTATTTCTTGCACTTTGTCATGCAATCAAGTTCATGGGCCCCAGAGTCAACCCTTCCCTAATGGTCTGCTAAAGAAAGTAAGAAATGGCTGAGTGCTCATGAGTGACTTGTACAGTATTTTATAAACATGAAAGAGGAATCACTAGCAGAGTGCTGTGGAGGTGGCAGTGGTTTCCTGTGAAAAACTGAAATGCCCACCCCAGTACTACCCAAATTCCATCATGTTTTAAATATCTCACTCAAAGCTGGACGTCTTCCACAGGGCTTTCTCTGATCGCTCCAGCCTAGCAAAATTCATTCATTCAACATTTATTTATTTTAGCATCATATGTACCAGGCACTGTGCTAGTTTCTGGGGGTAGAACAATCTAAACAGTCAAAATCCCTATCTGGTGGCTCCATCCTCTGATCCACTAATAGAAGTAATATTTATACCTCTGCATTAAATATAGTCTTTCACAAAGAGCATTTTCCTGGAACTCCTATTATCCTTCACTTTACAATATAATTATGAACATGTCTTTTTTTAAGCAGCTTGGGGGTAAAAGCATTTCTGATTTTTTCATGGTCTGCTAAGAGAAATTGCTGAGTAAATAAGCATTGAATGAACAGTTATAGAATTACATGATACATATATTTATATGTATATATATGTTTAATTTCCCCCCATCTAGCTTGTAAGTTTCTTCAAAGACAAGAATTTCAGGATGCTCAGGTGGCTCAGTTGTTGAACGTCTGTCTTTGGCTCAGGGTGTGATCCCAGAGTCCTGGGATCAAGTCCCACTTCAGGCTCCCTGGAAAGGAGCCTGCTTCTCCCTCTGCCTGTGTGTCTCTGCCTCTCTGTGTCTCTCATGAATAAATTAACAAAATCTTTAAAAAAAAGACAAGAATCTCTCTGTCAACATTTCTGTATCTTCTAAAGCATCTACCCCAGTGCTGGGACATGGCTCATTCTCAGTACATACTTAGTTGAATTCAGTAATTCTGCAAGCAGTGGGGGGTTCCCCTTCCATGCCAATCCTGTTAATCATACCCTAGATTTAGAAAATGGGAAGCCCAAGGCCAAGGAAAACAATTTAATCAGCTCTAGTTACCTGCAACCCTCTAACATGCTGGCTAAGCTTTCTCCCAGAGTAGAGCACTGTGTTTGTGAGGAAGGAATAAAGTCATCTTTCATCCAGGAGGACTGACATAAGCCACCTGTACATTCCAAGAAAAAAACCAGAATGAAATTGGAGCAGCAAACCTGACTTTGGAGAGCAAGACCACCCATGGAAACATCCATCATGTGACCCACACAGGATCTGCCTGCCAAAAGATCATGAACCCAGGAGTCAGGCCCACCCACCCACCCTGTCAGGGGTACAGCTGTAGCCAAAGCCTGTCCAGAGAGGCCAGTGACCCAGGGTATCCTCATTGCCCCATGAACCCATATTGCTATCTTTGGGCTCAGTCTCTTGAAATCCATCTCCAAGAATAGCGAGCTCTGCTCTGATCACCCTGAGGGATGCCACAGCTAAAGAAGTCAATGGCTGAAGCTGACCTCTGCAGGGAGATATCCTTTATTAGCATAGGGGAGATCAAGTGAGGAGATGACGCTCTCCCAATCCCCACAGTCCTACCACCTATATTACCAATGAGCACATAATTAGCATTCGCAGAGCGCACTCAGCTACCAGACCAGGAATGGCATCAGGATGCGTGTGTGTCACCTACAAGGGCATTAACCCAAATCAGAGAGTTCTAAGTTCTAGACATACTCATAGGAAAATTTGGAAATTCAAGGCATTTACCTTAAAACCCATCCTCCCCATTCCCCAAATTAGAAAGTATCCCAGGACCTTCAAAATCAACATTAAATGACCAAAAATTAAATTCACTTTTCTACGCCCAGACACAATGCTAGACTTTGCTTTGGTCCTTCCAGATCTGAGCAGTCTGATTCCTCCTCATGTGGGGTCAGCCTATAAGAATTCCTGCCTCCTTCCCCATCCTCGTGATCCCGATGGATCCTGAGGAAGCTGCTCCTGGAAGTCAGCAATGACATTTAGTCATGCAAAGCAGTGAGCTGACTTCATTTTCCTCAATAAATATTTCATCAAGATCCAGAGAAATAAGAGAAATCTTATTCATGAGATTTATGTTTGTCTTAATGATTCATGGCATAATTTGTTCCAATTAAATATTTATTTTAATATCTTCCTGGGTCTGAAAACTTCTGTCCATTCATCAGTGAGTCTCTGAATCGTCAGTCGTCTCACAGATATGGAGACATTGGCAATAGCCTCATTTTTTTCCCCAAAGCGGAAGTTTTTCCTTTCCAGCTCCCTCTGAAGGAGGAGCCTGAGCCATGCTTACACAGCCCCTGACACATGCCCCAGGGCCTTGCCAATCAGTCTGTATTCTCTGCTCCCTCTCACCTTGTTCTCAACCCCATGGACGTCCTCAAAGCTCATCCTGCTCAGTCAGATACCTCTCTCAGACGCAAAATCCCAAGAAACTCTGCAGAAAAAGGTGGGGGTAAGAAAGAGTGCTGGGCACTGCGGGACGGTAAACAGAAGATGGGAACTGCAGTAAAGAGCTCTGAGGTCCGATTCCAATGTCACCACTTCTGGGCATTCCCCACTCACATAATGTGAAAATACGCTGTTGGAAGACTCAAATGAGATGGCGGAAGTGCTTCACAAAGTGCAAAGAATGATAGCTACCTCCCAGTGTCATTGTGACAAACGAGAAGATCCATTTCTGGTAGTTAGGACACACCTGGTACATCATAAATGCTCAAATAAGACAGTCCTGAAAATTAGAGAAATGAGATTTGTTTACTTTTATTAGAGTTCAATAATTGAAGAGGCCTCACTGCCTAAACTGTTTACCTGTGGCCTAAGTGAGTGCTTCTATCACTCCTACATATTGATGTACTGAACCCTTAGTAATATCCAGAACCTGTGTCAGGGGCAGAGAGTTTCCGTGTATGTGTGTGTATGTGCTGCGCCTATAAACTGTTCATATTTACACCCACCTTCCCAGTCTCCTTAGCAAACTCCTGCGGAGAAGGCTTAACCTCCACTCAGTTGCTAAAACCCCCCTAGATCTAAAGAAAAACTTCCTCTGTGTCCTTCACAGGGTGCAGTCTACACCACTCCCACCCCCCAGCCCCATCAAGTGGCAGCCAGAGCCGTCCACCATCTGTGGTCCCCCTGTCTTGACCCCGGCTCTGAGGGCTCACCACTCGGCCTCCCTGAAACCCGGCTCCAATCACAGATGGAAGCATCTCCTGCATCCCCACAGAATGTTGCTTGGGTCCAGAAAGTGTAGCAGCCACTCTGAGGGAAGGCACGCTTCTCTGCCTCCCTCCACGCCACCCCAAGGGAGGCTTCCTGGATGACACCTCAGAGGATGCAGGAAGGTTCCTAAGGCAGCTTGAAATCCAAAGAGATCTTACCTTTTACAATAACTAAATGTCATTTCTAAAAAGTTTAAATCCCTGGCACTGCGAAGAAGATTTACTATGCCAAAGCAGGAAGGGCTTCCAAAAAGCAATTATGAAAGCTTATAAGTTAATCGTGGCTTTGTACCTTGTACTACTAGAGCTAATTCCATTATCTGAGGAACTAACAACTGACGTCCGGCAGTTTGGTGAATGCCCTGATCCATAGCTCCTGGAGGAACAGTCCTCTACCACCACACCATGTGAAGTGTTTCTCTCCTCCAGGAAGCCGTCCCAGAACACTCCCACCACGTCTGAGTCATCCATTCACTCTAGACACCACCCACCCCACTCCACACCCACACCCACACGAACACAGCCTCTGTTCCTCTACTTCTTCCGGAGCCAAGGAATCTTAAATTAACACCAGGGTGCATTATTTTCATACTCATTAAAGGATTAGCTGAGGTTTATTAGCCCAAAAAAATGAATGAACTATTCTGGGTGCCGAGGCACCGCCAAGGTAAGAGAGGTTTGGGGGCAGACAGCACTTTCCTAGCACCTTGCACATCACATCAATTCTGGCTTTCCCAGAGATGATTCTTAGTAAATGTTGCAGCTATTTTGCTGATTCTTTCCCTACCCATGCTCAAGGGAAAAAACACCACTGTTTTCCTTTTCCCATAAAAGAAATTCCCAGTATAGACCCCCAGCTCAGGGGAGCAGCTCAACTTGTCCACACACTGGCCAGTACACCCCCCTCTCCCTCTGAGCTGTTGCAGGTCAGAATGAAGCCTGTAATGTCTGAAATCTGATCTTCCATCTGCCACTTGATCTTCCATCTGTCACTTCCCCAATTCGGCAGGGGGCTGGGGGCTGGAAGATAGAGAGGGGTCTCCAGGGGTCCAGTTGGCAACGAGCAGATGTTAACTTGGACATCAAATGGGGTAGAGATAACTCTGCTTCAAAGCAAGAAGAGGGGGCACTTGAGGGGATGAGCACTGGGTGTTATTCTGTATGTTGGCAACTTGAACACCAATAAAAAATAAATTTATTATTTAAAAAAAAGGCAAGAAGAGGCCTACAGTGATAGCCAAATATACTTTGACAGCCAGAGGAGACCCCAAGATGTCACTGAATGGTCCGACATCTGACTCTTGCTCCAGGCATCTAGGGTCTAGGTATTCTCATCACAGATTCCAGACAGAGGAGTGGAAAGAACATGAGGTTTAGAATAAGAAAACCCAGGTTGAAATCCATTACACACGCTTATTGACTTGGGCAAGTCACATAACTTTTTTTAAGTCTCAGTTTTCTCAGCTGTAAAATAGGGACAATAGCATTGTGACATTTGAGATAAGCACCTAGGACAGTTCCTGGCGCATAGAAGTACATAACCAAGTCTAAAAACTCACGATAAAACTGTTATCAACAGGACATTTTCTCTGGATTCTTTTTCCAGTAGATAACTAGATTTTTGTTGTCTGTCTATACTATTTTTGCTGGCCTTTGCATGACTAATCAAAAGCTACAGAGAGACTACCAGCCGGAAGGGGAAATGCAGTCTCTAACCGTGGCCAGAGAGAAGTTATCTGTCTAATGGAGGGATGAGAGCTGAGCCACAGCCTTCCCTTCATGAATACAGTGTCCAGGCCAACTGAGCTAACAGTACCATAAGGATATTTTAAAACATCATAGTCGCGGAACGTTAAATCTGCACCATACCCTTCATTTGGATACAGAAGAGTTCTAGGCCACCAAACTTGTTTCTCCATAGACCATATCCTGGCAAATAGAACTTATCTTTAAAAATGCATCCCCATCTTTGTTGACAGTCCTGTCTTCCACACTGAGAAATATTCCTGGAACCAGGGTCTGTTTCTGGAAACCAATCTAAATTTATGAAGCTGCCTGTATTTATGATAAAATGGACATAAATCTGGCTGAAGCAAAGACCTACATTCCGGAGATAACTGACCATTCGCTTATTAGTTGCTGCCCCTGGCTAACACCCAAACAAGCAGCTGCACCTTGCTCAACCTCCCTGCAGGAACTGTGGGTCATTCAGAAGCATGGGGAAGGAGCTGAAAAAAGTAGGGGAAGCAAACACCATTAAATCAAGGGACACACCCTCTACAGCCAAGGTCAACACCCAAGAGGGGCAACGGGCCTTGGACAGTGGCGGAAGGACTCCACCCACACAGCACTTTGAACAGAAGCTCCCTTCCAACTGGAGGCATAGAGCTGCTAATCTGATGCACACCCAAAACAGAGATGTGGGTAAAAATAAAATTACGACTGCTCCCGTGAGAAAGCCAGGAAGAGAACATATTGAAACAATCATGGCCTGAAGCCCTGCCCAACACCAATGCTACTAAGTGACCTCAGCCAGGGACAGGAAAGGATTGATCAAGTTACTTTCCTTGCTCAAAATCTCCCAATAGCTGCCCATAAACTGCTAAACAAAATCCTAAAGCTCTAGTATAGAACACAAAGCCCACTCAGCCAACTTTTCCAGCTTTCTAATTGTCCCAAATCTCCTGCACACGTACTCACAATGAGCATACACATACAACCTCCACAGAAAGACTATTTCCCAAACTCACCAAACCCTCCCACTCTGTCCCTTTCCACCGTAGCTCTCCACAAGCGCAGCTTCTACCCACCCTTCAAGGCCTTTCAAGGCCAAATCCACAGCTGGAATTCTCCTCTTCACTCCATGGCACTTTCCAACTAAATAATCCTTTCCCTTCACTGTAATTTCCAAGACAAACACTGCCAGTCTTGCTCACTATCATAACAGTACCTTTGTAGAATCGGCACTCAATAAATATTTGCCAATTTAAGGAGTCCCTCAGAGTCAAGATATTTCTTCTGTAACTTGAGTTTTCTAGTCCTCACCAGACAAGAAGTCCCCCTTAGCAAAGGCAACCCTGCTATTGGCCTGATTTCCTTGCTCATGTGGTATCTCAGCCCCTGAAAACTCTGATCCCATCATGTCCAGGAGTCCTGCTCACATCTCCCTGTGCCCATCTGCTTGACTCTGCTGAGACGCCAGGACAGGTCCAGTAGCCACAGTGGCCACAGTGTAGATGAAGCTACGTTCCTTTGCCTCTGACATAATCTCTCAGTCTGCTACCCAGGCCTCATCCCTCATAGACTCTGTTTGAGGTGCTCAACAAGTGCTGACTACTACTACTACCTTTCTTATTTTAAAAAGAAAGCTCTGGGGATCCCTGGGTGGCTCAGAGATTTAACACCTGCCTTTGGCCCCGGGGCGGGAACCTGAGGTTCTGGGATCAAGTCCCGCATTGGGCTCCCTTCATGGAGCCTGCTTCTCCCTCTGCCTGTGTCTCTGCCTCTCTCTCTGTGTCTCTCATTAATAAATAAATAAAATCTTTTTTAAAAAATTAAAAAATAAAAAGAAAGCTCTACCCTAATGTTCATAGCAGCAATGTCCACAATAGCCAAACTATGGAAAGAGCCCAGATGTCCATCGACTAACGAATGGATAAAGAAGACCTGATATATATATATATATATATATATATATACACATATACACACACACACAGTGGAATACTCCTCAGCCATCGAAAAAATGAAATCTTGCCATCTGCAACAACGTGGATGGAACTAGAGGATATTGTGCTAAGCAAAATAAATCAATCAGAGAAAGACAGTTATCATATGATCTCACTCATACGTGGAATTTAAGAAACAAAACAGAAGAGCATAGGGGAAAAGAGGAAAAAATAAAACAAGACAAAACCAGGGAGGGAGACAAACCATAAGAGATTCTTAATCATAGGAAACAAACTGAAGGTTGCTGGAGGGGAGGTGGATGGGGAATGGGGTACCTGGGTGATGGACAGCAAGGAGGGAGCGTGATGTAATGACCACTGGCTGTTATATAAGACTCATGAATCACTGACCTCTACCTCTAAAACCAATAATACATTTTATGTTTATTAATTGAATTTAAATAAAATAGAAAAAATTAAAAATAAAATCACGTCGGTTATGGTTTAAAAAAGTGGATAAAAAATGAAAACTTCTGTCAAAAAAATAAAAAATAAATAATAAATAAAAAGCAAAGCCTTTCCCCTGCCTTCCTCTTCTTTCAGTGCTTCCATCCACGGCCTACCCTATCCTTCTGGCTCCACTGAGGACCAGCAGCCTCAGCCCTTCTCTCTCAGCATCAAGACAGGCATTTGCCTTGGCCCTTGGATCCTTCTTCCTGAAGTGGTCGATAAGAATGGATTTCAGCAGATACTGCCCAGGGCCTGAAGATTTATCAATACTGAAGCCCTCTAATGACTGCCAATTAGTGTGTCCATTATTCTGGGCTGGGTCAGCGGAGCCCTTAATCTACTTAATGGAGCAGGAACTCCAGCAAGGCGGGAAGCACCTTGAGCAGCCGGACTGAGCCAGGAGGCAGCAGGGTGACTGGCCCCTCAAAGGTAGCCCAGCTCAGCTGCCTGGCAGGCAGCCTCTAGGGGGAGGAGGCAGGGCCTTAAAGGGAGCTACTGATGGATGACTCTGTCCTCTCACAAGGTACAGAGGGCACCCTGAGGCTGAAGTTTCTCCCCAATGCATTGGGCCAAACTTCAAAGCAAATAGAGGTTGGTCTTCAGTTCCTTCTCTCACATCCAACTCCCAGGTACTCCCTCCCAAAGCCCTAGGACTCAGCACTCCTGACACATTCTGTCTCCCCCACCCCTTTAAGACCTGTCTCCCTACACCTCCAGGCCTTACATCTCCTCCTGAATATCCCACCATCTTCTTCTTGTTCTTTTTTTTTTTTTTTTAAGATTTTATTTATTTATTCATGATAGACACAGAGAGACAGAGACAGAGACAGAGGCAGAGGGAGAAGCAGGCTCCATGCAGGGAACCCGGTGCAGGATTCCATCCCAGGACTCCAGGATCATGCCCTGGGCCAAAGGCAGGCGCTAAACCGTTGAGCCACCCAGGGATCCCCACCCACCATCTTCTTCTTATCCAAAAGTTAGATGTTAGGCAATAAGGGTTAAGAATTAATAGCTAACATTTATTGGGCTTTCTACATGCATGACATCACTTCATCCATACAATAACACTATGAGGTAAATACTGATATTGTCAGCATCTTACAAATGGAGAAACTGAGGCCTAGGAGGTGCCCAACATTACACAGCAGTGAGCAGTAGAGTTGTGAGCTAAACTAGGCCATTTTGATTTCAAAGCCTCATCACACTGAGCCATTCAGCATGCTGCCTAAAAAGCAAATCAATCAGCAAAATAAGCCTATCATTGTTTTCAATACTTGCTAACTTTATTAACTTTCAGGTTTTTCTTTGGTTTTTCAAGGAGCCTGGTCATGCAAATCAATAGCTTTAACTGATAGAGTTTAAGGATAAATAGTGTGGAGGTGATAAAAGGGAACCGAAGCTATATGTAGGTGTACTTTCAACTCATTTTACCCCACATGAAACCACCTCCCCAAACCCAGCTGTACTCATACATACTTTCTTTCTTTCTTTTTTTTTTTTTTAAGATTTTACTTATTTATTTGACAGAGAGACAGAGAGAGACAGAGAGCATGCACAAGCATGGCGGGGGAAGGGCAGAGGGAAGGAGAGAAGCAGGTTCCCCACGGAGCAGGGAGCCTGATGCCTCAATCCCAGCACCCTGGGATCATGACCTGAACTGAAGGCAGATGCTTAATCAACTGAGCCACACGGGCGTCCCTTCACTTTCAACCTTCTTGGCATACCTTCTTTCGGTACCTTCTTTGAAAGACTTCCAAGAGCTAGCAACCTGTGGCAAGTGATGGACTGATGAGAAGAACTTCTAAGATGAGGTAATCCATAGACATGGGATATGAAAAAGCGAGGAAAAGGAGATAGATCCTGAACCTGTAGAAAGTATTGGTTCAGTAACTGGGCCTCTTCTTTTCAGGTGAAAACTACAGAGGGTCCAGTTGGGGGCAGAGGATAAATGTTCCTCTCAGGCCTTTTATTGCAAAGAGAGAATGTGGAGGCCCACCTGGTTTTCCAAGACAGAGAGCAAACCAGTCCTCAGGAAAGGCTGTCGTTGGTACCCTCATGCCTCACCTCTGTGCCCTCCAACCCTGCTCCTAGGTAACAAGAGCTGGTATATTAGAGCAAGGACGGCTTTCAGCCCTGCTCGGGGAGTAATGTCTGTGTTCCCAAGGTCTGTGAGGATTCTTCAACCTTACTATGATCTTTCTTCTGCCAGGAACACTTGCAAAGACCCAGCTTACCCAGTGGAGCCATATGACTCCATTAGATATATTAGTTTTTATGCGATACACATTTATAGAAGTAATTTGTAGTGTGATTTAATCTTATGAATAGATTTCTAATAAGGCCAATTCTTTCTACTACAGAATTTTATTTTTAAATATTTTTGATTAAATTTATTACATTTTGATCAAGGCCAGCTCAATTTTTTTAAGTTACAAATTATGTTTTCAAGGAACATACCCCCAGTACTTCTGAATCCTTTCCATTAGGGTTGGGCTCTATGTTTTTCTGCCTTATCCAGAGCATGTGGTCCCCAACTAGGGCAAGAGATATGACTACATGTCTTAATCCTTAACTCTAGTTGAGCATAGAGTATGATTGATACAGCTTATTGCCTGCATGGTAGCAATTTACCCTTTTCTTCCTTGCTTACAGAACCTAGATTTTGATTAGGAATCAGCATCCATGTGCCTTAAGAGAAGCAGAGACCCTCCCAGCCCTATAGGGTAAATGTTAATTATGTTATACCAATCATGAAAATTGTATCTCCTTTCCAGTGACTTGTTTAGGGATTGGTGGTGAAATTATGTCCCATGAGACATGAGAAAAAGTCTCCCAAGGGACTTCTGGGATAGATTTTCTTGCTTTCAAGCTCTTAAAAAGACGTATGTGAATACATGCATGGGAACCAGGCTTTTTCAGTTTTTGTCATTTCTCCATGTCATATGTGGCACTGTGGTAGTCATCTTGGGACTGGAAGGAATGGAAGAATGCAAAGAATTGGGGTCCTAGGATCTCCATTCTTTAATGGCAGGTTGGGAAATTAGAACCAACCCTCCCACTAAAGACAATGTGGAAGTATTTTTTTTTTTTTTCGATCTTCGTAAAAACATTAAAGAGCTAAGGAAAGGGGATGCCTGGGTGGCTCAGCAGCTGAGTGTCTGCCTTCGGCCCCAGGGCATGATCTTGGAGTCCTGGGATCGAGTCCCACATCGGGCTCCCTGCATGGAGCCTGCTTCTCCCTCTGCCTGTGTCTCTGCCTCTCTCTGTGTGTCTCTCATGAATAAATAAATAAAATCTTTTAAAAAAAAAAAAAGAGCCAAGAAAATAACAAAGAATTACTAGATCAAAGCCCAGGAGAAAGGAAGAATCCAAAGAGGTAGGTCCAAAACACAAAGCAGCTTTTGCCCTCAGAACTTTTACCAATCTGGGAGAATTTGTGGCAAAACTAGCTGTGCTTTTGACAGCTATGATGGGCAAAGGGAGAAAAATCAAAATTCTGGGCTTTCTCAAGGAAGGAACTCTAAGCTGGGCTTCCTCCTAGAGAAAAGGCTTCACCCTTATGGTAAAGGTAACCGAGAAATAAACCACCTCTCATGGAAACTAAAAACACAGCCTCATGTAATCTGAGTCCATGGATCCCCAAGCATTCAAGCATTGGATTAAGATGGAACTGGACTGGTATCTGTAGGTGTCTGGCAAAAGAGAAACGATCATTGTAGGAGAAAGTTACCATTCTAGGCTTCAAATTATTATCATAAAATATTTTTCAAAAATAATGACCAAGCCACAACCAAAGACAGCACAAGGGAAAAAAAAACACTATGAGCAAGAACCATCAGAAACAGGAGACTACAGAAACAGACCCACAAAGACTCAAGATATTGAAATTATCCAACTAGGAGACTTTTATAAAGCAAGTATGCTTACGATTTCAGAAAAACAAAAGACAAACTTTAAAGGTTTTTTATTAAACTGAAAACTTGAAAAATATGATTTGAAAAAGAATTAAATAGGGATTGTAGCCCTGAAAAAAAAAAAGAAAAACAATACTTGAAATTAAGAAATCAATGAACAAATCTAATTGCAGATTAGCTTTAGCTAGTTAGAGAATTAATAAACTGGAAGGTAATTCAGAGGAAACTAGGATGCACCAAGGTGAGATAAAATATGAAAAATACAGAATAAGAAATATAGGAGATACAGTGAGAAATTTCAACTTCAATCCATTTCAAAACGGATACAAATTCAAGAGATTTCAATTTCAATCAACTGGTATCCCAAAAAAAGAAAAAAGAAAGAACAGAGATAATGGCTGAGAATTTTCCCAAAAGTGCAACAATCTGTAGATATAAGAAATCTAATGAACCCAAGCTGACTAAATGAGAGAGAATCTGGTGATATACTGAGCCTCTGATTTAACAGCTGACCTTTGAACTTCTTATTAAGAGAGCAGGAGAATAAGCAGGAAGAGAGGAGCCAGTGAATTACTTATTGTTTAAGCTATTTTGAATTTCAGTTCAGCTACCTGAAGCCAAAAGCTTCCTAAATGACATTCATAGTGATAATAAAGTATCCACCATTTATAATGGATAAATGTTAACTACATGCACTGCACACAGATTTCTGTTTTGTGTAATTCCTCACAAAGTCTTACAGGGTAGAACATATCAGTCAATACAAGCATGGTAGACTGGATACCAACTACCTCAAAATCTCAGTAGCTTAACAGAAAGGTGACTATTTCTTGTTTGCACTACATGTTCAACATGGTTGAACAGAGGGTTGTGCTCCCAGTCATTCAGGGTCCCAGGATGATGGAGACTTTTCCCCAAAATAGTTTCTACAGTCGGTGAAACGGCGGGCAAATGAAGTAAACGTTCTATCGGCTTTTAAAACTTCCATTTGAAAGTGAAACGCCTGACTGCTCACATTTCACTGGCCACAAATCACATGGCCAAAGATATAAGAAAGTACAATATTACTGTGTGCTCATAAGGTGGAAAACTAGAAATATTCGTGAATAGTTACGACTACCACAAATAGATATTACTCTAACTCTTCAAACAAGGAAGGTAAGGCTGCGAGAGGTATTTAATATTTGTTAGAGAGATGACTTGACAATGCACTCATTAATAACATCTTTCTGAAGGTGATATTATGGACATGACTACTTGCCCTTTGCTGATGGGGTTAGTGAGAAGAGGATTAAAGCAGGGATCTCTAAGGAGCCAAACAGAGAGTCTGGCTGGGTCTCATCATGGTCTATCGTAGAATCACTATCCTCAGGGGCAGAGTATGGGACCAAGGCAGCTGGGGGTGAAGGGGAAATATTCTAGTCTTTCCCTTGTTCCTTATGCTAATGAGATCCTTCCAAATGTGGATGAGGTTGGACTGCAATTGGCCAGAGAGAGAGTTTATACACATGCATTAAGGGTTCCCACTATCTTATATATTCCAGGTGTTCAAGATGTGGTTAAGAGGGAGGAAAAAATGAGCCCACGTAACCGTGCTGGCCATGCCAAGTTTCTTAACTTTGATCTCTGCAGATTCAGAAAGCTGGTCAAGGCACAGGAGACGAAAACTGAGAGAGCTCTTAACCCATCATATGTCCAAACACAGGAGAAGGGACCACCTTGTTCTCTTAGGTCCTCAAGACCTTCCTATGAGGTGGATTTTCCAGTCTGTAATGTGCAGAACATTCCCCACCTCCTCTCATTCCTGCTGATGACACACACATGCACCTCCCCCCTTCCAGTACCCCACATCTACCGGCAGGCCCCCTAGGCTCCCCGTGCTGCCCCTCCCAGCCCTGTCTAGCCTCCTGCAGACACAGCAGCATCTGTCTGAGATTCTCTCCCTGTGGCAGGGAAGGAGTCAATACTCAGGTTCTTATTTATTTATGTGTTGGTTTATTCCTTCCCAGTGATGAGGCAGTGGTTAAGGGGAAGAGGAGGGAGGAGGAACGGGGGGCGGGGGGGGGGGGGGCGGGGAGGCCCAGAAAAGAAACTGTGGTGGACTAGAGATTGGCAGAAGAAATGTCTCTATAATTTCAACTGCTTTCCAACCACACTGTCTCTAACTGAGCCTCCTGGGGTGAAAGGTCTGTGTATTACTGGGGATGAGAGTTTATAACCTTAATTATGCCTCGAAGCATTTGGCTGTGTTCATCCTGAAACTTCCAGCAGGAAAAAAAAAATGTGGTTTCCATTACAGTGTCACTGAGGGACTTGTACTGGGGTTGGGATCATTAAAATGAAAACACTGATGAGTAAGCCATGGCATTTTGTCTCCAAGACTTACGTCCTTCCTCCACCCCTAGTCCTGTACTTTATTTTGAGACAGGCTTAAAATAGTCTATAAAATATGGAGCTCATTATCCCATCTAACAGATTTCATTTGGCATGAATGTAGATTAAAAGCCCCATGCCAATTCTTCCTCTTAGCCTGGGTTTATAAGATACTCCTCTGCCTTTGCCCTGGGCTGGGTTCTTTAGAACTCAATTCTGCAACAGACCAGGGGAGCCAGGAGGTGCCACTTCCGACTCCACTCAGCTCGTTTTTTCATGATAATAACAAGGGAAGATGGAGAAAGAAATACAGCCTGTTTGGAGGGCTTCTGAGAAACTTCGCCTGGAGTCTTAAGAAGCTGGATCCAATCGAGACATCCCTCAAATCTGTGAATTCTCCAGCAGGCCCATTCTTCCACATACAACGACTGTATCAGGGAAGCCGAGCTTGTGAAAGGGTGGGGGGGGTGGTGGGATTGGTTTGAAATCACAGGGGACTACAATAGAAAGAGGCCTCAGCTAGGAGTTTCTGCGTGCTGGCTTCTTGGGCAGGCTCAGCCATCACTAACTGCACGGCTCCAGGAACTGGAATCTTCTCCTTGGCCTCAGTTTCCCCATCTCTTAAATGAGAGGTCTCTTCCAACTCTGTCTCTTCTTTTGCTGAGGGTACAGTTATGGAGGTAAAGAGAAGGAGAAACAAAAACCTCTTCTTACTCACCACTGATCTTGTTTGGCCCAATACCATCTCTTGAACAAGTAAATTCACTTTTTATCTGATAAAGCTCCAGCCTTCTCTGATTACACACCTTTCCTCTGAATCACCAGAGTGTGTTTGCTCTGCATTTTCTCTCACCCGGGATGCCCTTTTCCCTTGCTCTATCCAAATCCTTAAAAATCCAAATACTCACAAGGACAGTATGCTTAATAGGAAGTACGTGCTGACGGCTTGATTTATGTCTTTAATGCATTCTATGCACAGGTGTCATCTCATCTTCAAGAGTTTCCCACAGGGCCCAGCATAGGGTTTTGTGTAAGAGGAGGGAGGAGGGACTGATCTCACGATTTCACTGGCAGGCTTATGGTTCTCCACTCATTTACTGTTCCCTCTGAGCCATTCAATGGCACACTATACAGATGATTGGCCTCCCTGCCACCTCACCCCTGTACTTTCTCATTACAGTCCTCTCTGGGGGTTGTTGGGGGCTTGAATGAAGCAGGTGACAACCTATCCAAGGCCTTAAACCAGCCCACCTCGCCAGTCTGCCCGTGACATTGCCTGCTCTTCTGCTAAGAATATCAAGACCACCTGAACTGCATCCCCCCCCCTTTTTTTTTTTTAATTTCTTTCTACTTAAAAATAGCTCCCTAAGCACCTCCTTCCACCTTCCTTCCAACAGAGGAAGCATTCCCCTCCTCCGGTCTACCACTTCCATCTGTAGTCTTCCTTCCACCCATTCCTACCCTCCTCCAGGTCATTGCTGCACTTCACAGCACTTATCACAGGCTCTTATTATAAATTCAACTGTTGCTGGACTTGTGTATTATCTGTCTCACTCACTAGAATGTAAACTTCATGAAGACTTCATGCCTTATTCATGCTGTATCCCCAGCAAATAGCACAGGGCCCGGAACACTGTCAGTGCTCAATGAATATTTATTGAATGGATTAATAAATCCATTTTTGTACATCATTTTCAAACTTCTTTCTGTCACTGGCCCCACCCCATCTTCAAATACACTCAGGCCTCCCTCCTTAACAAAACCATCATGTGACCCTAACGTCCAACCAACCACTATTCTATTTTTACCTTGCATTTTCTGACATATTTCTCAAACAAACAATATGTGCTGGCTGCTGCTTCATCTTTACCATCTCCTCCCACTGCAATCTGGTTTCTCCTCACCAAGGCTGCTGAAACAAAGCTGTGAGTAGTCACCAAAGCCTTCTGTCACCAAACCCCTCACAGTTGCCCCTCCTCCCTGCAGATAGGGATCCCGAACCATCCCTTCTCTACTCCCATGAATTTATTGTATCCTGGCTCTCCTCCTACAGTTAGGAATGCTAAGTCTGTCTCCCCATGTCCACACTTTCCAAGATCAGTCTATACTAATCACGTGTCCCCCTACACTGTCTTCCCTAGCGAATACCAATTTCACTATGACTTTTAGGCCCATAACTCAAAATCATGCATCAGCTACCCTAAGTTCTCTCTAAAAACATAGGCATACTTCAGCTGCATGAAGGAATTAGCATTAGGTTATATCATGTTATACTTCTTCATGTTCCTAGCACCTGGTGCTGATACTGTATTCACAGCACCTATATTCTCTACTGCCTGGTATGTGGAAATTGTTCAATACATTTTTAAATTAAATGCTGCTAACCTCTATTTGCCTTTAACCTGATATGCAAGCAAGAATCTTCACGAGATAGCCCCAACCTCTCTCTCCACACTTAACTCTTAGAGAGTCTCTGATTCTCAGCCTCATAACTAAGGACCACCGAAGCTTAACTCCGTTCTCTCCTTCTCCTCCTACCCACCGTTGTAGCATTCGTTGTTATTTGTTATTGTCCATCTCCCCCACTAGACTATAAAGTTTCATGAACACAAGAATACCATCTTCTTCAACATTGTATTCCCAGAGCCTTCAGAGGGCGTAGCATATAGCAGACCCTCAGAAGATGCTTGTTGAATGAGTGAGCATTTCTTCTTTCATTCAGACTAATTCTTTCCCCGTCTTATGAATGTATAGCACTCCCTTAGCAATTCAACATGAAATAATACCTCGCGGCACCATGTAGTTATATTATAGGTATATTATTTTGCAGGTATTTGCAAGCATTGTCCACATAGAACCATGTAACCTTACGGCTAGAAGGGATCCACCTTATAAGTAATTCATCGTTTGATAGAGGAGCCAAAAGAGACTCACAGAGCTTACTACGAGATCTTGGTCTTTCAGGAGTTTGAATTGCAAGATGTCTGAGGGCAGGAAGCCTACATCCTACCCCCAAATGCTCCCTTTTATGCCTAGACCCTTAGCAGATATGATTACTACTGCCTATAATAACACCAACAATATTTGCTGTTTTGCCCATTTCTTTAAATAACAAGCTACTGCTATCTTCAAGGTGAAGGGCAAATTCAACACTTTCATTGAGAATCCAGTTAGCTTTTGGACCATCCGGCAACACAGCTGCCCCATTACCCCTTCACTCTCAGCAATCACTGAATATTCCACAAGAGAAGAACAGGCCCTGGGAAGCCATGCCACACCCAGAGAAGTGCTGCTGCTTTACTGTTCTCACATCACAGTAATCTCTACCCCACTGGATGGAAACACCACACCTGGACCTCACAGAACAGCTATCAGTGTCCTTCCCTCAGGACTTGGCCTAGATATATCTTGTCTAGTGATCTCACACCACAGACAAGACATCTCAGTGATATACTCTTATACTTCTCTCTATGCTGACAGGGGAGGTGGACAGAAACCCCAGTTTAACATGTGTGCTGGAGAAAGACAAAAGCGGGTGTCTCCCCACCTGTACCACAGCAGGTATAGAAAGACTATAGTCGTATACCATATTAGTATATCAATCCAGATGGGAGTCAGGGGTCCTGGACCTGGACTCTTCCCTTAGCAGCTCTGTGACTTTAGCAAAGTACCTAACCTCTATAAGCTTGTTTCCTATCTGTGAAATGGGAACTAAAGCAATCTATCTCAGAGAAACATAATGAAGACCAATGGGATAAGAGATTAGAATTGTCAAATCACGATAGTTCTTTTTTTTCCTCCTTAACAATGCCATGATAATCAGGACTTTTCCTTGTCCTCTGGAGAGTTCAGATACTCTATTAGCTAAAGTGATTTATTGGAAACAACCCTGAACTAGGTGTCTGGGCGAGAATACAAAGGGGGTGGTGGCACAAGGATCTAAACTCAGAGAAGCTCCACTCTGTGGGGGAAAGGACCCCCTCCCCCACCACCAGAACTAAGCTCCTAAAAGCAGCAGAAATCTGGGAGGACAACATGTACCTGCCAAGCACTTCTTCAGGCCAGGGAAAGCCACACATATTAACTCCTTCAGTGCTCACAACAACCACATGAGATGTGTCCTGTTACTATCCACAGAAGCATACTGTGCATCATGGAATAGCGGCCTGCACCCCAGTGTCCGCCTGACTCCGAACAGAACCAGACCAACCAGAGGAGCTTTTTCTGGAGGGCATTGGAGTTACCAGGTTTAGAAGGGGAAGGATGTGGATTAACTACAGGAAGGAGAGGCCTGGAGCATTTCTAGTGGAAGCACAGCAAAATACAGAGGTTTCTGGTATGAAGCAACAGAATTGTCGGGGATGGTGTTTCAAGCGGTGCTGTGTTCAAACTGTTTACTGGACAAGAGACTCAGTCCCTTTAGAAAAGTAGTATTGTGCCAAAAGCCAATTAGATAACTATAGGAGATGCCTGGGTGGCTCAGGGGTTTAGTGCCTGCCTTTGGCCCAGGGCGCGATCCTGGAGTCCCAGGGATCGAGTCCCACGTCGGGCTCCCTGCATGGAGCCTGCTTCTCCCTCCTCCTGTGTCTCTGCCTCTCTCTCTCTCTCTCTCTCTCTCTCTCTCTCTCTCTCTCTATGTCTATCATAAATAAACAAATCTTTAAAAAAAAAAAAGATAACTATAGGAGATGCCTGTTTGCAACTTAAAAAGCTAAGTTAAAGTAACTTCTTTACACATTATGTGAATATTCAGCTCAAATAGGAAGGCAATTAAACCTAAACCCTTCTAATCAGAAAATCCCCAGTGCAGGAGAGCCATCCAACACTTTTCATACACATGCTGTGTGCTTTTCTCCTCTTCTTCCCACAGACCATAGGAGGGAAGGAATAAGTCATAAGGTTGGCACAAAGAAGCCACACATCAAGCTGGGCACACATATGCAACAGTTAACAAGAGCAAGATAAGCCAAACCAAAGTGGGTATCCCAGGGTCTATGGCAGTAGGGACTGGCCACAAGCAGATGGACTAAGAAGAGACAGCAAGTTGGAGCTGGGCAGGGACCAGAGCCAGGCAGATTACTGAGCAGCAAGCAGACCACAGACAGGTCATCTGGCAGGGATGGGAAACCAAGGGCCAGGAAGAGGGCTATCGGCATGGGAAGGATGAGACCAAAGATAAGGACAGCCTGAGAGCCACAGCCATGAGGGCCAGAGACCTCTTGACCCTGCACTGCACCGGCCGAGTCAATCCTTGGATTAGGCCATTTCGGAGATATAAAGGTTGAGACGAAACAGAACAGCTGCACAGGGAGAGGGGAACTTTGGTGAGATAGAGAAGTAGAAGTAGTAGAAGTAGAGCCCAACAGTGAAGCCTTTGGGAAGGTAACTCTCCTCGCTGCCCATCTATCCCGAAGGACAAAGGGAATTTCTTTCTCGAATTCTAGCTGAAAATGGGCAATGGCCAGCTGCTGGGAGCTATACTAAGAAGAAATGAAAGGTGCCTGACATCTGCAATGACAAACTGTCATCCCAATCTCCAAAGCCCTGGGCCACCAGAACAGAGAGCCAAAGCCCCAAAACGAGCTGGGGCCAGACAACATTCTGGACATAGGTAAAGTTTATTCTCAGAAATATGAACGAAAGTCAAGGTTTAGTTGAGGTAGTGATAGAAAATGGTTGCAGTTGAAGTTTCTAAAGAAAGGTGCATGAATTATGCCCAAAATGTTACGTTCTTTTAAATTTTGCCCCTTAGCACATTCCTGTGTTTACTCCTGTGTTTATTATTTCCACATAGTGACTGATTTTCTCATTTATTTTGTTATTTTGCTGAAGAGTCATTTCTGCTTTTACTCTCTGGCATCCATATTACAGGACAGCAACGAGCCTGGCTCTACCTCAAGCCTACAGAGCCCTCAGAAAGGCCAACATTGGAAAAAAAAAAAAAAAAGCCAACATCCAGCCCCCTTTCCAGAGATTCTAACTTAATTGGCTGGGAGGTGGTGGCAGGAAGGGAGGAAGTAGACACTGCATGTTCTGAGAGCTCCCGGGTGATTCCCATGTAAGAGCCAGTTGGTTTCTGGTCTAGAATCCAAAGCACTGTGTGGTAGCTGCAGGAATATGGACAAAGCACGAAGACGAAATTAGCAGCCTAAAACCTATATTGGAAATTCAACCTATCCCTTAAGTTTTCCACACATCAGTCATTTATGTACTTCTGACACCATTTCACTGTACCCATATACCTCCTACAGTTATTTCCTCAATGGTATTTTAAATCAACTCCATTTTACTTAAATTTATGCTTAAAAGAAGCTAGTGGACTGAGGGTAACGGCAAGATGATATAAAAGGCAGGGGCAAAAGAAGACAAGGTGGTGGCTCCTTAGAGGGAACAGCACTCAGGACAGGAGGTGGGGAGAAGCAGGAGACCCAGGATACGTGGCAAGGCGGGCGCAGGGATGGGGTAAAGCGAGTGAGAAGCTTGGGGATGGGTTGCAGACCAGCAGAAGAATGCCAGAGAATGGGGTTACAGACAGCAAGAGGCATGAGGTTGTGCCCTTAAAGGAGACCTAGGGAGGGGGAAGGACTGAGGAAGGGGGCAGGCGGGTGGGGCTGGTGGGGCAGGCACCTGGGGCAGAGTGTGAGGACTAGCAGGACTGATGGAAGTGATGGGATCAGCGGGGCTAAGGAGGTGTGGGAGGAGTCGGGGCGGGGGGCGGGGACAGCACAGCAGAGGGAGACTCTGGGCAGGACAGATTCAACTGTCTGCTGGACAGTGCCAGGTGACGACCAGCAAGAGACCCTCCAACAACATCCGTAAATCACCTAAGATCATCTCACGGACAACCAGTGGCCGACATCCTGTACAGTGGGCAACACTGCCCCATGCCCTATGAAGAAGGAGCCACCGTCTTTTCCCTCTTCCCCTTTCGCTCCAAAATGATTACATGTAAACAAATGTGAACCCCCCGCCTCGCACGTCGGGTCCCCAAGGATACGGCAAAGCTCAACAACCACAAAAAATCGATGTTGCTTCCCTTTTCTTCTGTACTACTCATGTCTCTTATTCGTATGAGCTCCTTTCTTTGCATGGACGGTCCCTACCATGGGAGCCATGTCCTCAGTCACTGTCTGTCAGCACAGAACACAATCAGCAGCAGTGACAAAGGCCCAGTAAGAAACACCGTAAAAACAGCAGAGGCTCTTAGCAAATAACTCGTCAAAATGATCGTGTCTGAGCAAGCTGGTAGTTCGTTGCCGTGTAAATCCTTACACACAGCTAACTATGGCCCTAAAAAACAATCCCTTTTATTTTTTTTTTTAAGATCCTTGCCCTTAACTGAACAATGATGGGGGAGACAAAAGGTTTGTCTGCAATCACCAAGCACGCACCGTCACTTCTCAGTAAAGTTTATTTCCGCTCCGTGATGTGTTCTGTTTCCTCCCTTTTCCTAGATGTGTCAAATCACAGATTCACTTATCCCTCAGTCGCAGCCAAGAGAATGACTCAGGCGATGCACACAGCCTGTCGATTATTTCAATTTCCTGGGCTAAACTCATCATTTTCCACTTCTTCTCATTTCTGATCCTCTCTCCCTGCTTTCTAGAGGCCATGAGGCATGACAACGATGAGGGTGAAACGACATGAAATCCTAAAACAGATGAAGGGAGCTAAATTCTGATACACTAAAGAGAGATCTAAGAGAACTTTGTTCACTGCCCAGAAGGACGGGGTCATCATTCATCTATCCATCCATTCAGCAAATATTTATCGAGCGCCTCCCATGAGGTAGCTCAGTCTAACATGCCACTTGAAAGCGTGCCACTGTCTATACCATGTTAGCTAACATTAGCTCCTAGAGGGGAGTTCTATATCCAGAAATTCTGCTTGAATAGAGATGTGGGTGTGCACCCATGTACATGTGTAATACTAGGATAACCACTAACCAGAAATGAGCAAACCCCCGAAAGCCTAGAAATAAGATAGCCTACACAGTCAGGAGGTGCCAGTCTAAAGCCCCATAATAAAGAAACTGCTAGAGACACCGTTTAATGAAAGACAATAAACTCTTGCAGCCATACATGATGGCAAGACTTCCATGAAAGAACACGCGATTGCTGGCAACCCACTTTTGCTATCCAGGGACACGGGTTAATCCGATAATTTATTAACCTGACATTTCTCAGAATGCTTGACACTTTGACATGCACTTACACAACACATTTCCCCCAAATTCTATAATATAGGTATCGGTATTCATAGTCCCATTTTTTTCAAATGAACGAACGGAGGTCCCATTCATTTTTAATAATTAATAAACCATTTATTCAAGGGCACTTAGAAAATAATGGAGCCAGAACTGGAATCTAAGCTTGCGGTTTGTGGATTCAAGCATTTTCTAAAAAGTAAAAATAAATTATTATTATTATTATTACAGTTTATACACTAACATCTAATTTCTTCTTACCGTTAGCATATGTTCGTTTGAATTTTGTTTGAATTCACAGAAGTATAAATTGTCTCTAAGCTTCTAATAATTCTTAATCAGACTCTTCTTAGCTCCTGGTTATTACATCCCACCTGTTCCTTTCTCAAGATGTTTGCACGAGGGTGAGAATTAACCGTTCTGGTAATACAAGCTGACGCTGAAGGGTCACTTCCTTCATGCCAAACACTGGGATAAAGTACTTCACTTGTAGTTTCTCCCTTAACCCCTGCAGGAGCCCACTGAGGCAGTGCTACTAGAAGTCATTCTGGCAGCATCTTTTTTGTTTTTTGTTTTTTGGTTTTTTTTTACAATGAAGGAAAGGAGCACAGAGTTTAAGTGACTTGCTGGAGCTCAGGCAGGTAAGGGGGATGCACACCTGCGACCTCCTCCCCCATCCCCCAGGCTGAGATCTCCGCCTGAGGGTTCAGGCTCCCTTAACATGCATTTCACCTCCCGTCAGGCTCCCACTGGCCTGCTTCTCAGCGCCAGCGAGAGACTGCTCTTTGCATGTGCTGGTTTGGCTTCCTCCATCTTCGGTTCCTTCCCATAGGAGCCCTGGTTCACCTGCTCCATGCAGCGTCCACTCCCCACCCCCCAGCCCTGACACCCCCCCCCCCCCCCCACACACACACCTAAGGATGTTCCCAGTGGAGAGCACTGCGCCTTGGCGTATAGAGCAGGGCTTCCCCAGGACCATCTTTTCCATCAGGGGTTTATCTCATTCTTGCCAAAACCTCTTAAAGGAGCCAAAGCTTTTAAAAATAGCACTCAACATGTTTAAAAATCAATCACCCACCCGAGTTAGCAGTGGCGTTTCCTTAACATGGAATATGTGGATTTGCAGCGCGCTAGCAGGAGACTCAAATCACATTAATATGTGAGGGTAAGATGTATTAGGGTCAGATTAACCTGAGAATAAAACTGACTTCCCCGTCTCTTTGCGAGCTGCAAATTCTGAACCAGCTCTACTACAGATCCCCCACGAAGAGAGCCGAGAGCCGTCCTCCGCAGAGGTGCTATCTAGCTCCACGACGCTAAGGGGTGTGGAAAGAGGGAAAGAGCACTTGCAAAGCACCTCCTGTGCACCAGATCCTGTGTTCTGCAGGTATCAGTTAAATAATAATTCCACAACAACCCTAGCAAATTAGGTCTTACCAAGCCCATATTACAGATGGGGTAACAAGCTCAGGAAAGTCCCAGAAATGAGCCTAGGGTCACAGAGCGCGGAGGGGCCCAGCTGCCACCCGCGCCTACATCTGCCTGCCCCCAGCCCCTTGCTGCAGGGACCCTGCTCTTCGCCACGCTGCTTCCCGGAGTGTTCTGTGGAAAGCCCTGCAACACAGGGCTTAACTCCTCTCTGACTACAGCGCACAGCTTCATTAAAAGGGGGGGAAAAACAGCAAGAAACCAGATCCTGATGTACAGATGCTCCCCGAGTGGCCCTGCGCTCCCAATTCCCAGCTGGGTCGCAAATGTCCCAAGAAAAACAGCCCTTCTCTACTTGCCTCGGGCTGGCTGCCTGCTTGCTCCAGTCCCCGTTCCTCCTCCTGCCGCCCCCCCGTGCCCCCCGTGCCCCCCGTGCCCCCCGTGCCCCCCGTGCGGGTGTTCCTGCCTCGGCGTGTCCGTCCCTTGCACGCGCGCACACACTCACTCAGGAATACCTCGATCCAGCAGCCGGAGCAAGCGGAGATACCAGAGATACCACTGGTCCCAGAAGCGGTCCGTCATCCCACCCTGAACTCATCCTTCAGGGCCGGTGCCTCAGCAGAGCCTCATCCCAGCACCTCCGAGTCGAGGGGGCCGGACTCCTTGGCGCTGGCGGGCGGCAGCCTGCGCTGAGCACACGCCTGCCTGCGGAGCCAGCCACGTCCTCCCACACAGAGCTGCCGAGCCGTTTCGCAGCAACAAAGGAGCAAGAGCAGAGCACCGCCGCCTCGTGCAGGCCCAGCCGCAGGGGCCCGGGGGAGGTCAGAGGCGCAGGCCCCAGCCAGCACCGTCAGCGCCAGGAGGCCAGGGGGCAGGGGGTCTTGCAAGTGAAAAGCCGCTCTCTAGGCCGTGTCTTGACCTGCACCCCGGAATGTCCCGCCATCCTGGCCCCACTAACAGGACTGGGGAGGGAGGGGACCACAGACACTCCCGCCCCAGAATATGAGGCCCACACGGGCACAACAAAGGCCACAATCCCTTCCTCCCTCTGTCCGTTCATGAACCCTCTGTTAGGAAGTGGAGATAGCACGGGCTCTGGAGTCAACAGTCATGGGTTCAAATCCTGCCAGCGCTTAATGGTTGCCCGGCCTCCGCCACGTTTCTTCAACTCCCTAAGCCCCAGCTTTGTCCTTGTGACCCAGAGAGAAGAGCATTTGCCCTGCAGAGCTATCGTGAAGTTCCCAGGAAAGGAAGGATGTGCCATTTCTGGCAGAGCCACTCAGCGGAGAGCCTAAGTGTCTGTCCCCCCCCCTCACCCCTTACCTGCCACCCCTGCTCCTTCTCACCCATCTCCGTCCCCCACGTGCCCTTACATCTCATGGTTTCCCGTCTCCCTGCCCTTGCTCCTGCTCTTCCTGCCAAAGCATGGCTTCCTCTGATTTTCCCAATGTCTATGCCAAATGCTACAAATCGGGCTGCCGTCCCCGGTCTTCCCCTTTATATCCCATCTCACTTTCTCCTTATAGAAGACTCTGCTCCCTCATTCGATCACAAAATCCATGAAGATGGGAACTGCTTTGTAACCATCCCTGTATTCCCCAATGTACTTCATATAGGGCTTGAACCTTGCAAGTGCTCGAGTGTTTACCAACTGAACCAACGAACAGACAAGTGAGGCCAGACACCCCGCACGATTTCATCCTAATGGCCAAGAGAGGATGCACTGTGGTGCCTCAGTCCCTGGGCACTGCCTAAGGCCCGTAGAAAGATGACAGGGCCGCCCTGCTTGCTTTGCCCGGAGCGGACTTTACAGCAGACTGGCCACCTACACCGTGAGGCGGTGCCCCTGGTGGCTGAGAATCCTGCTCACAGAAGTAAAACCCAAGGGGACTCCAGGTTTGGGACAACTTTGTTCTCCAAGCTTAAAAACTAGCCAGCAGCCACGTGCACAGCCGTCACAGCTTCTGTTCCAGCCTGGCCCACACCAGCAATGCCTTCCCGCTGCGCTAATAGAAATGCTCGCTTCCCAGGCCTCTTGGTCTCCCCTGCGGAGCTGGTGGGAGCAGTCCTCCCTCAGCATCTGCCCTTCCTGAGAGCTTAGGCCTCCAAGAGAAGACAGGTCACAGATGCAGAGAGAACTCAGACTGAGGAACAGGCCGGGGAGAGGAGGTAAGAGCTAAGAGGGAGAGGAGAAAGTGAGCACAGCCACAGTCTCCCCAGCCCCCTGCTCCCCGACCAGCACCACCACTGCCTCTCGTCTCCTTCTGAAAGCACAGCAGCGGGACGGAGCGGACACACTGCCTGCGAGCCACCTCTCAGAATCTGTTCGGATTATTTTGTTATTACCTTACATGGACAAGACTCCAGCCCGCAGTTAACACAAGAATGCAAGCCCCTCCTCTCTCCAGACAGAAGTGCACTGACCCGGGACCTCCCCCTTCCTCCGTGAACAACAAAATCCATCATGCAGGTGTAGCCCGTACTTTGTAGCTCACAAAGTACTTTCACATCCATCATCTCCTTTGGGTCTCTGAGCAGTCCTGCAAGGTCTGTAGGATGGTGATCATTCTCCCCAGTATACAGCAGAGGAAACCCACAGTCCAAGAGGTTAAACAACTCGCTTACAGTCATATGCCTAGTAGGTAGCTGGGCTGAGAAAGAGACATATACCATCTGTGTCCTCCCAAAGAGAGTTTCTGAGGCTCTGGAACATTCCCTGAGGAACTGTGACATGATCCCCAGGGGGACGGACGCCCTCACAGTAGGGCAGGACCTGGGGAACGTGGCTGCTTCCCAACAGGAGGCTCCTCCAGGACGCTGCCCTGCCATGGGTACAGGCTGAACAGAGGTCGACCAGCGGGCCTCACTGATGGCCTCTCACCCTTTCCTTTAGCTGTTGGCTGTGGCTGCCAAGGGGGGAGCGTTCTCCGAATAAGAATGCCAAAAGAGGCTTTCTAGAACACAACGTGGGAGAAATCCGAAATGGGGGGCCGAGGTAGGCACACAGGGCTCTCCCACCATGCCGGAGACCCAGACGGAGATGGGCTGAGGGAAGATAGTTCTAGTGACTATGTGGACTGTCTGGCATAAACCAGAGCACTCTATTCTACATCCCACTCCTGGGCTTGGAGAAGGCAGCTGGCCCTGTTCCCCCTCCCTCTAGTAACCAAGGGCAATTCCACACAGCCCTGTTTTCAAAAAGAGAAAGGAAATAAAGCTGTCACGGAACGATATGGGTGCAAGCACCTCCCCCACAAACTGCGAGCCTAAGGCACATAGCATTACCTGTTGGGCCAGGCCCAGGATGAGCCCATTCAGCCGGGAAGTTTCCTAAAACCAGCTCCGCCCAATCGAACCAGGCCCCTGAGAGCTCTCCAGCCCACCACTGCTCATTTCTCCAACCCCCACAGAGCCTCTTAAAGCCTTAGTGTAAATGCAGCCCCTCCAGGAGCTGCATAAAATGTTCCAAGAAACTGAGAGTTGCCACTGGGCTGCAGTACATCTGGAAAGGACGAGGTATTGGCCGGGACAGAGCTTTATTAAGTCTTGTGGTTGTTACTTTTGTCCTCAACAATGCTTCCTCCGTGGTTGCTTCTTTCGTCGTGGTCAAAGCAGGCATGATCGTTCCCATTGGTGTGGATCCCCCAGCCCACCTACCCGGCCACAGGGACATGTTCTCCAGGGACAAGCAGCATCTCCAGGCCGGCGACAGCCTGTCCGTTCCAGGGGGTGATGCCCATCTGGAGGATCACTGGTGACTCCATGTCACATCATAGATCTGTTGCCTTCTCTTCACTGTTCCTTCTTCTTCTAACTTGGCACTGTTCTTTCTCCCTCTCTCTGCCCGCCCCGACATGAAAACACTGTGTTCCCGATCAGATAAAGCCAGCACAGTGTAGGGAGCAGAAGGCAAACAGCACGGAGGGAGGAGAGAACCAGTCGTGTCCCAAACCTTTCCCACTCATCTCCCGGGACAATGACTGCCATTCCCACAGCACCACTGGCCAGCTCCCTGGACACACGGGGCTACCAGACAAGGGAAGGCCACGCAGGAGGCAGTAGGGCTGCATACCGAGGGGAGACAATCGCCGACGACCTGGTGTTCATCCCCCCACCCCTCGTCCCAGGAAGTGAGCTCCCATCAGGCTGCCATTTTGCCCTACAAGCTGTGCTTCAGTTGCAACATGAATCAAACACGGCAGCAGACACCATCGTCAGCCACCTCCCACACCACTTCTGTCCCCTTGGCAGTGAGCACCCTAGTGGTGAAGTGAGGCCTGTGGCAGCACATTCTCAGGGGCGCCATCCACGGGATGGGAAGGACCCCTACCAACCTCTCCTGTGAGAGCCTGGTGTCCCCAGGTGAACGGGCTCCTTAGGTCCACACCTGAGGACAGCACCTATGACAGGTATCATCTATCACTCTGAAATTCAAGTCTACCTCTCCCAGGAGGCCTTTTCCAGCTAACCTCATTCATTCTCTACCTCAGAGGCTCTCAAAGTTTAATGGGCAGCAGAATCACCTTAGAGGGTTTGTTATCCATGCAGATAACTAGGCCTCGCTCCCGGAGGCCTGCATATTTAACGAGCTCCCCAGACGATTCTGGCTCCAGCTCTCCTCTCTTGCACGCGGCACTGACTTCATTTAACTCTTCTGGTTGAATCTAGCGTGTACCCATCTTCCCACATACCCTAGAAGTCTGGTATGGAGGGAGATTCCGAGTCTCCTGGAAGGTAAAGGGAGGTCCCACCTCCCAAGGCCCTACGTGGAGGCCCCGAGAAGCTGCCAGGGCAGGAGGCTGAGAGATCAACCTCATCTCTCCACAGGCTCCAGAAAGCGTTCATTCTGCAGTGGCTCCACTGCACATCTGTACAATAACTTTAAATGTCACCTCAAATATCAGGCCAGGCAGCAGGAGGGAAAGGCAGGAGCTAATTAGCCCGCCTTGCCCTGGCTTTTGTGTCGTTTTCATCCTTGCTCACCTCCACAACCTCCGCTGAGATCTTTAACTCTCCCGTGGCCGGGGAGCCCCAGCTCGTGAACACTGCGCACAACCTTCCGCCACGCCGGGATGTAAACCAAACTGTTTAATGCCTCTGCTCGGACTATTTACAGCTCCTCCCACCCCTGCCAGTCAATAGAACCCCATGTTGCCCTGCCTATCCGGCCACAGCACGCCACCCCAAAACTCCCTCCCCATGCCCCGAGAGCCAGACCCATATCCTCTTTCTCTGCCTCTTCAAAGCTTACCCATCCCGGACCTGTGAAAAGCATCATGATAATCTCATGCCCTCTAAGGTTTTCCTGATGAGATCTTTACATTTAGGCCGTTGGGGAGTACTCACATTTTGGCAAAAGATATTGATGACTTCAAAGGAAGGAGACCAAAAAAAAAAAAAAAAACTCATAAATACAGAGAACAGACTGGTGTTTGCTAGGGGGCGGGGGGAGGGCAAATGGGTGAAGGTGGTAAAAAGGTAAAAATCTCCAGTTATAAAATAAATAAGTTATGGAGATGTAATGTACAGCACAGTGACTCTAGTTAAGCATATTTGAAAGTTGCTAAGAGTAGATCTTAAAAGTCCTCATAGCAAGAAAAAAAAAGCTATAACAATGTATGGTGGTGGACGTTAACTAGACTTATTGTGGTATTCATTTTGCAATATATACAAATAAATCATTATGTTGTATACTTAAAACTAATATGGCAACTAAACCTCAATAAAAAAAAAAGGGAATGGCAAAAATAATATGGGTATTTCTACCATCACCAGAGATGCTAAACTAACATCTTATTTTGTTAATAAATTAACATTTCATTTTGAGGATTTTTGTGTATGTCCATGTTATGATGTTAAAGAGCTTAATTTGTGCAAATCATGATTTGGAATGACAAGTAAATTTATTCAATTGTTAAAGAAAAAAATAAAAGGAGGGCTTGGAAGCCCAAGCCTTAGATACACAGTATGGTAATAGTGGATTCTGGGGGCGAGGAGGAGGATCCATAACTCTCTTCCCTACGTCTCATAGGCTTTTGCCTGTTAGGACATCCGGACGAAGGCAACTCACAGGAGCTGGTCCCTCCACTGTTCTCCCCAACTCACTCCTGTTTCCTACTTAGAACATGATTAGATTGTAGGTGCCTTCTCTAAAGCACCTGAATTATAAAATAGTTCTTCTTGAAGAAGGAAAAAAAAAAAACCCAAACACTATATATTTGAAAAGAATACCTCAGAACCCGACCCGAGAGGCGGCCTAGGTAATCAACCCAGAGAGTTCTTTATTATCTCCTATGCTTCTCTCACAGCCAATAAGGTGGTGACTCAATCTTACCTCCGCTAAGAACAGTTTCTTCACCCCTTGAAAGACGTGGTGTGGCTCAAAAGACCAAAGGGACCCTCAAGCTTGGGGTCTGTTCACCCTGGTGGGGTTTCTCCAAACTATTCCTCTAATCTCTTCACTCTCCCAGGCACCAACATAGAATCAGGAGAAGCTATGTTGCAGTCACAACAGCTGAAACCTCACACCTCACTCAGCCCACGGGGAGCTCTACTGTCGAGAAATCTCTCCCTTTTCTCTTCATCCCATGCCTTCTCCATCTCCTCCAAGGACATTTCCAAATAGGCCCCTTTCCACCTCCCCCCAATAAAATCAAGCGACAGACTATAACGATTGGAGTTGGTAATAATTGATGTGATGTTAAACAGGATCAAAAAGAGCTCGTTGTCCCTCAAAAAAATACTAAATTTTGGTTACCATATATCTAGAGCTAAACATTTCTTTCTATATTCTAATTTTTTTTTCTTTTGGGGAAAATGTATAATCTGTGGTTGTTCCATAGGGCAACCCACTATCACATCAGAATATTTGATTCACCTGAATGCCCTTAGCCCCACTCTCTGCCCCCCTTCCCCACCCCACCTCATCCTAAGAATGGATAACCAGAGTAGCTGCACGCTAGACAATCTGACTTCTCTCTACCTTGGCTCTTATTTTCAAAAAGAAAAGAACCAGTTACCATGATCGTTTTACTTTTCAGCAAATGAATTCTGCTTATGGTTCTAAAAATAACTAATTCCCATAAATATATAAATAATCTCTTTCTAATCTGTTGATACTTCTAACTTGAAACCTTCTAGGTGTTTGAAAAGGACCTGAGCTTTGGAACCAGACCAACTGGGCTCAAATCCCAAATTACAAATCCCTTTTTCTAGCTGAGTGATTCGAGACAAATCACTTAACTTCTGTACATTTTTTGGATGAGGAAGATGAGGCTGATCTTATAAAATCTTCAGGAGGAAAAAAAATAAAATGACATATAAAATAAGAAGCACTGTACCTAATATATACTAGGTGCTTAATAAAGTTAGTGCATCCTCCTACAATAGAAAACAAGCTCATATTAGGTTGAAATTCTCAATGCGTATGGCCTAACTAGACAGATAAACCAGTAAAAAAAAAAAAAAAAAAATACGGCCAGTTTTGCCACTGAAAACAACTCTAAGCCAAGCAGCCCTTATGAAGTCCTGAGTTAGGGACAAGTCACAGCACCAGATCCCCCACCGTCTCTACCTGCCCTACAGGCAGGGGCAGATTCCTAGAGATTACTTGCCCAACTGCCCCAATGCATCTGGCTTATTCCTTCTACTCTAAGGTTAGAAAGTTCTGAGAAAGATTTAATTACGAAAAATCCTTTGACTATGCCCATTTGAACCCTGTCGATGACCCTCGGCACTGAGGAGGTGGGAAACTCTATGGAGCTCCGTGCTGGAGTTTCCGTGTCCCCCAGTGATATAGCTTCCCTAAAACCCATCAGTCTGGCCTTGTAGCATGTCACAGGAAAGCCTACTTAAAAATATCCATGAAAGGGAGCCTGGGTGGCCCAGCTGGTTAAGCATCTGCCTTTGGCTCAGGTCACGAGCCCAGGGTCCTATGATTGAGCCTCGTATCAGGCTTCCTGCTCAGCGAGGAGTCTGCATCGCCCTTTGCCCCTCCCCCCCTGCTCATTCTCTCTCTCTCTCTCTCTTTCTCTCTCAAATAAATAAAGAAAATCTTAAAAAAAAAAAAAAAGATACCTATTAAGAAGAACAAACTATACAACAATACAACAAGAAGAAAAGTTTTTATCATCTTAGGGTGGGAAGTTTTTCCAAGCATTAAGACACAAAGCTCAATATATTGACTTGTATGGGCATTTTTAAAAATCTCTCTAAGTGTATACAAATCACTTAAGGAGAATAAGGGCTGGACAACGGCAGTGAAAGGAATACTTTTCACCGTATATCTTTTTACAGCTTTTGAATTTTGGCCTTTGGATTGTATCATGTGAGTTTTTAAAAGACCTCTTAAGATGATGGAGTCAAGAATGAATAAAACTGTTCTTGGAGTCTAGCTGCCACACAGGGAGAAGCCCAAGCTACATGGAAAGGCTACACGAAGGAGAACCAAAGACCTTGGATGAAAACCCCAGCTGGTCCCAGCCCTACCCACACCAACTGTCCATGTGAGTGAGGCCACTTTGGAGCTTCCGGTCACCCAGCACTGGAGAGACACTACGTAAAAGAGAGGAACTGCCTGGTCAACCCTCATAATCATGAGAAACAGCAAATTGTTGTTCTAAGCCACTAAGATTGGGGATGGCCTGTCACAGTATTTCAGATAAATGAAACATAGAGTCATTGGTGAACTGAGAACAGTTAAAGCCACAAGACTGGATGAGATCACCAACGAAGTATTGAAAAGGACTGTACCTTATTTCAACCAGAAGGCAAAAGCATGGCTACTCTCAGGACTATAACTTTTTACCTGCCAATCCACCTATCTTGAAGTTAGAATTCTGAAGACCCGGTTGTCACAGGGGGTTCTAATTAACATGCTTCCTTGCATTTTAAAAAAGAAGTCGGATTTTCTCTGACAGGAAGTAAATATGTCTGACTTGGTTGCTGGCTTTGACAAGAGGAGCTGCCTTTTCCAATCATTAAATCTGCAGCTCCACCGGCTTGAAAAAAATGTCTTTAAAGCCGATATACAATATGCTAGAAAATATATGATTTGCAACCATCTGAATGTGTGCTTACAAAAATGTTTAATGTCCTCTTAAATGTGTGGGGGGGTGGTATACAGTTTTCACTATTCTTTTAGGGCAGACATAAACAAAAATTCTAAAAAGCCCACTGAATTACGTGTGATATAGCCCCACAATGGAATCCTATGCAGCTGTTAAAAAAAGAATGATGAGGTTTTCTGTAAACTGATATGGAAAAATCTTGCAGACATTATTCTTGGGTTCAAAATGCAAAGCATAGAACCATATAGTTAATATTCACTTGGTTTTGCTAAGAAAGGGGTAAAATAAGTATGGATTCAGATTTGCTTACATTTGAAAAAAGAAACACTGGAGGGTTTAGCAAGGAACTAACGCTGAAAGTTACCCACGGCAGGAGGGAGCTAGGTAGACAAGCGGGATGCTCATCTACAGACCTTTTCGGGATCCCTGGGTGGCTCAGGGATCCCTGGTTTGGCGCCGGCCTTTGGCCCAGGGCCTGATCCTGGAGACCGGGGATCGAGTCCCACGTCGGGCTCCCTACATGGAGCCTGCTTCTCCCTCTGCCTGTGTCTCTGCCTCTCTCTCTGTATCTCTCATGAATAAATAAAATCTTTAAAAAAATAAAATAAAGACTTTTTCATATTGTATTAATTTTTGAGCAGTGTGAATTGTGAGTTTTTTTTTTTAAGTCTTCACAGGAAAAAAAAGGAATAAATAAAATTGCAAAACTTATTGCAGGGACAGTACCTATTAACGTTTCTAAAGTGTAGAGCCTCCAACCCAGTAAACCTATTTCTAAGACTGTCCCCTAATGCACTTACACACACAACGCAGTGTGTTCTATAACAGCCAGAAACAGGAGGTAGGGTGCCTGGGTGGCTCAGCTGGTCAAGGTCTGACAGTTCAGGTCATCGTCACGGGGTCCTGGGATGGAGTCCTGTGTCAGGCTCCCCACTTGTTGGAGAGTCTGCTTGTCTCTCTCTTTTTGCCCTCCCTCCCAGTCATGCTTCCCCCCCCCCCTCAAATAAATAAGTAAAAATCTTTTTAAAAAAAGAAAAAGGTAATCTAAATGTCCAACAATAAGGGACTAGTAAGATACACAATAACAGGGACGCCTGGGTGGCTCAGTGGTTGAGCGTCTGCCTTCAGCTCAGGTCATGATCCCAGAGTCCTGGGACTGAGTCCCACGTCGGGCTCCCCGCAGGGAACCTGCTTCTCCCTCTGCCTGGATCTCTGCCTCTCTCTCTGTGTCTCTCATGAATAAATAAACAAAATCCTTAAAAAAAACACATAATAGTTACAATCCAATCTATGGTATACTTTGAAACCATTAAAAGGGATAAGCAGTTTTATTTGTAGTGACATGAAAAATTATCCATGATGCAGCATTGGGTAGGAGAATACAACTTACAAAATAATTTGAAATTATTCCTATTACTCTATTCTTGCGTGAACATAAATTATGGATATATAAATACACATATATACACTATAAGTATGTATTTCAATATGCATAATTTTTGTTTTTGCTTTTAAAGATTTTATTTATTTATTCATTAGAGACACACAGAGAGAGGCAGAGACACAGGCAGGGGGAGAAGCAGGCTCCCTGCAGGGAGGTCAATGCAGGACTCGATCCCAGGACCCCGGGGTCACGGCCTGAGCCGAAGGCAGACGCTCAAGCCTGAGCCACGCAGGCGCCCCTCAATATGCATAGTTCTAGTTTAGAACAATATGTACTTCCACACTGTTAACAGTGGTTATCCCTGGGAATGGGATAAGGCGGCTAGAGAATTATATTTCATAAAATTTTATGTTGCCATCATTTTTTTACCTTAAGCATTTGTACTTTTGGTAAGTTTCAAGGCATTTAATTATTCTGGCTGACAGAATAGCAGCTCAGGCCTTTTTATTAAAAAATGGGTGCTCTTCAGGGCCAGCACAGAAACTTCCTTCTCCACTTCCCACTCACGGGGATCGGGACCTGGATGGTCTCCAGAAGGCCCACGGGTCCTAACAGCCAGCTCGCTGGACGTATGTCCTGTCCCCCGCTGGCAGATGCAGTCCGTCCTCCTCTTCGCTCCACACCCTGGGCCCCACGAATCCCGATGGGCCTCGGTGGACCCAGCCAGCGTGCCGCAGAACCCCAACTCCTCTCGGCCGATTCACTGAGCGGCCGCTTAGACACCTTGGGGGGCTTTAGCCCGACACAGCAGCTGTGTTTTGTGTCAAGTTGCACTTTGAACCAAGGGGCCGTGATTGTCCAGAGCTTCGTGTGAAATAAAGTTCTTCTTTTTCCCTCTTTTAATAAATGTCTTTGAGACAAAGAAGAAAAATTCTGGGACCACGCACGGGACGGATGTGGGGAGAGTGGCGCTGTCAGTTGGTGACGTTTGCCGGGACAAGGCAGGAAGAGCCATGAGCACGCGAGCTACCAGGCCGCCACCCCTGCCCTCGGACGCTGGGCTGTGACTCACCGACTCAGACACTTGCAAACTCCACGTCTCCACAGTGTGAGACTGCGCCTGTGTGAGCCGATGGTGGTGGAGGAGGCTGGGGGTGAAGGAAGGGGATGGCTGAGTGTGACTGTGTCTATCAGACTTGGTGGAAGGCCTAGAAGGCCTGAGGAAGGCGAGGCAGCCCCCAACAACAGGTGGAGATGTGGCCCCGAACAGCTGCCCCTGGAAGGCCCTGAACATCTGGGTGTAATGCAGGCCTGAAGAAGCCCGGAGCCCGGGTTCCATCTGTCAGGTCTACTGAGGTCCTTATCCTGAAGACTTAGCAATCGCGCCCACGTAAGAACTGGCCTCTGGCAAACTTGAAATGTCCAAGTGCCCTATTAATTGAGAATTCACTCACCTTTCCTATCCCGGCAAACAAAAACAGGGACCAAAAAAAAAGAAAAACAAAACAAAACAAAAACACCCCAAAACCTCAAACCAAAAAAAATATCAGAACCTCACGTGTTGTAACTAAAAACACTCAATAAACAAAGCCAGTCCTTGGGCTCCCTTAGGGAGTAATTGTCTAAGAATGCTTGTTTTTTTTTCAGCTGGTGAGAGAGAGAGAGAGAGAGAGAGAGAGAGAGAGAGAGAGACGTGCTAAGACTGTGTGGAGCTCATCTTGAAAACATTAATTTTTCCAAACACCAATGTGCAGTTCGTGCGCTTTTCCTGCACAAGTGGCAGCAGGCAGTGAGGACGCTGCTGAGGACACCCCTCCACGCGGGGTCTGCCTGTGGGGTTCAGAGGAAGTGGTTATGGGGCAGCCCTGGGGGAAGGAGGTGAGTTTGAGAAGCAGGGACCCAGGCCCCGTGACCTGCCACAGGGAGGGGCTGCACGAGGCCCGTGGTGCTGACGACCTGCGGAGGATCACCCATTTCTAAACTGGGAAGAGAAGCAGCAGAACCAATACCCTGCCCCTTTGTAGGACCATTCTCTAGGGGCTGAACTGGCAGTTAACCAAAACACCCTTCTTCCTCACCTATATCCCTCACAACCTGTAACCCCATCAATCACTCTCTGGCCTAGCACTGGGACAGGTTGTCCACTTTCCAGGCAGAGGTCCCAAAGCCACTTCCCCTTCTTCTCCTCCCCATTTATGGATAAAAGTGGAGATTGCAACTTGCTCATCCATGCTTAAACTGTCCTTTGTTGCCCCAAGTCCATCCCCTCTGGGAAGTTAAGGGCACTCCCCTCTGCAGTCTGTGCACAGAGGGCAAGACACAGCAAAACCATCCAATGAGGCACAGGGAAGTCTCATAACCTGCCTGATGAGAGCAGATTCAACTATTAGGATACACCAGAAGCCCTGTCGGTCTTAGCTAGACATTCCCCAAGCAGGTTACTACCACCAGGACCTATGCCTATGCCACAGTGTGCCAGGATTCCCACTGAAAATCAACGCCCCCCACGCACAGACATAAATGCTTCATCACCCCCAGGACATCATACACCAATGCTACCACTTACCTACTTAGGTGTATTAAACTGATCAAATTCCTTAACCTAAATGAGGATGAAAATAATAAGTTTTTAGGGGCACCTGGGTGGCTCGGACAGTTAAGCCTCCAACTCTTGATTTTGGCTCAGGTCATGATGTTAGGGTTGTGAGATAGAGTCCCGAGTTGGGCTCTGCATTGGGCGTGGAGCCACCTTAAGATTCTCTCTCTCCTCTCTGTCTGCCCCCTCCCTCTCTCCCCTCTCTCTCTCTCTTAAAAAAAAAAGTTTTTAAATAAGTTAAAATATAAAGGGCTTAGAAAAGTACTTGGCACACTATAAGTACTATCTATATATGCATTATGATTATGATCCTTCACTCTCTGCGCTCTCTCTTCCACTTAGATGATTGCAAATGCTCTTCCCATGCTTTGGAATATTGTGTCCCACCCTGTCTTCACGTGGCTCTCTGGCTTAGTTCTCCAGGTCTCTAGGAAGGCTTCCTTTACATGGGCTGGGTATCCCTGCCTATGCACCGATCACTCCCTGTACATCCTTGGTATCATGCTCTATTCCGGTTGTCTGTATGTCTATCTCCTTGACCAGGTCCTTCAACCCTAATGCCCAGCAGAGAGAAGACACTCGATAATTATCTATTCAATGCAAGGATGAGTGAACGAGACATAGGTGAAGAGCAGCTTTCATGCATTCGAGTATTTACTAGGTGCCTACTCTGCGTCATACCCTGGACTATGCTTGCAAGTACATGAAGGACAGAGCACCCAGGTTGCTCCCCAGACACTCATGGTCAGAGGTACAGTTTCTGCCTTCTAGAGGTAACTCAATAATAATAATAATAATAATAATAATAATAATAATAATAATAATAATATGAGGTGGGTGTAGCCCAGCCCAAGAAGGAAAGGGTGGCTCTTGGAGGGGAACCCAGGTTTGCTTAGAATAGGTGTATTTAACTTGAACCAAGCAACAAAAGCCCTGAACCTAAGATTCTGTTTATCATGCCTGCATGTGAAGACTAAATGTAGCTTTGCATGACCTAAGAAAAACAAAAGGTAGACGTTTCTTTACAAGGATGGTTTATTTATCCAAGAACCAATCTACCTCTTTCAAGAGAAACCCCGGCCAGTCATTACATCCATGCTGTCTGCAGACTGTCTTCACTAGACTGTAAACTCCTACAAACAGAGTTCATAGTTTATTTTATTATAGTGTATTTTTATATCCCATCCCACTCATGTCTGCCATGGGAACCAAGCGCCTAGCATTGGTGCCTTGCCCTGGGTAATGGAACATTGCAGGATACAAATGGAGACCAAGTCACTTGTTCTGTATCATTTCTACCATTCTGTATGGCTCAGTATGCCTTTTTTTTTTTAAGATTTTGTTTATTCATGAGAGACACACACACACACACACACACACACACAGAGAGAGAGAGAGAGAGAGAGAGGCAGAGACACAGGCAGAGGGAGGAGCAGGCTCCATGCAGGGAGCCGGATGTGGGACTCGATCCCCGGCGACCTCTGGGCCAAAGACAGGTGCTAAACTGCTGAGCCACCTGGGCTGCCCGCTCAGTATGCTTTTTGAGACTTGTTTTGTTTTGTGTTGTTTATCAGCTTTAAGGGAAAAGAAAAAAGAAACATCAGGAATTAAAGGAGGATTTGTTGCTACTTTTACTTTTCTCTACTGAAGCGAAATAAAGCCTGTTTTGGGATGCCGGAGATCTACTTGGCGATGACTTTGCCAGAAGCCTTTGATAGCTCAACCTCACTAAAGGACGGGAAAAAAGGAAAAAATTTCTACTTATAATAAGAAAAAGTCGAAGCAACTTTTCCCTTTGAGATTACATCACAGATACTTGAACTTACGTTTTCCATCCTGGTTGCCCTAAAAGTGAGGCCATGTAAGATCTTTTCCTTAATGAAAAGTCTGAGGCTGCCTAACTCCAGAAGGACAATGGTGCTCCCAAACCCCAGCCCTGGGAGCAGGGAACTCCAGAGCACTGCCACCCAACGCAGCTGCAGCAGTGTGAATGCACACCTATTCTGGATGATTCTTGGAGACTCACGCTACCTCTGTCCTCCATCATCCACACCAGGTCTCTGGTCCCACCATCACTACCATCTTGAGGGTTATCTGTGGCATGTCATATCATGAACTGCAAAGCCAGATGAAAGTGAATTAGAAATTATCTGTCCTCATCATTTCCATCTTTCCTGGGGATAATGCAGGGTAAGCTAGGAAGGCCTGTGACTCAGAGAATGTCCTTTTACCATGAGTACCAGAGAGAGAAAACATGCACAGTTGGCTGTGTGTCCATCAATGCACATAAACATTCACAGTGGCCTGTGGGTGTGCCCATGTGAAAACACCTCCATACACTGTGTCAAGGCAGACAAATTAGCCTGAAACATTGGGAATACAACCCTAGGCACTGAGCTTGTCACTAAGGCAGCTGTGTCTCTGCCATCAGATACGGTCTCCCTCGGAGACCAGCTGGTTTGGAAACATATAGGTAAGAAGGGCAATTCGAAGACAGCTTATTTTTTCCTGATATCTCTGAGATTCAATGCACTCCCACATGGAGACACATAAAACACTGCTCACTAAAGCGTTCCTAAGACCTATTCTACACGACACTTGCCTTGGACCAATGTGTGCCGTCCTCATTTTCCTCCACGACAAGCCCACTAGAATGAGCGGTCAGGAAGGATGTCACAGAGTGTGTATCTGGATATCTGCTAAGCCGTTGACAAATGTCCTCCACAATATTCTTGTAGATAAGATATGAAAAATGAACAGGATGAGAGTATTGCTGGGTGGATCGCTGCAGATACCCCACAATGCCCCAAGAGTGTTTATTAGACTACAGTGAGCCTTAGGCTGATCTCTGGTGATGGCCACAAAGCTCTTCCTCTGACTGTTGTGTTTAACTTTTTAAAAAAATTATTTCCCAAGATGAGAAGACAGAAGATTTAATACAGGCAGATGATACAAAACCGGTATGGCAGGATTAATACTACAACAGATGACCAAAATCAATATGCAAATTTATTTCAGCAGATTTGAATACTAGATCAAAATTAACAAGGGCAAATTTCATGTCTGAGAACAACGTTTTAAAATAGAAATGTACTTATCCCTCATCCAGCAATTCCAGCCCTTTGTATCCACCCTAGAGAAACACGTGTGTATATGCGTGCTTACTCAGGAATGCTCACTGCTGCATTGTTTACAACATCAAAAAAAATACATAAAAGTAAAAAACAGAAACAATAGAATTGCTAAGGCAATTATGGACCATCCACAATGAGAAAATACTATGCAGAAGATGTTCAAAACATGTCTTTGCATGAAGAAACACTTGCAGAAATGGGACACCTGGGTGGCTCAGCAGTTGAGCATCTGCCTTCAGCCCAGGGCGTGATCCCAGAGTTGTGGGATTGAGTCCCACGTCGGGCTCCCTGCGTGGAGCCTGCTTTTCCCTCTGCCTGTGTCTCTGCCACTCTCTCTCTCTCTTTCTCTGTCTCTCTCTCATGAATAAATAAAATCTTTAAAAAATAAAAAAAATAAAAAGATTAAAAAATAAATAAATAAATAAATAAATAGATTGATACATTAATCCCAGACATATATATACACACACAGAAATTTACAAATTTATATATATAAATATATATAAATAAATAATATAAACAAAATATAAATAATAAATATGAATAAACTTATATATATATAAATATAAAAATATCTAGAAGGGTCCCTAAAAACTGATACCAGGGTCTATCTCTAGAGAGAAACTAAATTGTTATGGAGTAAAAAAAAAAAGTACCTGCAACATATGAAATTCAGAATGTATTGCATTAAACTGCGTAATTTAGCTTTCTTTTTAAAGTAAAGTCTTGCTTTTAGCTTCAAAAAAAAAAAGTTCAAAAATATGGGGAAGGGCACAAATTCTTGAGATTTCTATTACAACCTAAGAGGGGTCAGTCAGCACTGTAGAAAGCCTGCAAAAAGCTCATTCCTACTACATAGAGTACATTCAAAGTTTGGTGTGCAGACATCCTGCAAGCACCAGGGATCACTAAGCTGGTCATGTCTGCAGCACTGGGTTGGATCCAATCCTGACAACACAATTAGGCAGGGACACTGGCAAAGTCAAATGCAACCAGGGGAAAGAAATGCCTATGCAGAGTCTAAAAAAGCATGACTTAAGAATAATAATTGAGGGCAGCCCGGGTGGCTCAGCGGTTTGGCGCCGCCTTCAGCCCAAGGCATGATCCTGGAGACCCGGGATCGAGTCCCGCGTCGGGCTCCCTGCATGGAGCCTGCTTCTCCCTCTGCCTGTGTCTCTGCCTCTGTGTGTGTGTGTGTGTGTGTGTGTGTGTGTGTGTGTGTGTTTCTCATGAATGAATAAATAAATAAATAACCTTAAAAAAAAAGAATAATGATTGAAGAAACCACGACTGTTTAACCTCAAGACAAGATTATGGGGAGATAAGTTTCTTCAAATGTGTGGAGAGCTATGATTGCAGATGATGCAGTAAATACTTATTTGGGTATTTTCCAGGGGTAAATACTAGGACAAATAAATACAAGTGATTTCTCCTATTAGTAGCACATTTTAAAAAGAAACATTCTAACTAACAAGAATGAATGACAACAGAATAATCTGTCAGGCATGATCATGAGCTCCCTGTCATAGGAAGGATTCAAGTACGAGATTCTATAGACAAAGATATTGGATTACATGAGAAGCAAAACTATGTAAACTTCAAGATCTCTAACAACTCCAATATTGTATGATTCCATATTTTGGCTGCAGAATCAATTTTCAATCAATGTGTACCCCCAACGACTCCAAATCCCACAGGTGGTGTACTCTGCCACCAGGTGGCAGTAGATGCCTTGGACTCTGGGTCCTACACATTAGATGTGGTGAAAAAAAAAAATTGCAGTTTTCCAAAATTTTTTAAATTAAAAAAAAAATTAATTAAAAAAAACAGATGCAAGCATGAATCCCATAAGTAGCCCCTCTCAAAGCAACATGTAAATATAATTCATAATTTTCCTGATGATTCCATCACAATGATTCTTAATCACTTGATTTCCTCTTGTGCACTTCTTTTGTCCAGGGTCTACAAAGAGACCCTTATCTCCAATGGCCTCCTCCCTCTAGTGTCAAGTTTCCTGACTTGTACACAGTTCCAGATCCCTGTGTCTCCTCTTAATGCAAAAATCCCCTCTGCTTCCTCTGCAGCTGCAGACCGCGTCTGCTACTACAGTCTTTCTTCCTGAACCAAGGAGAAGGACCAACAGGAGGATCGGAGAAACACCCCAGCCATTTCCTGCCTCTAGCTTTTCTGCCCCTGTATCCACACAGCTGAAGCCACAAAACAAGCAAGCAACAAACAAAAACATATCTGAATCTCCACCCTGACAGCATGAAAGTATATGATTATCTTTTCCCAATTAGAAGAGAATAATCTCCCACCCAGCTTTTAAAGAAAAGAGAAACTCTCCTTTTGTACCCACAGCTGTGGACATGGGTGTTGCTTAAAATTTGAATACAATCAACAACCCTTGTCCTAGTCCCTGGCAACTCAAAACTCTGTTAACACTGCCTTGGTTATAGATCACTTCAGATGCCCTGGTTTTCAGAGAGTATTTTTTTGGTAAGAGCTTATGACTGAATGCAAATGATACAAGATTTTTTTGAACTTGGATTTAAAGCAGGTTCATCACGATAAACCATACGCTTGAGTCAAGGTCCTGCTCATCTTTCTAGTTTCAGGTGAAACACCTCTTCTTCCAGGAAGCCTTCAGGAGCCTAAGGGTCCTGATATATGCCCTAATAGCCCCCTACACCTGCCCCGTCACAGCCCTATACCTACCTCCATCATAGCTCTCCCTGCACCTGCCCCACCACAGTCCTCCACCTGCCCCATCACAGCCCTGCACCTGCCCTACCACCATCCTTACCACGTACACTCCAATGCCCTCTGTGCCAGCCCATTTCCCAGTTATGCTGTAGGATCCATGAAGACCTAGACTGTACCTGTATCTTTTACAACAGAATCCCTTCAACACAGTAGGACTCAATAAATATTCATGAGACTATTATAAACATACTCATTATCAATTAACTAATTAATATAAAGCCCAAGTCCAGGCAGCTATTCCACTGAGGATAATATTCATCCATTCTACAAACATTTCCTAAGTGTCCCTTGTGCCAGTATGGTACAAGGTAAGTCAAACCCAGGCCAAGCCCTTAAAGAACATGCAGTGGAGAAAGAAAACCAAGGCAAATACATAAATACCTACTGTGCAAAAGAGGCACAGCAACAACAGAAACAATAGATATTAGGGAATAGGGCAACAGTGGCCAAGGCACAGGACTCACCAAGGAGCTCCAAGTAGCTGGAACTAAGCCCGTGGAATAGGTAACACTGGAGCCAGAGCCTGAAGGTTCTTCAAGATTGCCTTTAATTAAATAGCATGTGCCAGCCTAAGTGCTTTGCATTCATGATTTCATTTATTTCTTGAAATGATTCTATATAAGGCACTCCTACTACAGAGAAGGAAATAAGCTCAGAGAAGTCAAGAAAACAGCCAAAGGTGGAACAGCCGGCGAGCAGCAGAGCTGGAATCCACACCTAAGCCAGCCTGATGAATAGGACAGCAGTGCCACAGTGCTCTGGAACCTGAGATGCCCCGTTAAGGAGTTGTTACTTCATCCAGTGGACAATGGGGAGCCACTCTGAGCAGGAACGTGCTAAAGTCAAAGCTTGTGCTTGGGAAGACTTATCAGAAAATAATGAAGAGGGTGGACTGGGCAGTTCAATTTGAAGCTGGCCGCAACGGTCCAATGTTGTATCATGAAATTCCTGACCTGAGAGAACAGCAGAAAGACTGGGAAGGTGATTCAGAGCCAAGGAATTTCCAGAGGAAGAACACACACAGTCCAGAAAGATCCCAAGGCACGCACCTGAGTAACCGAGAGGACAGGGACTTGCAAGTGTCCTGTGTGTGCTTCTCCAGTGCCCCTGTGTGTGTGCATGTGTGTGCAGTGTCTATGGGATGGCTACAGGCTTGTGGGTGGGAGCATGGCAGATTTAAGTTCTCCAAAACTCCAGAGCAGAAAGTAGCCTAAAACCTTCCCACCCCCCACCCTCCCTAGGCAATGCTGCCTTGCATTGCAAAAACTTGCAAGTTTTACTTGCAAAAACTCCTGGAACTCCCTTAGCCATCTTACCCTTCACCCCTGCACCCTGCCCCCCATCCGCAGGGCATCTGAGCCTCCAGCAGCTCACAAAGGCACAGGAGTATTAACGTGGCATGAGGCCTCACATGGCCGTGTCCACCCAGGTATACTCCCCTCTAGCCAGCCTGCTCTAGGACACAGAATGCCAGGCCTCAAGCCAGCACCGAGAAGCAGAAGAGTATGAGATAGGAGCTAAGCACCCCAGGCAGTAATTCTAACCTCGAGCCAGAAGCTTAACTTCTCTGGATCTCAGGTTCCTCAACTGGAAGACAAGCAATGTGGATCAGAATCAGAAGTTGCAAAAAAAAAAAAAAAAAAAAAAAGAAAGAAAGAAAGAATCAGAAGTTGTTGCAAACTGAGGGCCGGCAGGCCAAACTCATCCTGCAAATGGACCAATACAATGTCTTATAATTGAATTAGTTTCAACATTTAAAAATCTAGCTGTTTCGCAAAGAAAATGCCTATTTGAATCCCCTGTGAAAGAAGATCTGGCAACAAGGAGCTTACATTGCACACAGCATCAATCAGCTGGAGCTGAGCAGCTGCCGTCACCCTCGGATGAGACACCACTCTCTAGTTTGCCACAGTCCCCACCACCCCCTACTGCTCCCTGCTAGGCTCCACTCATCATCTACACTTGGCCCACTTCCATTCTTCATACGAATGGTCTGGCTCCCCTAGGAACCTAAGATGATCTAAAATATTATTACCGTGAGACTCGGGAGTTGGGGGCAGTAAAAACGAGCATGGAGAAGCTAGCAGTCAGCTCCCTACCATGGCAGGTGCAGCCTTCTCGGAGGAGCGGGGTACGTTGCTGCAGCTGATGAAGGTTCATCAACACGTGTGTCGGGCCTGCCCACCATCCCCCCAGCCCCACCCCACTGAGGAGGAAGAAGGCGGATGACATCAGCCTTGGACACAGTCAGAGAAACCCCATCATGAAGCAATTTGCTTCCCCAGCCACTCTAATTTAACAATTAGCTTAACAACCCTGGTCAGGCACTTGCTGCTGGAGCAGAGAAGTGATCCGGATCAGCAGCAGTTTCAGTCTAGAAGCTTCTTCGGGAAGCCCGCTCCCCTACTGCCCTCGCGTCAGCTGGGTCTGCATCTGCCACTCACACACATAGATATTCTAAATATCTCCAAAGACCTTCCACCTTCTCTTTGAACCTCCCCGTCCAACCTCTTTGGACTCCTTGGAAAACCCCTGTGTCCAAAACCAAATTTCTCCTGCTACAACTTCAGCCCATCCTCTGTCTGTCCTGCGGAGATTCTGGTCCCATCACAGGAAGCAAACCAGGCCAGTGTTCTCTAGTCAATCTTCTCTGGCCCCTTGGGACTTGGGGTGTGGAAAGGAGGCCTGCACAGAGGCCGAGCTGCAGGGCAGAGGGTAAATTCACAAGGCTGGCATGCATGGGACATTCTGGGTACAGATCCTGACTCCAAGAACAAATCTAGGGAACTGGCTTGCCCTGACCCAACAGCATGCTCAGCTTCCCATCTGCCTCATCAGAGGGCCTCTCAGTATAATGCACAATACTTCCCTCACTCAGCTTGTCCCGCTCCTGCCTCCAAGTCCTTTCTCAAGCTGCATCCTAAACCCCAAATGCCAAACTGTAGAGAAAGGCACACACATGCTGGTATGGGAAGACTGAAAAGAAGAATCCATAAAGCCACAAGTCCATGGAAAGTTGGAGGCTATTTTAAAATACAGTATTAGAATTCCAGGACAGATGTAGGGAGGCTAGAGCCCAGAATAGCAGACCCTCAAAGAAGAAAGCATCCCTGCATGACTAGATAGAAATTTCAAAGAGGCTACGGAGAAAGAAATGGTACATATACATGGAACATCCCAGGAACTTAAGCCAAAAATAAAACAGGGATGCCAGTGTCAAGGTCAATCACGGAGGCTGTTTCGTTCCACCAGAGACAGTGAGATGGAGAATTAGGGGAACCAGTTGGTCATACTCCTGGTATAGGAAGTATCCTCAGAAATGGAAGTCCTTCCCTCTTCAATGGATAGGAGTGAGGTCGGGGTTGACACTGCAGTAAATGCTCAGGAACTCGACTGACAAATGAGGTATAAATAAATCATCAGGACCATATGGTTTCCACCTGGGAGTCCTAAAGGAATTCAAGGGTGAAGGTGTGGAGCTGCTCGCCAGAATGTGTAACCTCTTATTACAAAGTCACTTGTGCCCTAGAACCGCCAGATTATTCATGTAGCCTCCGTTCATAAGAAAGAACCCAGGGAGCATTCTCATTCCCATACCAGGAAAGTCCCCAGAACATATATGAAGAACAGGAAGACTGAGTGTGTAAGCATGACCCGTCAGAGGAAAAGACAGGATGGCTCCTAAGAGAGCAGAGAATGTACGTAAGAGTTTTTCACGGAGTACATATGAATGTGAATTAAAGAGAATCTTTGTGTTTTGTGCTAAATTCTTTATAGGTTTTGGATTCGAACCCTTTATCCCATATGTCATTTGCAAATACCTTCTCCCATTCCGTGGGCTGCTTTTTAGTTTTGTTGTTTCCTTTGCTGTGCAGAAGCTTTTCATCTTGATGAAGTCCCAATAGTTCATTTTTCCTTCTTTTCCTTTTTTCCCTTGCCCCTGGCAATGTGTCTAGGGAGAAGTTGCTGCGACCGAGGTCAAAGAAGCTGCTGCCTGTGTTCTCCTCTAGGATTTTGATGGATTCCTGTTTCACATTCAGGTCTTTTGGAGTCTATTTTTGTTAATGGTGTGAGAAAAGGTCCAGCTTCATTCTTCCGCATGTGGCTGTCCAATTTCCCAACACCATTTATTGAAGAGACTGTCTTTTTTCTTTTTTTCCGTTGTATATTCTTTCCTGCTTTGTTGAAGATTAGTTGACCATAGAGTTGAGGGTCCATTTCTGGGTTCTCCATTCTGTTCCACTGATCTATGTGTCTGTTTTTGTGCTGGTACCATACTGTCTTGATGATTTTAGCTTCAAAATACAGCTTGAAGTCCAGAATTATGATGCCTCCCACTTTGCTTTTCTTTTTCAACATTACCTTGGCTATTTAGGGTCTTTACTGATTCCATACAAATTTTAGAATTGTTTGTTCTAGCTCTGTGAAAAATGCTAGTGTTATTTTGATAGGGATTGCACTGAACGTATAGACTGCTTTAATAGAACTCATCAAACTCAACACCCTAAAAACAATCCTGTTAAGAAATGGGCAGCGGATCTTTTTTTCCAAAAAAGATATCCAGATGGCCAACAGACACATGAAAAGATGCTCAACATCATTCATCATCAGGGAAATACAAATCAAAACCAAAATGAGATACCACCTCACACCGGTCAGAATGGCTAAAATTAACAACTCAGGAAACAACAGATGTTGGCAAGGATGCAGAGAAAGGGGAACCCTCTTAAACCGTTGATGGGAATGCAAGATGGTACAGCCACTCTGGAAAACAGTATGGAGGGTCCTCAAAAAGTTAAAAACAGAACCACCCTACAACCCAGCAATTGAACCACTAGATATTTATCCAAAGGATACAAAAATGCTGATTGCAAAGGGCACATGCACCCCAATGTTTATGGCACCATTATCAACAATAGCCAAATTATGGAAAGAGCCCAAATGTCCATCAACTGATGACTAGATAAAGAAGATGTGCTGTATATATACAATGGAATATTACTTGGTGATCAAAAAGAATGAAAGCTTGCCATTTGCAACAATGTGGATGGAACTAGAGTGTATTATGCTAAGTGAAATAAGTCAGCCAGGGAAAACAAATATATGATTTCCCTCATATGTGGAATTTAAGAAGCAAAACAAATGAACATAGAGGAAGAGAAGGAAAAATAAGATAAAAACAGAGAGGGAGGCAAACCATAAAAGACTCTTAACTTTAGAGAACAAATCAAGGATTGCTGGAGGGGATGGGGGGGGTGGGCTAACTGGGTGACGGGCATTAAGGAGGGCACTCATTAGGATGAGCACTGGGTGTTATATAGAAGTGATAAGTCACTAAATTCTACTCCTGAGGCCAATACTACACTATATGTTAATTAACTTGAATTTAAGTTAAAAAAAAAGAGAGAGAGAATCTATGGATGTAATTTACATAAATTTCCAAGGAACTATTAGCAAGGCATTATAGCAAAAAGAATTTTTAATTGAAGTATAGTTGACATACAATATTATATTAATTTCAGGTGTACAACATAGTGATTCCACAAGGCAATATTTACGCTGTGCTCACAAGTGTAGCTAACATCTGTCACCATACAACATTACAGGACCATTGACCATACTCCCGATGCTGTACCTCTTCAAAAGTAAAAACTTTCTTAACTGAATAATGACACAATAAGAAAAACACTTTTTCAGGGAAGTGACTTGAAGACCAGAAACATAAGGAAAGATTAAACTGACACTTGTGCAAATTAAGAAATAAAAAAAAAAAATGAGGTTCTTACGGCATCAACACTAGAACTAATCTTATATAACATTCTTATAAATAATCCATTAGAGGGCGTTGGTGGTGAGCTACTCTACAGGTCTACACTCTTCCAGGCAGGAAAAAGAACTGCTGATCCAGATGAATGATACAAAGGTCTTTCCAGGTTCTCAGAGCTGATATAAAAGAGGCAACTGCATTTCAGTGTGATGGGATTTCTCTGCCCCATAACATTTCCTTAGTCTCCTTTCTCCTTTCTCCAGTTAAGATGAATTCCAGGCTCCATTCCCCAGACCTTATGATTGTGAGCTCCAGAAACTACATATGCCTGGAAAATAGGAACCAGTTCAGATTTAATTCAAAGAAGATGCTTCTGGCTAGGCTAAGAGAGATTGTCTACTGCATTTGGTTAAACCCTAGCCAGTCAGGCCAACCATGGGCCACTCTTCTTCCCTCATGTGCAATACACAGAAAGAACTTCGGGGCACCCAGGTGCCTCAACTGGTTGAGCACTCTTGATTTTGGTTCAGGTCATGATCTTAAGGTCATGGGTTGAGCCCCGCATCAGGCTCCACACTCAGTGTGGAGTCTACTCCAGATTCTCTCTCTCTCCTTTCACCTTTGCCTCTCCCCCTGCTTGCTCATGCCCTCTCCCTAAAATAAATAAATAAAATCTTAAAAAAAAAAAAAAAGAATAGAGGTGGCTTTTTTGTCTTAGTGAGTTAAGCATCTGCCTCCAGTTCAGGTCATGATTCCAGGGCCCTAGGATCAGGCCCAGCTTCAGGCTCCCTGCTCAGTGGGGAGCCTGCTTCTCCCTCTCCCTCTGCCCCTCCCTCTTGCTTGTACATGTGTTCTCTCTCTCAAATAAATATAATCTTTTTTTAAAAAAGGAAAGAAGGGATCCCTGGGTGGCGCAGCAGTTTGGTGCCTGCCTTTGGCCCAGGGCGCGATCCTGGAGACCCGGGATCGAATCCCACGTCGGGCTCCCGGTGCATGGAGCCTGCTTCTCCCTCTGCCTGTGTCTCTGCCTCTCTCTCTCTCTCTCTCTCTCTCTCTCTCTCTCTGTGACTATCATAAATAAATAAAAATTAAAAAAAAATAAAGATCTTTAAAAATAAATAAATAAATAAATAAATAGGAAAGAATTTCAGATTTATAAACTCAAGGCAGACATCCATAGAAAAGTCAATCTGATGCTATGAACCATGAATTCTAAAACAGAGAATATGATTAGATTTACCTATTCCTTGATTTACTTTTTTTTAAAGATTTTATTTATTTATTCATGATAGAGAGAGAGACTGAGAGAGAGAGAGAGAGGCAGAGACACAGGCAGAGGGAGAAGCAGGCTCCATGCTGGGAGCCCAACATGGGACTCGATCCTGGGACTCCAGGATCATGCCCCGGGCCAAAGGCAGGCGCTGAACCGCTGAGCCACTCAGGGATCCCCCTACCTATTCCTTTAAATAATCTTTGTTCTTGTGTTTCTTCTTGGGCATATAGTAGGGAGATGACCACAGAATACCAACCTAAGCAAGCTCAGCATCCCTTCTTGGGCCCACTATTCACTGTGACCCATCCCACCTGCCCATTATGCCTCTGCCATAAATGACTGCCACATGGTAAGTACAACACTTTCTCAGCATCCATCACAACTTATCCAAGTCCATTCATCCCTTCAGAACTAGAGCCCAGGGACACCTGGGTGATTCAGCAGTTAAGGGTCTGCCTTTAGCTTAGGGCATAATCCCAGGGTCCTGGGATGAAGTCCCACAGTGACTCCCTCCCTGCAGGGAGTCTGCTTCTCCCTCTGCTTGTGTCTCTGCCTCTCTCTCTGTGTCTCTCATGAAGAAGTAAAATCTTTTTTTTTTTTAAGACTTTTCTATGGATGTCTGCCTTGAGTTTATAAATCTGAAGTTCTTTCCTTTTTCAAAAAAGATTCTCTATATTTATTTGAGAGAGAGAGTGCAGAGCAAGAGAGAGAGAGAGAGAGAGAGAGAGAGAGAGGCAGGCACTAAACCATTGAGCCACCCAGACATCCCTAAATAAATAAAATCTTTAAAAAAAAAAAGAACTAGAGCCCAAACAACTTCTTCACACAGGCATCCCCTAACATCATGGACCTTGAAATTCCTCTAACATTTTGTGCTTGAGGTGAGTGCCTTGTTGGAGAAAGTAGAAATAAAAGAGTTCTGGGATGCCTGGGTGGCTCGGTGGTTGAGCAGCTGCCTTGGGCTCAGGGCATGATCCTGGAATCCGGGATCAAGTCCACATCCGGCTCCTCCCGGGGAGCCTGCTTCTCCCTCTACCTATGTCTCTGCCTCTTTCATGAATAAATAAATAAAAATCTTTTAAAAATGAAAGGAAGAGAAAAGAAAAGAAAAGAAAACAAGAGAAAAGAAAAAAGAAAAGAGTTCTATGTTGTGTCACCTGCAAAAGGTCGTTCTAATATAACATAGGGGCTAATGCGTAAGTTCAAATCTTGGTTCTACAAATTACTGGTTGGGTGAACTCAGAGCTCAATGTCCTGATTCATTAAATGGGTATAATACTGTTTACCAATTTTATTTTTTTAAGATTTTATTTATTCATGAGACACACACACACACACACACACACACACAGAGAGAGAGAGAGGCAGAGACACAGGCAGAGGGAGAAGCAGGCTCCACGCAGGGAGCCCGACATGGGACTTGATCCTGGGACAACAGGATCACGCCCTGGGCCAAAGGCAGATGCTCAACCACTGAGCCACCCAGGTGTCCCTGTTTACCAACTTTAAAGAGCAATTCTGGGGATCAATTGAGGTCATGATTATCAAGAACTCAGTAGCTGGTGCAAAATAAGTACTCAATAAATATTAGCTAGGGCTAATAATATCTTCCCAAGGAGATCTATTTATTCCTTTCTTGATTTTCTTAGTTTTCTCCTCAATCTAAATGTAACTTTCAAAAGGCTTCTTTTCAAAAAGTGACTGATTCTAGCTGCCTCTGTTCTACAGCCCCTCGGTTCTCAGTTGTCTCTTTATTACCTTCTTGTGCAATATCTGCTTAGACCTGTCTGTATGTTAGTTTATAAATTGGGAAGTGCCTTCCATGTGCCAATGCCACTGCTTCCTGTTCTTGGGTAAACTTTGCATGGGAACAGGAAGCAAGCCTGGTTTCTACCAGTAGTGGGCAACTAACTGCTTCTAAGAGAGTCCATATATCACATTATCCTTGTTGAAGTTGTCAACTTCAGGGCGGTTAACGGGGCGCCCTCTGAAACTAGACTTTGTCATCACTTTGAGAGTAGATTCCTTGTTGGTGAATGTTCATCAACCAAGCTCACAAAGCTGATGTATAAGCTTTGGATTTATTTATTGGATGCCCCAAAACAACAAAATACAACTGTCACAGGACCTGGAGTGCTCAGGTCAGGATAGTCAGTGTAGGCTGATGGACTAGGAAAAGCAAACCATCATCTGAAAGTTGCTTGTTGAGCAAGTAAGAAAAGCTATGGGAGTCTGCAGAATTATTCATGGCCCAGAGGGAGCAGACCACAGTGGGCTGATGTATGTACCCCAAGATTAGAAACAGACCTGCCAGAGAACCAAAGTTCCCTAGTCTGTGGCCAGAGCCTGAATGGGTACTACCAGCTTCTACCTCTTTAAGTTGCCTTTCAAAAGCACTTCAGCTGACCAGTAAGTACCTCCTATACACAGTCTTTCCAGACTGCACTCGGTGCAATTAATTAGCTTTGATGTTACTAAATTACAGTCACATTTCTCGCAGTCACATTTCAGCCCAGCAACCCTTTGATTATTCCCAGGTCGCAATGATGGCCTCCTTTCTCTTCCTTTGCTCATTTGCACATCTCCCAGGCCAAAGCTGAAGACGGTACATCACATCCACCCATGCAGGATACACGGATGGACCTAACTTAAGCCTCAGAAGCAGCTTTGTTTCTATTATTTCCACGTTCCCAGGAGACCTCAATATTACCTCCATGAAACCTCTATGGACAAAACTCCCCCAGGCCAAGACCCTCATCTTCTATTTTATTTCATGGTTCTTCCGTGAGAAGAAGAGGAATTCATTAGCAGCAGACACCTCATCAATGGCATTGATTGACTTGGTTAGTGAAGCTGCAGACATTTGCTTTCATTAACAGGAAAAGACTACTTTCACGCATGGTGGTGGGAGGGGGGACTCAAGGAACAGATCAGAACAGAATGAGAGCAGAAGAAGGGTGCACTGAGCTGCCGTCTCCGCTTCCTTTATAAGGACTTGAAGAAGGATTGAAGAAGGAAATGTGCCATGCCCTCAGGTTGTATTTAGAAAATTGATATCCACTACTTGAAAAGAAACAGCTCCTCTTCCACTACATTTATTCTGGCCAATATCTTCTTTTCCTTCCCTGGTGTCTTAACAGCCCATAGAAGAACATTCAGCTTTAGTTCTTAGAAATTTGGAGCCGGCAATAGAAATATGTCTTATTCCACAAATCACACACTCCTTCGGCTAGAGAAGATCTTCAAGAGGTCTTTCAGGAATCCCTCTGGCTCAAGGACTAATGTGCCTGAAGGAAATTCTAACAGAGGAGACACTTTGCCAGTTGGGGGATCCCCACCCTCCTCTGTAGTTGTGGCGTGAATGTCTTCTGCTGCCTTTGTCTGGGTTTCATTGAGCTGCAAGGCAACATTGACGAAAAGAGCTCATGCTTAGAGCCAGACAGCCTTAGGTAAGATCCTGGTTTTGACAATTTCTGGCAAATCCCTTAACCTCCCTGAACCTATCCTCTTGCCTACAAATGGGAGTAACCACTACCTTTCAGCATTTGGAGAGGACTAGCAATGACATCTGGAAAGAGCTTAATCAATGGCTGCTCTTATTATGGGGACTTTCAGCTAACTTGACACCTATAAGGGACAATGCCATTGAGGAAGTCACCACCACGCAACACCTGACGGGGCTCAGAACACCAAGCATGTGCAGAGAGCAAGACAACGCAGAAACTCATGCTAAGGCAATTTCAATCACACGATTATAGCGTAGAAGGGAGTCTAACAATCATTCAGTGCAACCCTCTTGTTTTACCAGGTGGAAAAACTGAGACCTAGAAAGGAGAAAAGACAGATGCAAGTCAACAACAGACTGATCCTAAGACCAAGAACTCCTGACTGGACATTGGGCTTTATTCATAATCCTACACTGCACAGGATGCCTGAAGCTGACACAGGAGGCAAGACACCAGAGGAAGGGACTGGCAAGCTTTGTTTAGCTCCTACTGTATAAACAACACCAGCATACGAGCACTTAAGACCTACAAAGACATTCCCAGCTGTCCTCCAGGAGCTTAACATCTGTCTATCCAGGAAGAAAACACCTGGCAGGGGAAAGAAGGTTTGTGATGACAAGTCCTGGGATGCATTCAAGGAGATCAGAGATGGGAACAGAGTGATATCACAGATGAGTTTTCTCCCACCTAGAGTGGGACAAGGCTGCCTTTTCACAAAATGAAGACCGAACAGACCACAGCATGGGTAGGATGGAAGGGACACTTGGGCAAAGATTCCATCACGAGCAAAGTCTTAGAGTATAGCCTCAGCATGGTATGTTTTCAAGCCAGGAAAGAGAAACCTCTGGCAGGTTCTCTAAGTACCTGGTAACTACATACCTGGCTGCCTCCTGGCCCTCTTACCGTAGAGCAGGGAGCTTGGTGTTCTGAGCAGAGATCTTGAAGATTCCAACTTTCTCAGCAATCACTGTGGTGCTCAGGTCACACATACACACTCGCGCAAACACACACACAGCAAAAAAAAAAAAAATTAATTAATTAATTAAAAAACACACACACACAGCACGGCCATGGAGTTGGCTGCTCGGATTTCTCTCTTCCTACGTGCTCTCTGACCCCAGGGAATTCTCATCTGGGCTCCACCAGGCTCTGACCACTCCATCACTGAGTCAGCCTTCATCCCTGCACTCCACAAAGGCTTGTCCAGCTATTCTTGGTGTCACTGTCTCTGTCTTTGCTGCACACACACACTTTTATAACGGTCTGTCCATAACCCTTGGAGAGCACGTGCCCAGAAAACGGGGGTCAAATCCAGCTAACTTTGCTAACCTCACTGCTACCTTCATTTCACTTTTCCTACCTTCCTTTGTCCCTGCCCCTATTTCATCACCTCATTTTATCTTATTGCAGTGCCTATTTTATCTAAGCAGCTGCAAATCCTTTTTCAAGGAAGACGGTCTCTAAATACACGCCTGCTAGTTGAACCTATTTGCACAGCAGTCTGACAAGCAATCTCTTCTCCAGCGATAGTACACACACACACACCAGCCTCCATCACTTCAGGCCTAAATCAAAAGTCACCTACCAAAAAAAAAAAAAAAAAAGTCACCTACCCTACGGACTATTCCCTAACCCCCCCAGGTAAAGCTTACCTCTAGCCCATGAGCTTCAACTGCACGTCATATCTACCCCCTTATAGCACTTACCTTACTCTGAATGGCAATCCACTCTAAGCATCAATAAAAAACAACACTAATAATTGTGTTACAACAAAGTAGCTCTTTCATGTCATTCCCTCACTCAAAAACGCTTTATGGCTCTCCCACTGCACTGTGAAGGAATCTCTCACTTTACCATCAGTTTACCTCTAGTTTGGTTTCCTATTTTCCTCCCACACACCTGCCAATCCAAACTGCCTGCTTTTCCTCAAGCACGTCCTGTACTCTGCTACAAGTAAAAGGGGAGCAGTAGATTTTTGTGCTTCTCTCCAGCACTATCCCCGGTCTGTGCACTAGCTGGAGGGACACCCACATAGACACAGGTCTGAGAGATCCCCTGTCTCTTAGACATTTTAATTTTGTTCCCTCAGTATTTCTTCTTCTTTCTCCTCCTCCTCCTCCTCCTCCTCCTCCTCCTCCTCCTGCTCCTGCTCCTGCTCCTCCTAGGTCTGAACTTATTTCCCCCTAGGTCAGTGCAATAGAAAGAACATGGACCATGGAAGTAGACATGTAGACAATTTCTTGGTTCAAATCCTAGCTCTGCAATTTAATAGCTGTGTGATTTTAGGCAACTTCCTAGCCTCTCTGTTTCTTTACCTTTAATATGGAGACCACAAACATTATTTTGAAGATTAAATGAGGGGCTCCTGGGTGGCTCAGTCAGTTAAGAGTCCACCTTCAGCTCAGGTCATGATCCCAGGATCCTGGGATCGAGCCCCAAGTCGGGCTCCCTGCTCAGCGAGTAGTCTGCTTCTCCTTCTGCCTCTCCTTCCTGCTCATCCTTGCTCTCTCTCTCCTTCTCAAATAAATGAATAAAATCTTTAAAAAATAAAAATATTAAGTGAGATATCTATGAAAAATGCCCAGCCTTATCCCAAACACTGGAAGGTACTCAACAAATACTGGGTATGATGATTGATGACTAGTGACCTTGCTATTATTCATGCTCCGGGTTATAAAAGACAAAAGCAGAAAGTCAGACTCCCACATCATGGCCTTGCTCAGGGCCTGAAGGTCCTTTCCAAATCACTATCACATTGCCTCCCCATACATCAACTGAAAAATGCCACACCAGTCCTTCCTCAGACCATCAGTCAGTGGGGCCACCTCTTCAATTCTGCAATCTCCAAGCTCCATGATTTTTTTCTTTTATAAAAATGATATGTTCCAAATGCTTATGTCAATAAGCATTATTCAACTGTTGGGGGAAAGGGTCTAAATCAATAAATACCCAAACACTACCATTTTCTCTATCATCTCCAGACATGACAGGGGGCAGGAGGTCTTGATGTCCAAATGAAAAATAAACTGTTAGTTTGTGATGCAGGCAGGCAGGAAAAGGGGGTTTTGTTCTAGCCGTTTCATATTTGTGTCTCTGGGCTAAACAAAAGTATTGAGTGTGTTCGGTGCAATACATCGGGGGATGGTTAGTACGAACTCTAAAGGCTAAATCTCACTCCATAGCTCACTCCACAAAAGAACTTCCCAGGGACTCAGAATGTAAGTGCAGTTTGGGGTTATCACCGGTGTCACTGGGCCAACCAACCTTTTTGGTTTTAGCCCCAATTTCACAAGGTGACCTGGACTCTTCAGTGTCACAACCTGGCACAATGTCCCCAAGGGGCCACGTATTGGAAAGGCAATGTGTTACGTTGAGTGAAGGCTGACTAGTACCTTGAGTTCCACGGACGGAGATGATGGAAGACCATGCCCCTTTCCCAACTTCCAGTTGATCCTAGAACTGAGGTCTGATTGAATAGTTATCCAAACTTTGTCATCCTGTCTCCTTCACAAAGGGACTATCAGAATAGTTGCCCCAGGTTACAGGAGGTACCACCTGTGAGGGGAAGCCATGTCTTCCTCAGTGTGACCTACGTTGGGCCCTATGGGGATCAGACCTGGGGTCTGGCAGTGGCTTCCTGGTCACCTTTGCCAACTGGCTAAGAACACAGATCCTGAGAAGACACATATGAGACTTCAGGAGGCAGGAAGACAGTCAGCAAACTATGTGAGGAGCCTCTTGACTATGTCGTCACATCTCACAGTTGGAGATAATCTAATGATCCATTTCTGAGACCTATGAAGATGGACAGATGGGGGTAATTTTAGTGAAAAAAAAGTCACTTGAGGGCCCTCCAGGTCTTTTTATCTTAGGAAATTAAAACAATGACCTCAGATTTTTTTTTTAAATCTCCAAAGCCTCTACACTAAGGTACAAAATGTAAACATCTAGCCTAAATACTCAGAGAGTATAATGTGTATTTGCTCTATTATTTCAGAATGTTCAATGCATCTCTATAGAAAACAAGAAAAAGTGAAGATAGATAAAACCAAGTACAGTAAATAAGTAAGCAAGCAGCTCACAAAGTCAGTTAGACATAGAAAAATTAAGCAGAGCATGCATGTGTGGGAGAGAAGCTAGGAAGGGAAGGAAGGCCCAGGTAGACACCTAACATTCATACCTACATCAACTACTCATTGATGACCTCATTCAGGCTTCAGAGATCCTCCACTCAAGCCATGCACACAAGATCCATAGTTATTCATCAGGACTACTCTGGCCAGGCTCACCTCCCCAAAATCTCCCCAGAAAAGCAAGCATATACTGGTAGCTTTTGCCTTCTGTGCCCTCTTATTCACCTCTCAATTCTGGTTTCCATAACCACATCATCATCATCAGGAAAGCTGATATGGCAAAGACAAATAGGACCTATGACCCAGTAGAGTACAGAAGTCAGAGATGTGGTCCTTCCACCCACTTGTAACTTATTTTAAGTGCATAAACCTATCCCATGACTTTGGCTGTGAGCTTTCAGTCCCATGATCTGTGGAGAGGACACCTACTCCATGCAAAGCCCACTTAGAGGCCACCATCGAATCAAAGTAATTTCTTATCAAAGCAGGCATGGTTGGGATGACCTTGAAGAGTCGAGGCCAGGCAGTGTCGAAAGGGAGGAAAGGTGTCCATTTCTTATATGAAGTCAGAGTAGAATTAGAGCCTCAAGGAAAGATCATTTCGCTGAGAGCTAGGATATAAGTGTCCTCTTTCCAGCTCTGTCACTGAGAAGCTATGGACAAATCACTTAACCTCTCGGGAACTCAGTTTTCTTACCTGTAGAAATGAGGCGGTTAGGCTAAATTATCTCTAACATCCCTTCTGGATCTCCCATTTGGGAACATCAACTCTGCTTCCAGTCTGCACTCCACAGCTAGCACTATCCTTAGAAATGATAGTGGCATAAAGTTGCTGGTGCTTATGTGGCATAGAGACAGAACCCCTGGCTCCTATATTAGTAAGGGGAAGGAACTAAGAGTGAGGTTAGGAAAAAAATGTTCTTCCTAAAAGCTTCTTATTTTCCTAGTAGATGAGATGTCTCCCGTTTGCCTCTCCAGATCCACCCTCCATCACTCTCCACCGAGTGTTAGGTATGCCCTCCACCCTTCTCCAGCTTGCTCTGTGCCCTGGGGGGCTGTTTGGACCTACATCAAGACTCCCTTACCCTCTGGTACTCTGCTGAGTTCAGCCATTCGAAGGCCCTTAGCAAGAGATCACAAGGAGAATGAGGCTAGGATAATCCCTACCTCTCCACAAGCTCCCTATGGGGTCCTGATGCTCTGACCATGTCCCTACACCTATAGTCACAGCTCCTTTCGAGGTAGCCTCTCACACAGACTTTCTGTCCTCAGGTTCTAATAACCACTCCTTCCCTCATTCCACTAGATCTAAGGGGACTACCCCCCCCCCATTACTAGTACCTGCCCACACCTATGTAAAGAGCCCCTTCATAACCTTCCCCAGATTGCCCAACATGGCTGGGCCACCTGTTTCCTGTTGGGATCCTGACTGGTACACCTAATGAGGCCATTTTCTCCCTAGTCCCATCTTTGAATGATTGATTTACTCTGGAAATCTATGCACTGTGCAACTCACATTCCAGACTTTCTCTGTTGTAGCTGAATTCCCAGAGCTGAGTTGTCTCTTTCCTCTGTAGCCTTCTACATGCCCACCTGCAAAACTTCCTGTTTCACTAGAAAAGAAAAAGCATCACAATGGCTTTATTTATTTATTTTTTTTTTTATCACAATGGCTTTAAAACCTCAGTTCTGTGCCCAGATTCGCAGCACAGCGTTCAGGTCATTGTCTACTATGCTCTTCCACTCAACCTGCTGACACAACATCTCTCTTTGGAGGTGGCCTTGTCAACCTCACAGCAACGTCTTCCTACTCACAGCCTCACCTTGGCAACACCCACTACATCTTCCAGTGAAAAGGGTGTCAGCAGGGATCCTGGACCCCATCAAGCCCAGGTTCACCTCTGGCCAACTAGACTCAACACAAACTTAAAGGTGACCCACGTTGAATGCTTTTGTATGGTCTCTAGAGAAAAATTTTTTTTTTTTAATTTCAGCTTTCCTGAGATATAACTGACGTAAAAAACTATAGGATATTTAAAGTGTCCTTCATGGAAATTTGATGCATGTATACATTGTGAAGTGAGGGGAACCTCATCTAGTTAATTAACATATCTATCACTTCACATTTTTTTTTTATGGTGAGAACATTCAAGTTCTACTTTCTTAGCAAATTTCAATTATATGACACAGTATTGTCAACCGTCGTCCCCATGTTGCACCCTAGCTCCTCAGACCTTATTCATCTTACAGCTAAAAATCTGTACCCTTTTACCAACCTCTCCCTATCTCCCCACCTCCCAGGCCCTAGCAACCTCTCACTTTTCCACTCTCTGTTTCTATGAGTTCTATTTCTTTTTTTAAGATTCCACAGATAAGTGATACCATACACTATTTGTCTTTCTGGGTCTGGCTTGTTTCTCTTAGCATAATGCCCTCTAGGCTCATTCATGTTATTGCAAATGGCAGGATTCCCTTCAGCCTCTGGACAAATGACCCTCTTTCCCAGTCTAGGCTTCACATCTCAACTTCTTGAGATGGTTTCCTTTCAATAATAGTAGTAATAATAATAATAAAAGTTATTATTTCTTTACCAGACACTGATCTAAGCATTTGATGTACTATGTGATTCAATCTGCATACAACCCCCCTGCAGCAGGTACCTTTATCATCCCACCTCTTCCTAAAGAAGATGGCATGAAGAGGTCGAACCACAGGCCAGGATTTAGGCCATGAAGTCTGGCTTCAGAGGCTTTACTATTTTTTTGTTTTTAGCATCTTATTATATATAAAAGTAAAAAAGAATAGTCTAATTAGTTCCCATATACTCATAACCTAAATTTAACAATTATTAACTCATTGCCATATCTGCCTCATTTTTACAGTATTTTTTTTATTTTTACAGTATTTTGAAGTAAATGACAGACAGCATGACATTTTATCCATACATACAATACGCAGCTCTTAAATATGAGGGCACTGTCTTATCCACAATACCATTGTCACCTACCAAACAATAATAATAATCGCTTCACATCATCTAATGACCGATCTATATTCTCCTATATCTCCCCAACTGTTTCCACAACACATGGGACTTTTTATGAGTTTGCATGGACTGCGTTGACCTTGCCTGAATTGTTCCAATTTTAGTCCATATGCTGTACCCACCCCCATCACCGCTATGCTATCTGCTCCTTGCTGTGTCTTTTTCTTCTTCAATAGTCTTTTAAAATAAAAAAACCTTCTCTTTCACTCCAGTTCTCCTTCCATACACTTCTTGTATAAGTCTAGTGCAAAGCAGTCTTTCATGAGTAGAAACGACCAACCTTCCCAATGTAGCTACTGCCAAACTGCAGACATGACCGTATAAGAGATACACATGGAAACAACACAGCACTGCTTATGTCCACTGGGAGCGGCCCAAGAAAGGCAGGAAAGGTGGGGAGGCTCCTGAAGAGAATGATGGGGGGTCTCTCTGGGGTAAGTGGTCTCACCTGGAGGGGAGGAAACTCTCAAAATTGCTACGTGTCTTTGCCTTGGGCACCCCTATTCTGAAAACGTGTGTGTCGGGTAGAAAGGAGATACTGCATGGTTCACAGGTACAGAGAGGCACCTTTGAGAATCTAGACCCAAACCCAAAGCAGTCCTAGTGTACAGCCAAGCAGCTCAGACATTGGTCAGATGTCATCTTCGGGCACCCTCCCAAAAACCTTTAGACTTCTTCCCCATGCTGAGATGGACTGTGTGCATATTAGCGAGGAAGAGGGATCATTACTGCTGTTCCAGACCTCTCTGAGGAAGGAGGAAGATGATGAAGGGAGACATGGAGGGAGAAGAGTATACAGGTGACAGCATCATCTAATCCCCCCGCCCCGACCTCCCGCCTACAATCAGGAGCTAGACGTCCCCAGCAAAGTTCTAAATACCGAAACGTATGCCCTGCCTCTAAAGGGCTACCAGAGGAATCATATCATTTCATTCACTGATTTAAAAAAGAAAAAAAAAAAGTTTCTTACCCTCTCTCAGCCCTTTGTACTCCTCTTTGTTCTTTAAGGGCTTAATCAAAATTACCTCCTGAGTTACGCGCCCCCACCTCTGTTGCCTTAGCATCCAGTGATGACCCAGTTGCAGGATGTGTCAGGATGAGCCGTAATTATGTTTTTTGGTTGTCTCCCTGCTAGCCTCTGAGCTCCTAAAGCCAAAACTGTGACTTACTTATCTCTGGACCCTCAATCTGCAACACAGGGCCTGTCAGTCATTTGGTTGTTCAAAATGAACTGAATCCCAGCACTTCTCCCAAAACCATCTTCTGTATCTTCCTAACAGCATGAGAGTGTTTCTTTCTTTTACTTTCTATTCACTTTAAAAAAAAAAAAAAAAGGCCCAAATTGTTCCTCAGTATTTACTTGGTAATCAAAGCAACTGGAAAACAGCACACATCTCGAAAACTTGTGTCTGTATATACAGAGAATGTAAGTCTGCGTCTTATTAGAGTTTTGGATGTCAATCCCTTTATATCAAGACTCCTGAAGAGTTGGCCCAGACGTTTTTGATCCTCACTACACCAAAGTCAGCGCTTTACATATGGCACACCCTCAAGAAATCCTTGTTGAACTGACCGGATGGTGTCCATGATCCAAGCTCCCCAGAAAAGTTGATTATCTGCCAAATAAAGCTACAGTGTGTTTTAATTATGTTAAGTAGTCAACAAAGTTCAAGGGAGGAAGAAAATTACTAATCCCTCCTGGAAGTGAGTGAAGAGAAGGGTTCTCTTGCTTCCAAAATGTCCAAACATCTTGTTCTAAATACTGACATCTGTTTGCCTCCAGCTTGCCGTTCCCAGTGTTTGCCAACTGGCCAAGAATATTTGTGCTTTTCCCAGTCGTCTTCCCCCATCACACCCACATTACTTCCTTCCCAAGCTGGCAACTTCTCAAGCATTACCGGGTAAGTGCTAAGCGGGCACTAAGGGCAAATGCCCAACCCCACTGAGGAAGCCAAGCCTCTGCCTCTGCACCCTGGACGAGTGTACCATCACAGTGCCCCAGTGGCTGCCCTACTCTGCAAAGTGCCGGTCGTGCCATCCCCCCAGCCTCCGGCCCTGATGCCTTCCTCTCCTCAGCTTTATTCTCCCTGCCCTCTTAACTCACTGCCATGATGATATTAAATCCTCAATCCCAAATGCATGAGTCCTGGAGCTAGACCAGCCTCCGTTGTTTGACTGTTGACCACTCTACACTCTTCTCTCCTGGCGTCCTCACCTTGACCTGTCCTGGCTCTCTGCCTCTCCAATGCTGCTCAAATGTTCATTGAACCTTGTCTATCCTCAAGTTCTAACTCTGAGCCATCCTCAAAGTTGAGCCATGATGGAACCATCTGCAACCTCTCTCTTCACACTGCTCATGCACTCCCACTCCAAGGAAGGCTCTGCTGCCTCGTGCAGAAACGTCCTCTCACTTAAACCAACTATATTCTCCTCCCTTTATGCCCTGTGATACCCTGACTAGTTCCCGATCCTAGCTCAGGCACTGTCAAATCCAGAGTTCAATCCTCTTCTCTGCTGTATGCTTAAGTCCCATTTCATCAAGCACTTTCTAGACAACTGCATTTGAGTCACCTGCTGTCACCACACACTCAGTGTCAACTATGTTCAAATTAGCTCCTTTTCCCAATGTCTTCCTTTCTTCTGTCATGTCCCATTGTTCTAAGATACCCAGGAAGTCTGGGATGCTAAAAAAGCAAGAGAAAATAATCATCATAAAATTCAACCAGTAGAGATTTTTGTGCTTGGAAAGTGTTAACACTCACACTGGAACACAGAGGTTAAAGATGGGGATTTCTAGGTCCCCCAGAGGTTCAATTCAGGAAGTCTGGGCTGGGGTCCAGAAATTTGCATTTTAACAATGCCCCTCAAGTGATTCTGATACAAATAGTTATAACTCTAGAAAGACAGGGTCTCAGCAGTTGCATACTAGATAAAGCAGACAAGGCTTTTAAAAAAAATGTATAGATGATGGCTTTAAATAGAAGCAATAAACTGCTACAAAGTTCTGTTGCATAGGGATTTTTTTCTAAAACCATAGAGCCAAGATAAGACCACAGAAATTATCTGATCTCACTTCCTCATTTCACAAAGAAAAACTGAGTCTCAGAGGAGGTTAGTTACCTGCCCAAAACCACACAAGTCTGTGGCATAGCATTTAACACAAATGACAGAGGATGTCTTCTTCTCCATAAAAGTAAAAAAAAAAAAAAAAAAAAAAAAAAAAAAGGCACACACGAACATGCAGGCTTAAAACAGCACTTTGCAAATTTTAATGTGCAAACGAATTACACAAAGCTCTTTTTAGTATGCAGAGTCTGATTCAGCAAGACGGGGAGGGCCTGAGATCCTGCATTTCTAACAAGCTCCCAGGTGATGCTGATCCTGCTGATTCGCCATCCACCCTTCGAGTAGCAAGATCTTAGAAAGTACAATAACTGCTCTTGTGCTGTTCTAAATCAACAGTCTATTTCTTTACAACGAGCACTTGTGCCGCGGAAAACAGGGGAGCCTGGTTTCCTCAGTCGCGCAGTGTGAAGCGGGTGGACTGGCTGCATCGCTGCTTCCAGATTCAGGCCACCACACACCTATTGACGGTCTGCAGGGATGGAGCCCAGAAATAAACAGGGCTAGCACACCCCAAGCCTAGGCCCTGTCACTGATACATCCATGTTGGAAGTGTGATGGGATGATGGAAATGGGGGAGTTAAAGATGTAGCCACATACTTTTCTTAAAAACACATTTAGTAAATTAGGAGATTATTATTTCATTTTGAAAAAAAAAAAACTTTCAAATCAAAAATAAATGTCTTTGTCTGGAAGTATATCACTTTTGTATTTTGTTTGGGATTATGAAACAGAGATGAATGTAGCACCATTATTACGAACGACAGCTGGATTACCCCCAGAAGAGAACAGCATGCTGGCTCGGAGTCAGACAGCAAGCAGCAAGCAGTCAGCATGCTGTCTGACTTCAAAATTTGGCTCTAGGGCAGCCCTGGTGGCTTAGCGGTTTGGCGCCGCCTTTGGTCCAGGTCGTGATCCTGGAGACCCGGGATCGGGTCCCATGTCGGGCTTCCTACATGGAGCCTGCATCTCCCTCCGCCCATGTCTCTGCCTCTCTCTCTCTCTGTGTCTCTCAAATAAATAAATAAATAAATAAATAAATAAAATCTTTTTAAAAAAAATTTGGCTCTGTCACTTATATACCGTGGGATTTGGAGCAAATCATTTAACCTCAGTGTTCTCATCTGTAAAATGCGATTATTACAAGAATTAAGTGAATTGCTGTAGGTAAAGCACTTATATGATGCCTGACACATGGTGAGGTTCAATACAAACTGGCCATATTTCCAGAGATCCGAGTGCAGCCAACGAACCATAGTTTAGTGAATTCCTCAACCACTGGGAGCTCAACTTGCTCAGTCACAAGGCAGCATAAGCCTCTCCAAGGCTTACAGGCCTTTCTTAGAGGAAGAGACACACAGAAAGGTTATTGACTCAGTCTTTTCTATTTATCTTGGGGCAAGTCACCTGTAGGCAGTGCAGCCTATGACAAGGACATGTGTGCTCGGTTGGCCGTGTCTGGGTCCTCAGTACCCTCCTGAGCAGCCCTCACTATTGGCTTCATGGGTATGGAGTCACATAGGATCCGGTACTCAGAAGGCCCCAGGCTTAGGATTTAATGCTCTGTGGCCGCTCTCAAAATTCTTAATAATTAAAAAAAAATTTTCTTAATAATTTAAACTTTGAATCTGTGTTTGTAAGTGAAATCTGATGGGAAATGGAGCATGCGCCAGAGGACTGGGGCCTAGGCTGATACACAGACCAGCTTTCAGGGACAGGTTCTCAGCCACCCATTCCCCTATACCCTGGGGCTCTGGGCCTTGCCTGGTCTCTCCATCTCCAAGCCCTGGCACAGGCCTGAACACAAGCATGGCGGGGGGGGGGGCGGGGGGGAGTCAACGTCACATACGTACACCCACAATGACAAAACAGGTCATGGTGGCAGCCATCACTCCTCCAGGCTGGCTACACCACAGCATGCTCAGTGGACAACACTAGGAGTGAGTCTCACACGCACCTGCAATCCAGGTAGTTAGCATGTCCCTGTGCTTGCTTGCAATACCCTTGGAGATACCCCATCCACTCTAGATTGAGGCATGGGCCCATGGGAAAAAGGGAAAGGCCTGGCTCAACCTCTCTGGCCCTGGCCAGGGGGTTCACCCCGCAGCTGGCAGGACCCAGCAGTCCAAATGACAAGTGGGGAGGGGCCAGGCGTCCATGAGAGTCTGCACGTGGCTAAAAGAGCACAACTTTAAAAACACCATGACAGGTCAAGAGAAAGACCGTGGGAGATAGGAAAGGCTTTATATTTAATCACCTTTAATGGCACTTTTCCTGTTTTTGAACAAGAGGCTCTGCATTTTCGTTTTGTACTGGGCGATTACATGCTAGTCTTGATGATGAGCCTCCAGCTCCACCTCCCCCTCCTCTCATTTGGCAGATCAAGATCTCTGACCCAGGCTCTGGTAAGTGCCAATCAACCTCAAGAATGGTCCATTAAGCCGATGGAGAGAGGAAAGAAAGTGTTCCTGAAGAACCATGGCCACCTGGAAGCAAAGGGCTACTCAGGAGATGTTTGGCAACTGAGAGAATGGCAACTAGGCTGAGATGATAAAAAGCACTAAAATCACCTCCAAAAAACACTCCCCAGCACTTATGCCACTGTCCCCATGGTTCCCAAACTATGCACCAAGGCACCCAGGCACCACAGCCAATTTTACTGGCTCCGTGGGATGTTTAAATTTTTGAGGGAAATATATCAACATTTGACATACGTCAGATACGGCATGACTAGCTACTAGCAAAAGATAGTTCTCAGTCTCAACATTACGTTGTACTTCATTCCTTTCAATGACATCAGATCTTTGCGAAACTGGATTTGGGGCAGTTGCTATGATAAAAAGCAAACATAACACAACAATCAATATAGAGCAGGAAATGACAGGGGTCATATCTAATCTGATTCCAAGGTCTGAGAAGTTGTGCAGTGCCCAACAGGCACGTATGTCACAGTAGTAAGTAACCGTGGTTATTAAAGAATTAAATAAAAATGCTTTTCTCTCAATTCATGAGTATTACTTTCTCAAATGGCTACTGCATTGTTGGTACATATGCACTTGTTAAAGGTTTTGGACCTAACTACTTCATGAACAGATCTACTAAGTGTCTTGTTTGGCCTAAGGGTGTCATGGGAAAATTAGCGAGGCATGAAGGTACCATGTGCTGAGAAAGTTTGGGAACCTGTGCCCTACACAATCCCTTCTTTTTATATAATGGAAGTCTCTGCAAGGGGAGGATTATGAGGGGCATATATCCAATGGAACCAGAGCTGGAATCAACCAGGTATTAACCCACAATTGACACACTTTCTCTCACCAAAAAAAAAAAAAAAAATCAGAGGGGTGGGGCAGTGCCTGGGTGGCTCATTCGGTTGCTTAAATTAAGATTCTCTCTCTGGATCCCTGGGTGGTGCAGCGGTTTAGCGCCTGCCTTTGGCCCAGGGCGCGATCCTGGAGACCCAGGATCGAATCCCACATCTGGCTTCCGGTGCATGGAGCCTGCTTCTCCCTCTGCCTGTGTCTCTGCCTCTCTCTCTCTCTCTCTCTGTGACTATCATAAATAAATAAAAATTAAAAAAAAAAAGATTCTCTCTCTCTCTCCCTCTTTCTTTGTCCCTCCCTGCCCCCATGCTCTCTCTCAAAAATACCAAAAACAGAAACAAAAACCAACTGACACAAGTGACGTTTTCCGCATTACATTTTTAAAAGCTATTTCCAAAATTCCAACTTCAACCTACATGCTTAAAAAAACAAGACAAAAAACATCATAACTCTAGGTCTAGAGGATGGCTGGTCCAATGGAAAAGGCTGAGGAGACGTTAAATCCATAAGTAAAGGATACAAAGACAGATTATTAAAGGGAAGCTCGTTGATTTCATCGGGCTGAATCAACTTTAGTAGGAAATCCCAGAAAATTCCAACTGCAGATCAAAATTCCAACTACAGATCAAGGCCTGCAGTGTTGAGGCAGGCCATAGATAAGGCTGATACTGTTCGGCACCATGAGGAGATGTGTAACTTCCAAACTTGCAAGCTCGAGGGGGAAGAAAACAATAACCCAGAGGAGAGTCTGGGTCAAAAAACAATAAGGCCCCATCATGTTTACAGAATAAAAGCACAAAGATAAATGGGCCTCTTCAGGGTCACAGTCTGTTTTATCTGTGGCCAGAAAGAGCACCTAGCTTACCCATCAAAGTCAGTTAACTATACCCAAGGACTCAACATAAAGATGTGGCATCAGCCAAAGAAACAGAGAAAGACAGGTAGTAGCTCTGTTATCATGAACTGAAGGGGAAAGTTACATTTATGAAGACCCTCTAGGGCTAAAGGATAATGTTTTATAGGGAAATGAGATGCCCAGTGTCTCACTTTCTTAACATAGTAAGACTTCTGCAGCTGGAACTCACAACCATCTCTCCTTCTCCTACTATCCCTTCAGCTTCTATAGACACCCTGGATGCTCAGTGGATCTTTTACTGTTTTCCTTGACGGACCATCTACCATTTCACCTTCTTGGCTTTTATCTAGCTTTCTCCTCCCTGGCCCCTTTGCTGTTCCGACTCTGTGTTTGGGGTGCACTCTGACCTGGCTGCCCTCTCCGGTCTGACCGGTGGTCATTCTACAAACGTTCTATAAACGTAGAGGATTTCTTGACCTTTAAACCTTGCTTCTGTTTCCTCAGCCCCAGTTTCTCACCCTTGGCCCAGGTTCCAAGAATAATACTTGTATCTGAAGACAGAGTGGCTCTAAGCAAATGAACAGGACATGGTCCTGGAGGCTTAACATCCAGAGGAAGAAGCACTCTGACAACCGCCCTCCCCACCAGCCCTTGACCAAGCCAAATGTGGTAAAGGATAAATCAATGGAAGTTAAAACTCCCTCTAATAGGGAGGGAAAAGATCTGGTAGGGCCAGCCAAGACAAATATCTCTGGGGGAAAAGATTTGCCAAATATCCAATTTAAAGAAGTTGGAGGCTCTGAGAAAATTCAAACAAAATTTTTCTCCTTTTAAAAATCTTCTTTACAGACCAGGAGAGGAAACAAACCATGTTTAAGAGTAGTTGTTATAAATAGATTATAGCTATCCCTAAATTGTTGACTGCACTTACTAGGAAGCCCATAAATACTTGGCAAGTCCTATAAAAGTATGAACTAAGGAGACTATAACTGGCTCAGAACCTATTCCGTACAGCTCACCCAGAGATTGGCAAGGCTAGGAGTTCAGTTATTGCTGGATTTCTAATGGCTAGGAACAGATCAGCCGGTGGCAATTTATTTCAAATGTCGTATATCAAGTGCAAATACAGGGACACCCCACCCAAGTCAGTCTTTACAGGACTACTATCTTCTCAAAGTTGAGATAAGCAAAGGAGGACTTCCTCCAAAGTAGATTCTCAAAATGACTTACTTACAGAGGGGAGGAACCCCAGTAATCATCCATTTCAGCACCTTCACTTTACAGCGAAGAAACTCAAGCCCAGAGAGGTGTGGTGGCCTGCCCAAGAGCACATAGAAGGCCAGCGCAGAGCTGAGAGTAGTGCACAGGGCTCTCAACTCCAGACTGGAGACACGCGCCTACTGACATTCAAAGCAGAGCAGCCTTCCACTGCTCATATTTTGGGGGCATTCAAAATATTTTTGTGAGTCCCCCAAAATAAAATAACCATATACAAATTTCCTTTGAAGGGCAGAGCAGTATCTACAAAGCACAGCCCCGAGTACAACACTCACACGACACGCAGGGCAAGGCACAGCAAAACGTTAAACAGCTCTAAAGGAGAGGATGAAAAACAGAGGGTTAAAAGCCCTGACACTTGAAGAGATAAATTACCTCCTTTGTTCTTAACCTCCACAAAGGCTCTCCAGGACTTTGCAAGGTTCTCACCATCTAAGCTGATGTATGGGGAGATAAAATTGAATCCAACAGCCCAGAAATGGAAAAGTCCCAGAGAACAAAGCCTCAGGAGTGCACATATCAAGAGTCTTGGAAAGAATGAATAAAGCATGTACCTGGATACAGAATTATGTAAATGCATAAGAATTTAAAAGTCTTGGCATGGGGAAAAATGGCACCCACCAGTGTGCTTGACAGAGTCCTAAAGGAATTGCCCTTCTGATCTACATTAAAGAGATTTAGGGTTGGATTTCATGGTGCCACTTCTGGCATCAGGTCCTGCCAAATCCAGAGTTCTATGGTCCCAGGGCCTCTGGGAAACCTAAGGGAGCACATGATCGCATACTTGGCTATGGGTCTGCAGAAAAGACCCCATCTGAGCAGCTGCCTTGGTCCTTCTCACGGGGAAAACTAAAAGCTAAGGGGGAAATGACAAATATGCCTATTCAACACCTAGCATCAGGCTAGATAAAATAATTAGGATGGTCTGAAACACATCTCAGTCAGAGTATTACCTCTGTGAATAACAAATCAAATAAACATATCAAAATAAGCCAAGTAGAACATATTGAAAGGCTGTAAAAGTGTAGAAACTGGGTAGAGAGAAAAAATTAGATGGCCTCCTCTTGGATTCAAGAGACATGTCGGGTGGCACGGTAAGTGGGGAGGAAGAAATACTCTGGCAACAGTTTAGCACATTCCCGTGAACCCGGTACCCCTCCAGCAGTCCAACTGTCCTGGCTCAAAAGCCAGACATTACAATCAGATTCTGTGAGAATTATAGAGAATCAAATTATATAAGAAAGTCTGATGTGTGCCCTCCACTAGAAGTGATACATTACAGAATCTGTTGGAAAATGCTAAAAATCATTTCTGTTATTGATTTATGTAAAAGTTCTAGGCAAACGGAATCCAAATCCCACATAACATGCACCAAAAGAAGTAATTGTTACATTAGATGATGTGGACGTTTTAGCATTTTTACCCTTTGGGATGAGGCATTCACAGACTTCTTCAAGTTCCAAAGATTCTGAGGGCTAGTGGTTAAAGGAATGAGCTATGATATTTGCCATAACCTCACTCATTAAAGAGCTATATTCAACTAGACTATAGACAATAAACTCTTTTTTTTTTTTTTTTAGACAATAAACTCTTAAGGAAACTTTGGTTGGTTGGACCTACTGATACCGATAACCCACAAAGCTGAACTCAGAGTTAAAGTTAATGGATGCAAACCATTAACTTTACGATTAATTAAATTAATCTAGGCTAATTCTTTTAAGACTTCCAGAATTTCAGGTTATAGGGAAGGTGTACATCACCATTCTCAGGGAGACTTTATCACACATCTCACAAAGCTTCTACCGCTGAGATACAAGTTAGTTCACCGGTGGATAGTATAGCGTCAACCATCCTGGTGTACACAGGTCAGTTGACCGACAGTTCCAGTTGTGGGAAAGGGTCCTAGTCTGGCGTCTGGAGTCAGGTCCGACGTGATAAGATTGGCTGGCTGAGCACCATGCAACTCAGGGCTACCCGCTAGGGAAAGGCGTGAGAAGTCCATTCTGAGTGTCCACCAAAACTGCAGAGAAGCATCAGGATTAGGACTGAAAGGAAAACTATCCCAGAGCACCCCTCCGAGGTTCACCCAGCAGTCGGGTGAAGGACAGCAGCATTTTCTCCACTTGCTTCCAGAGGCTTCTGCAAGCTTTACAGAAATCAGTAATGGGAAAATAGGGCACAGCAGAGGAAGTTGTGCCACAGCTAATACTGCAAAGACGCGAGCTTCTCATAAGCAGCTATCTCTACCTAGCCTCAAGTTTTCCGGTTGCTTAGGAACAGTCACAACGCATGCTGGGAAAAGTGGCTTAAGCAGCCAGGTGCAGCCTCTGTGGCCATCAAGGCCAATTCTTGACCCAAGCCTGACTTTACTCGTCTCTCTGAACTTGCATTTGGCTAGAGGCCTAGGGATTTCCCCGCTTTGCACATGGTAGACACTCTCTGGGAAGGGAAAAAATTAATTTGACACAAGCAATCAATCCCACTGGAATGTTTGTGCACACTGAGCCAAGCAGAAATGGATCCTAAAGGGAGCACTTCTGGGAGGTGATGGGAATTTTAATGCTGAAAAATGATACTGTGTCAAGAACTCAGTATGATGGAAGCAGCACACACATTTGCATCCAAACCGTAAGCAGCAGCACACACATGCACACAAGCACACATATGCACATACACAGGCATGCAGACTTACCATCCTCATGGGAGAAGATGTCTGGGTATATAACTGTCCAGCCTTCGGTCATTTTCTTTATGTTTTATATTCAAAATGTTTAAAGAAGTAGAAGAATGGAGCAGTACTAAACCCCGTCACAGTAGAAAGCTCTAGTAGCTTGCAAAATGTTCCTCTGATTCCAATGTATTCCCATGGTGCCAGGCTTGGTGAAAGCACCATCATCCTTTACCCACAACCCGAGCCAAAACCCTATTGATTGTCTGAGACTTTAACACCTCTTCAACCTTAAAATCTACCACCATTACAGCCCCCATGTCATCCATCAGCTCTCTTTTAGTAGTTTCCTAACTAGAATTTTCATCTTCAATTTTGCTCCTTCCAGCACCATACTGGCCTAAGTTCTAATTTTTATTCCATCACTTCAATCCTTTATGATCTCCCACTGCTTACAGGGTAGAGTCCAAAGCCTGGAATGTGAAAATCCAAGATCTCACATGCATCTCCAGTCCCTCTCACCCTATAACCTCTAACTCTCCATGACCTTGAACAACTCTCTGCCTTTGCCTGCCCTTCTCCCTCTGCCAGGAACACCCCTCCCTCCCCACCCTGTCACTCTGGATAATGAACTCTTCTTCCAATTGCCATTCAAGCACACTTACTCTACAACCACCACCACATCTGCCTAAATAGGCTTCCCCACTCCCCAGTTTGTGTGCTTGCATTCCACTAGGATAGTCACATCATATACCTAGGATGCTTTCAGCGTGCTGCTTAAAAATGGCATGTTTCCCTCTATCAAAATGGGAGTTCTTTGATGGTCTAGAGAATGTGCGAAAAAGGAGAACGGATTCTGGGTGGAAGGAAATATAGAAAAAAGCCAACATAGCTGCCTAATTACCTAGTGCCTCCATCTGAGATGATGTAGCTGGGCTGGGTTTGCACATGCCCCAGGAAAAGGGAGATTTTGAATTGCTTTCACCATCTTCTCTATCTGACTCAAAAGAAGACAAGTTCGAGGACATGAGCTGGCAGGAAGATCAGTGAGTTCGTCCCCCACCCCATGCCTTGGCAGAGCAGCTCTGATGGAACCTTAAAGGAAGGCATTATCTAGTGTGTTGAGGTACATCTCTGATCATAGGGTTGGGATCCAAAGGAACAGACTGAGAAAGTGTAGGCTTTTCCACACAGGCCCAGAAGTCCCAGAAACTTGGGTTTTCAAAAGACTCTAAGGGCCAAAATAGTTTGAGGCCACTACTGACCACCAAGATGATTCTCCCCAAGGAAATTAGAGCCTATCTTCACCAAGCAAGGATGCTGGGTTACCCATGAGCTCTGACACCAGGTGGACTGGCTAAGCAGTCTCTAGCTGCAGAGACAAAAAGCCTCAGAAGGATGGAAAGTCCTCATAGAACCAGAGCATATATGTCCTGACACTACTTACCTCCTGGTTTCTATCCCTGCTGGCTTCTCTATGGCCCAGTTGGCTCAGAATGCTATAGATGCATTCAAGACCACGTGAATAACTCTTATCAGTCTCAGAGAGGGAAAGGGATTTACCAAGCTTATCAATAACAACACTGGTCTCCTGGCACCCAGCCCACTACTACTCTTTCTACTTGGACCTAATCATCTGGCACCATCATTTACCTGCTTTTTTTTTTTTTTTTTTTTTTTTTGCTCTGTACTTTCCTGGTCCATCTGATCTACCAGTCTCCCAGCTTCTACTACCTTCAGAGAGACCAGAGTTCCCATTTCCCTTGGTCAAAAGAGAAACACTGCTCAGAGCCACTAGGGCTTTTTGAGCCCCAGAGCCTTGGAATGGAAACATTATAAAACACAAAAGTCTTCCTGTGCTAAAAGAGATGAAAGAATTTTAGTTAAAAACAGCAAACAGATCCACCATGGAAGCAGCACAGCAACGAGCCCTGAACTGGACTTTATTTCTCTATGTATTTATTATTGATTTAAATTGATCCCGCTTACCATGGCCTTTCTATAGAACATATGTTCGTGGAAACTTAAGCTGATGCTAAAGGAATTAGCTTTATTCAGAAAAAGCAAAACTGACTAGAACTGGCCATGTTAGGGTACTGAGGAGATTAAGAAGGCAGATCCAAGCAAGCTAAGGGGACACGAGGCCCATGAAGGCCTGTAAGTCAAACGTCAGTCCTGTTTCCCAGACTGAAACACCAACCTCCGGGAAAGCAGGATGAAGCGGTGTGGCTCTGTATATAATCCACTGCCATCCTTTCGCCTCCTAGGACTTGGAGCATCTTGAAGACAGAGGCTGTACCATACTCCCCTCCGCACCACGGAACAGGAGACGACCTCAGTGCTCACTAACTGCTAGCAAGAAAAATCTACATCGTCACACCCTTGCTCGTTGATGTGCACACACACATATGCGTATAGATGGAATCCTCATGAAGACAGCTATAGAAGCTCCATGTCTAAACTTTTCTCCCCAGAGTTATTGGCTAATGCTTATTAAAACAGAGAGCGTGTGTGTTTTTTAATTTCACATGTCCTTACGTATAATTAATCTCCCTCTATTCTTGCCAGAAGCAAATATTTACCTCATGGAAATTTAGGTTAGTTACAGTAGACAAAGAGAAAGCATCAATGTTCAGCTCCTGACATCCAGGGTAGGATTCTTTCGGTATGCAGCTTGAATTCTCAAACTCCTATGAACATATCAAGATCCAGACTGGGGGAACTTAACCGTTGAGATCACCTTTTTTTTTTTTTTAAGATTTTATTTATTTACTCATGAGAGACACACACAGAGAGGCAGAGACACAGGCAGAGGGAAAAGGAGGCTCCATGCAGGGAAGGAGCCTGATACGGGACTCGATCCCTCGATTCCAGGACCCCGGGATCACGACCTGAGCCAAAGGCAGACACTCAACCACTGAGCCACCCAGGTGCCCGTGTTGAGATCACTCTAAATGAGAGGTAAAGAGTACTCAGGACGTGACATAAGAGAGATTCTTGGTATGAGGGAAGAATCAAGCATCAGAGGAACATAGGAAAATTTCAGTCGAGGAAATCAGATGCCAGGGTCTTGGCCTCCTCTTATATGCCCACCTCAATGCCCAATTGGGTTTTAGAGAGGCAGCTTCAGAAGATAATGTCTACATAAGTAGGAAGGCACCAGAGATCCTAAGACCACTTCTTTTTTTTTTTTAAAGATTTTATTTATTTATTTATTCATGAGAATACACAGAGAGGAAAGAGAGAGAGGCAGAGACACGGGCAGAGGGAGAAGCAGGCTTCAGGCAGGGAGCCTGACGTGGGACTCGATCCAGGGTCTCCAGGACCACACCCTGGGCTGCAGGCGGCGCTAAACCGCTGAGCCACCGGGCTGCCCTCTAAGACCACTTCTGAGGAAGCACTGGGCCCCTAGGAGAATGCCCACCAATCAGTCACACGCCATGATCCACATGGTGTAGAGGTTAAGGGACAAAAGCACACACTGGCCAGGGTGACTACCTACTTAGGTGAGGCAGATGCAGAGCTTCTGACTTCTCACAGTTGGCACTGAGTGAGCTGGGGAATCACCTATTACTTTATTCCCTGATGATGGTACTCAGAGGTCCTCGGAGAGTCAGGGATCAAAGGCCTGAGGTCAGATCGCTGAAGCTACCACGTTCAGGGGCTTTGACTCCATAGGCAGAGTCAGAATATGAATGTTAGTGCTGAGTAGCAACATGATACCCCCCAAAGCAGGACAGGTCTAGCAACACCTTTGCAAATACCAGTACAAGGATCCAACCAGACCAGTCATTATTTAGTGGCTTCAAGCACCATTCTCTCCCTGCCCCCACCATTAGCATCACAAGTTCATGTGTGCATCTCTACACACCCAGACCCCAATCTGATGAGAAGTGGGAGAATGGGAGAAAATTTGAGTGACTGAGAAATTTACCTGAAAAAAATAATCATCCAAAAAAAAAAAAAAAACTAATCCAGGAAGAGAAAGAAAAAAAAAAACTTAATATGCTATAAATTAGTCAAGTTGGAGTAGGGTCTCATGAGAAAGATTAGCTCTACATTAGAAAATTTAAAAGCTACATTTTCTTCACACGTTTGGGTAATAAAGAGTAATAAGGTAAACCAGGCCACACTGTCACCCATCAGAAAGAAAACCGCAGCCGTTCTGGACACTTAGATGAGCCACTCTTCCACTCTTCCACACACGCTTCTCTTCCAAAAACAAATGGAACATATCATGAAATGTTTCACTCCATCTCCGGTGCTGCCAATTTCCTACCAAACATGAAAAAATGTACAGTCCTCAAATGCAGTACGGGCTGTCACTCCCATCCAAGTCCCCCAGCTCATCTTTCAACCACACTCAAAAACCAAGGGAGAGCCCAGAGAAAGGCAACGGACAAAAACTCCTTTCATGTAGTCAGCAATTTTGTTTGCCCAAAGCATTCTCCTTCTAGTATCTCATTTTATCTCATACTATTCTTATGAGGTATATGGCAGGACAAGTATGTTTACCTCTTTCTTCAGATGAGGAAACAGAGGCCCCATCTGTAAAAAACGGACGTGTTAGCCAGCTTGGGCAAGTCACAGAGCTAATTAATGAAGGGCAGAATTGGAAACCAAGGTCTCCTGAATCACATCCTTGGATTCTTCTAACCAAACACAGACTATGGGTTTTGCACACACAACCTAAAGCACTTCCATACCTGTGGTATTGGAATTAGCTTTCACTTAAGCCCACAGAATATATGTGGCTTCTTAAAACTTTTATTATTATTATTATTATTATTATTATTAATTATTAGATTGGCTACTTGTGACTGCAAATCTGGCTCCTACATCACTTCAAGGCACAAGCAAAAGAGGCGAATGCCCTGGTCCATTTATTTAAATGTCACTAACAAAGCGTCCTTAAACATTACATAGAAAGTTACCCTTCAGAGGACAGGAACTGGCTGTCCTCCCTCTCTTCTGAGGATAAAAGCAGAAAACCGTCCTGAACCCACAGTTGTCCTACAGTCACCTTTGAAAAGGATCAAATAATGGGTGACCCTTCTTGCTACTCTTTGGACAAAATAATGTCCCAGATCAAACACTGGTCCACAGAAAGGCTGGGTTATAAATGTCCATCATTAGGAGAATGGTTAAATAAAACATGGCACATCCATACAACAGAATGTAGCACAACTCTTAAAACAAATGAGGTAGAGTTACAGGTACTGACATGGAAAAATGTCCATGATTATAAAGTGATAAAAGCAAGTCGCAAAATAACAGGCATAGCACAATTTTCCTTTTTGTTGAATACAATAAGAAAGCAAGCTATGCATTTGTATAAACACGTACTTGTATGTGCAACAGGACTATATGTCTGCGGAATTTATCTTAGCATCAGTGAGGAAGAGGGAGAAAGAGCATTCACTCTTGACCACAGAAACTGTACTTTTCTTTCGCATGACTATTTTTGGCAGCACGTGTCAATGCCTTTACCCCTCCCAACAACCAACAGATCCTGTCTTCCTATGTTATCCCCATACAAAGGTTAGTTGGCTTATGAATGTCTTGTATTTCATACATTTATAGGAACTGGGGGAAATGGCTGCATTTAGGAAAAAGCCTACCACCTCCCAATACGTTTTTCACCTTAATTTAATGATCAAAAGACAAACCATGGATCAAAGGAGAGAGTGCCCTTAGGAACAAGACCACAAGGAAATAATCTCGAATTAACAGACAGGGGTTCTCTCTGGGTGATGGGATTACAGTGGCGTTTCTATCCTTTACAGGCATCGTATTTTCCAAATACTCTACGGTGAGCCAGCATTACTTTCATAATAGGAAATTAACTTTAGGATAAAAAAACAAAATGTTCTATTAAAGTATACCAAAAATCAAATCTCTCTAAATGAAACCTTACTTGCCATTTATTATTTATTTAATTATCTTTTAGCTGATAGACAATAAGCACTATTAAATGAGTCAATGAATGAGTGAAACTACCTTTCTGATTGATCTCCAATTAGCCATCTTTTCCTATATCAGTCCCCACAACTCAACAGGACCATAAACTCTTCAGAAACAAGGACAAAAAAAAAAAAAAAAAAAAGAAAGAAAAAGAAAAGAAAAGAAACAAGGACCATTTGCTCTCTGTCTCTAGGAGCACCCTTAATATCTAGCATGATACTGATGCTATGATCATCTAGCATGATGCCCATGGCATACACTCACTTAATACTGATTAGTTAATCCAGTTGTGTGATTTTTCTCTGACCCCCCCCCCAAAAAAAAAGAATCACTGGACCCAATCACATTTTAAAAGTCTTTGTTCAAGTACAATTTTTTGTATGCATAAAATTGCACTCATTTTCTCTGAAATTTCAAAAACAGATCACACCTTTGATCAAGAAACAGAACACTACCCGTACTCGCAAAATGTCCCTTCAATTAACAGTTCTTTTTTCTCCTTACTTTTACTACCAAACTTCTGGAACAGTGGTCTGTCTTCATTTTCACCACCTCTTCATCTGTTTCAGCCTCAGCACCCCCTCTTCCAGGAGTCCCACACCCATCCAGCGGAGGCTGCTGATCCTTCCATACTTTCAATACGCACTCCTCTTTATGGCACTTACTATGCTACACCGTGATCGTTTATGTGTCAGCCAATCCCACTAGACTGTTACCCTCCTGTGGGAAAGATTATTTCCCACTTGTTTGTGTACTCCCAGTGCCTGGGAGTAGGTATTAGGTGCACTTAGTAGGTGCACAGCTGGCATTTGACACTTGAAAGAATGAGTCCACTCAGTGAGATCTGATAGTCTGCTAAAATTGATCAGTGCTTTGTCTAGTTTTCATCAAAACTAATAATGATATTTATCTGTCAAAACTCAGTGGTTGGGATCCAAAAAATGGCGAAAATTATACTCCTCCAATATTTGGTTAAGCATTCTCTTCATATCCAAGTATCTGAGCACGTTATGTGACAATGCTCGGGGATACAGAAAAGAGACTTAACATCTAGCACCCACCCTCCAAATTAAAGCTGCGACATTACTCCCAATGGCACCCTGTCCTTCCATGGCCATACACCCAACATGGAGTCCTGCCAATCTTTTTCCCCAACTGCTTCTGGAGCCACTCCTCCCCCTCCTCACAACCTCCTTTCCAGGACAGTAAAAAGTCAGAGACAGAAATCCCCCAGGAGACTCCAGACTCCTCCTCCCAGCCCCCTTTTGTCACATCCAATTAACCATCTGCCAGTCTCCCAGGCCTCCTCCTAGGCCCACTGTCCAGCTGCCAACTCAATACTGTCTCCCCACCCCCATAGATGCCCATTGTCCCTCGCTGCGGGGTAAGAGCGTAAAAGGCGGGGATTTTAGCTACATTCCCAGTCCCTGCCTGCCATGCCCTGGAATAACTATAATTACAAGCTTAAAAATTCCATCCTTATCTATCTCTGCACTGTTAGGGAAGGGAGGGGAAAAAGAAGCTACTGAAGAATCATAATTTTCATCATTCAGAAAATAAAAAGGTTCATCTAGCTAGTAAAATGATTATAATAGATGTGTAATAGAGTCATGCAATTATATTCTATTATTATAATGTAATCCCCTTTCTATTACTATTTATAATATGTACGTAACTATCATAATATACACTGTATCTCTAAACATCAAGCAATTCTGAGAGGTAAGGATGTTTTTTACCCATTTTACAGATGAAGAAGTGGAAGCTTAGAGAGGCTGTATAACTTACACAAGGCCACACCTGTCAATTCCTGTTCTAAGACTAAGATTCTGGGACTGAGCCATACCTAAGGGAACTCCCACCTCCTCCTAGCCTAGGGACTCTACATCCAGTCCCATATGGCCCACCTTATGGTAACGGCAGCCCCTGGATTCCTACTCCCCCTCGCCCTGGAAGGCCACATAAGACCCTTCACTTGATGACACTCTTGGGTTTGTCCCTAAAATGAGAGCCAGAGGAAGTGCTTTGGGGCCAAAGGATGGGTGTGCTCATTGGCATCTTCCCTATTGTGTGAAGGGTCCCTCCTCACGGAGAAGAACGTACAAGGGGCTCTCCCATAATCCCTCCTCTGCTTCCTCTTTCTTCAAGGACCTTCTAGAGACATTAAGGAAACTGGAAATTCAAGAGTACCTTCCATTCCTGACAGAAATAGCGCCTGATGGCCAGGCATGGACCCCTCCTCAGGAAGCTGCCTGACATCTTCTTGCATGGGTCTACCCCCCTCTCTCCTCCCCTCGCTCACCCTCCACCCCAGAGACTAGCCTCTCTGCCTCAGGCTCTGTAGGAGATAATTCTGCAGACCCGACCACAGGCTGAAGAAAATCCCACCTCCGCTTGCAAAAGGAAGCCACCAGCACTTCTAAAGAGATTGCTAATTTGGGATCTCCCAGCCGGCTCCCCAGCTTCTCTGCCCAAGGGCCTCCTAGGGCCATACCACCCCAGTTCATCCATTTCACAGCTGCCCTCAGCTTCAGTGACCCTCCCCAAGCACACCACCGACAGCCCCTGGACTTCCGACTAGAGGATGCTCTCTCCACTGGGGCTGTTGGTCACCCATGTTGCACCCTCAGCCAAGGTCCTTTTCCAGCCAGCTGCTTTACTAAGGTCTGCCTACGCCACCTCCCCCTCTGGTGCCAAGGCTCACCCCTCTGCCGACCTTGAGATCCACCCCTCCAGGCCCATCCAGGACCTTCCTCCATCCATTGCTTCTCTCTTTCCTAAATATTCGCTCTCTTCCTCATGCCTACCTTCTTCCTCCTCCCCATCCCTAGGTATTCACATATCTTCCCTACCTAAAAAAAGCCTCCCCTCAACTGCTACCCATCTCCAACTACCTCACTATTTTTAACCTTCCCTTCACAGCCAAACCTTTCCAAAGAGTCATCTATATGCACTCCCACCACTTCCTCCCATCCACTCACTCCCATTCCCCTTGCAATTTGAATTCCACCTCCCCTATATGATTGAAACTTATTTCAAAGGTTACCGATGATCCCCCAATTTCCAGAACCAAGGCTGCGTGCTCAATCTCCATCTCCCTCCACCTCTCTGCAGCATTTTTCTCCAAGCACTCCTCTCCCTTGGTTCTCCTCCAGCCCTTTGCTGTAGGCTTGAGCCTACAGCCCTGTCCTTGGCCCTCTGCCCTTAAGTCTGTATATGCTTTTCATTTATTATCTCATCTATTCTGATAGCTCCAGCCACAACTTCTTACAGATATCTCCCAGATCTGTATTTCCAGCTCTGGCCTCCCTCCAAAGCTCCAGATTCCCTTCCTTACCCGCCTACGGAACCAACACCTCCCCTAGCTCTTTCACTGACACCTGAAATGCAACATGTCCCAAAGTAAACTCCCAAATCCTCCCTCTCCTCCTGCCTCCCTATAGCTGCTCCTCCTCTTCCTAACTCCTGCTTTTCATTTAAGGTACCTCCGTCCTCCCAGTCACCAGGCTGTAGGATTTGGAGTAATCCTTGATTGCTGCCTCTTTCTTGATGCCTGTATATCCAAGTTGCCCAGTCCCATAGACACTATGTCCAAGAGGTCCCTCACATCCACCCCCTCCTCTCCATTCCCACTGTGGCATCTCAAGTTCAGACCTGCCTAACCTATCACAGTGGTCTCCTAATCCAGCACTGGCCAACAGTGCCTCTCCCATTCCAATCGACCCTCCATAGGGCTACGAGATTTCTCTTCCTGCTCATGTCACCACCCTATCCAGAAATTTTTAGTGGCTCCCAGAAGAAAACTGCAGATAAAGACCAAACTCCTTGGCCTGTCATTCAAAGCCCTTTATGATGGGGAAGCCCAGTAAATGTTTGATAAATGTAGCAATCAATCAACCTGGTCTCCACCCCCTTCTAAGTTTTATCTCTCATTGATCCTCCACCTGCATCCTCTGAGTCCTATCAACTGGACCCCTTAAAGGCCCAAATATGCCATGGGTCCTCATAAGTCCCTCTAACACTGTTCCAACCTGGGAACACGCTATCTGTCCTCCCCATCTAGATCCTACCCCTCCCTCCTTCAAGCCTCAGCTCGGCTGGAGAAGTAGCCACTTCCTTGAGAGCACAGCTCGTCTGCCACTTTCCACTCTCCTACCTGTTTGTCCCTTGCATCCATGTTTTCTAGCTAATGTCCAGTTAATTCCCTTCTAATAACGCTCTGGGCAGAAGGGGAGGAGACAAAGCTAATTCTCCAACAGTTTCTTCTTTACTCCCTTGAATTAATTCTCCTGTCCTCCCAGCTGATTCTTTCTGTTCCTTCACTCCTCAGTAGACACGATTTCAAGGAGCTCTATTGATCCAACAGCCCTGTGGCCGTCAATCATTTCCTAGTTATTTTGCTGCCAGTCATTCACACACAAAGGAGTGGCAGGAGGAATCTGAACCGCATGCAGACAAGAAGGAGCAGGAAAGGACTGATTCGCTGCACCCACCTGAGGCTTGGCAGAAGCAAGAACTCCATTCTCACTGGGCTCCTCCAGAAGGCACAGGGCCATGTGCCAGGGTCCTGGAGGGCTGGCGGTGGTGGTGGGGGGGGGGGTTGACATCTTTACACTTCTGTGGAGGGGGGAGAGAACAGGAGTGTCCTGACCTGTTGTAAGAAGGGTGCTGCAACCAGTCTCTTTGGGAAACCAAACTGGGAAGCACTGTTTTCTTCCTGGACTGAAAAGGTCCCATAGAGTTCAGATTAAATAAAGTCATGCTTGCCAGAAGAGGCACTTACGGTAATAGAATGCTCGATTTAGAAGGAACCATCTACATGTATTTGGATAGAACTCTACAACTTATAAAGACCTTTCACATACAGTATCTACCTTGAGTCTCTCAGCAGTCCTATGCAGGAAGAGGAGAGGGGGCTATTACCCTCATCTTATACAGATGTTAAAGTCACTTGCCCAAGTCATTCAGAGAAGTAGGGTGTGAAGGGGAGCGTTCACCTCCCGCTCTCTTGCCTGACCTTCTCAGCCTCCTTCACAGGCTTTACCTTTCTTTCCCACTCCTTATAACCAAGTGCTCCCTGAAGGGGCATATTTATATCTATTTCCCTTCCTGCTCTATATTCTTTCTTGTAATGATTTTATACACTCCCCTAGTACAGTACACAGCTGCAGCAGGTACCTCGTAAATATCTGTCAAACAAATGATTGAATGAAAGAACAAAAGACAGCGAAAGCCCAAGCCTAGCCTTCTGATTTCACAACTCCATCACTCACCTCTCTGGCACCCTCTCCCACCCCATGGCAAAAGTCCCACATAACCCCCCTCCTGGAGATGCCCCAGCCTCTGTGTAAACATTTTCACTTAATAATTAAACCAAAAGGAACAACAGGGGCAGCTAGGAGGTCTTGCCCTACCACTGTGTGTCAGAAATGGCTAGATGCTCTTTTACACGTTTTTCCTATTTAATCTTCCCAACCTGTGAAATAAGCATGCTTAGTCCCATTTTTGCAAAAGACTGAACGTGAGAGAGAGATTAAGCAATGTACCCAAGATTCCACTCCTTTGTTAGTGCCAGGCTATCTGCTCCAAAGCCCACGATCTTCTGGCTATACCAGGGTTTCTCAATCTCAGCACTACAGGCACTTGGGAGCTGAAAAGTCTTTATTATCCTGTGCATTATAAGATACCAGGCAGTACACTAGACCTTGACCCACTAGATGCCAAGTTGTGACAATCAAAAAACCGTCTCCAGGGGATCCCTGGGTGGCTCAGAGGTTTTCCGCCTGCCTTTGGCCCAAGGCGCGATCCTGGAGTCCTGGGATCGAGTCCCGCGTCGGGCTCCTGGCATGGAGCCTGCTTCTCCCTCTGCCTGTGTCTCTGCCTCTCTCTCTCTCTCTATGTCTATCATAAATAAATTAAAAAATAAACCTTAAAAAAAAAAACGTCTCCAGATACTGCGAAACGTTCCCCGGGGGACAATATGGCCCCCAGTTGAGAACCATCACTGGACTATATCATATGCCTACCTCCAGGAGCAGAAAGAAGTTTGTCAAGTAAAAGTGTTAATTCTCCAACATCTGAGAAGGACCCCTTGTTTCATCTGTTCTAATGTTTTACTGATATTTACAGTCAGGGAAGTATTTATCACTTCTCATCTCATTTCTTTCTACAGCTTCAGTTTATTCCAACACCTCTTCCATTCCCCCAAAAGATTATCAAAAAGAACTGGATGGAATGTGCCAATCACCAAGTTACTGACAACTGGCAGCACAGGATGAAGCAAAACCTCCCAAATCTTATGGTGTGTTTAGAAATCATTGATATGTTCTAAAATATATTAATGTAGAAACAGAATGTATAAATACAATATTAGGAATGTTAACAGCATTCCGTCTCTAGAACAACAAAGTCCTCTCAATACTCCCCAAGAAGTTCCTAGAAAATGATGTGACCCAAAGTCCAACTCATGATGGGTGGAAGTAAAAGAGAATCAAAAAGGAACAATAAACATTGAATTAAGCATCATTCGGGATCATCAAGCATGTGTCAAAATGAGATGTTTTCCTTTGATGCAAAAGAACCCCTCCCCTTCAGTGCCTGGCATTGCACTGATGGAGCGGTGATATTTACTCAAAGAATTGAACACAATAGGTGTTATTCCAAAATAACATCTTCTTGATGATCTGGACATGATGATATCCAGTTCCTCTGTCCAGGTGGGATGAGGTTATCATCTGAGAGAAAGGTTTAAAGAATCGTATAATGAATACCAATACACCACCACCTAGATTCAACAACTGCTTATATTTTACCATGTTTGTTTTACCTATGTTAGGAGGAGGTGATTTGTTTTTGTTTTTGTTTCTGATGAATCGCAAGCTTTTTAAAAGATTTTTTTCCTTGCCTGCAAAGAACAAGTAACTTCAGTAGGGGAGACAAGCCTTAAATGTATGAAAGAGCTAAAAATGAAACAATACCACTAATGAAGTGAGAAAATGAGCATAAACAAGTGAGTATTTTTAAGAATTCAGAGAACACCGTTGGTCCTGTGAGCTGTCTTCACAGAAGAAGGGGGGTGCTCAAGTCTTTGAAGAATGAGTTGGATTTGGAGAGTAGGGGTACAGGGGTGGATGATGCCCTTGGGAAGTGAGAAGAGCAGCCTGGCTGCAGCTGAGCTATGAAGTATGGACTTGACCCTGAAGACACTAGGGAGTTACTGCAGGTTCATAAACCAGGCAGCAATGGGATCAAAGTAGTGCCATCTGCCTGCAGGTGCCAATCTGGAGTGGAGGTGAGAAAGCACATTCCAAGGGACAAGAAAGGAGGCCATGGGCAGCATAACAGGTTCCGGACTAGGGCAGAGACTGTCGACAAACAACAAGGGCTGATGATGAAAGATAATCCAACAGGAATGATTTCAGGAGAAAAACTCCTCACAGACAATACCAGGTTTTAATTATCATGACTGGGAGAGGGGAGATGCCTCTTACAGAATTAAGGAAGACGGGAGAAGGAGCTAGTGTGGGAAGTTGGAAAGACATACCGAGTTGAGTCTGAGGCTGGCTAAAGTCCAAGAGGCAGCAAAGACTCCAGTTGAAACTGTCTGGACTCACAGGACCAAAGCTCACCAGCAAGATAGAGGCAGGAGATATTTCCACATCAATCTCTTTTCCCTTATCCTCCTAATTGTTTTTTTTTTTCTTTTCAGTCTCAAAAGAGGAGTTTTCTCCTCTGCTCACCAAAATGAAGCTCTTTATATTTGTTAAGGAACCTACTTTTGTCTCACCTCTGCAGTTATCCAACTCAACAAGTAACGTAGCGTCTTTAGTGTTCCCTGTCTATAAGCTTTCTCTCTTCTACCTACAAACCGATTCTGACTCCCTGGCAAAAAAAAAAAAAAAAGCAAACAAACAAAACAAAACCCCTCCTTTTCTTGCTAACATTCCTTCTGACTGGCACCCAACCTCTTTTTCCTTTCACTGATAAACGGTGCAAGTAAGGGGTTCCTACCCACAACCCCAAATCCCTACTCTGATGGCCTTTTCTGATCCTGCGCTCCCAAGAGCTCGCAGCGGCCCTGTTTTCATCACATTCAGTGAGCACTCTTCTTGTCCAACCTGTCTGCAGCCTGTCTTCACATCAGAACCCGTGCAGACTCCCTGGGGTCTCCAGGATCAAGTCTTCTCTGTTGCCACATTACAAATAAGGGTCCCCCCACCCCACCCCGAATTCTAACTTTAGTCCTTCCCCTCCTTCCTCCACTCCTTCCCTCTGACAGCCAAAGCTTCAGCTGCATCTAGCCTTGACCCAGAAGGCTGCCAAGTCCACATCACCAGTCTGAATCTCTTGCCTATGCTTCTTAGTTTCATTTTTCCCACCAAAAAAAAAAAAAAAAAGCTTCACCTGGCTGTCCAGTTTACCACTCCCAAAGCCAACCTTATTACCTGCCCTGCAAACCGGTCTCCAATCAGACGCTTTCAGTTGACACACTGTTAGTCCTCTGCACTCTCAACCCAGCTACTTCCCTTTCCTCATGGCCTTACTTTTCTTCTCTCCCCGATTGCCAGTTTGTCAACAAAATCCCACATTTCTGCCTTTGGAAATGTCTCTCAGAGCTGTCCCTGACTCCCAATCCTTTTTTGCCACCAACCTAGACCAAACCCCCTCCCACTCAGCTCTGAATCACTGTCCTTTCTCTCTGGATTCTTTCCTTTTTTTCTCCACTTCATCAATCATATTACCCCCAGATTAACCTTTCCAAATACCACTTTCATCAGGATGTGTCCTTGCTCAAGAGCCTAAAATGACTCCCTACTGGCTCTGAATCAAACCCAAATCTTCTCTTGGGCTTCCCAGACTCTCCCTATCTGGTCCTGCCCCACTAGCTATCTCTATGTCCCCTTCCTCCCTAACCTACCCCTTATATTTGATCAGCCCAGGAACCTCACTGTCAATGCTCCAAACCCCTGTGTGCCTTTTGCCCAAGCGGTTCCTCCCACTCTCCAGCCCCTTCAAGGACTACCTCTGACTCTACTCCATCTATAGTTCTGTCAACTTTTTCTCTTATAGAACCATAATGCTTACCAATTGATTAATCTCCAAGTGAGCAATAATTGTCAAACCTCCTTCCAAAGTTTTCCCAGGTCAAAGACCACTTTGAATATTTCTTTTCTATTCCACAGCACCCTGGACAGCAGAAGGCTCCTAGTAGGAGCTGGAAAGTCCTTGTTGGTTTTCTATTCCAATTGGTTTCTTTTCCCAGTTCCTATATTTCGCCTCCTCTACATCATAAAAATGATTGATAAAACTACTATCGAGGCTTAGAACAGAGAATTCCTAGGACGACAGTATGGAACCCACCAATTTATAAGAATAGTGGGCTGGGTGTGTGTGTACGCGCACACACAGCCCACTAACACACACCCAGCCCACTACTCTTATAAATTGGTATAATCGCAGACACGTGATTTAGGGAATCAGCTTAATCAGCTGGTGAAGAGAAGCGAAATACCAAAACAATCAAGGGGCTCAAATGACAGAATTATTTGAAACATGCCTAATTAGAAGCACAAGGGGCCAGGGTTTTGTCAAAGCAATCACCAGTTCGTCCTTACATATGCAAAATTTTCCACCAGGATGTAAGGGGTAACTTTAGTGCTAGGGACTTTGAAAACGTGTTTGAAGTTTTCTCGGTTGTTCATTTGAAGAAAGGTATAATCTGTCTGGCCCACCAGGTTCAGCGCTGTTCCACGAAGATGGAGAATGAGAAGGGAAAAAGTCACAAAACATGGCCTTATTCCAGGCTTAAGAATCCTCAGCATCAGCCCAGGCTACAAACTAGAGGGGGTAAGGTCAGAAAGCAGAGCCTGGAGGACCCAGTTGGGGGATGGGAGGGAGGCAGCCCTAGACCTTGCCCCTGGCAGCATACACCCCCCCACCTGCAACTTGTTACAGGTCATCAGTCATTTCCAGCCTTATCCACTGAAAATTTAACCTTTCTCTGATTCTAAGTGCACATCAGACCTACCCTCTCTCCCCCCCCTCCAAAAAAAAGGCTACCCAAGAAGGAAGGAGAATATCCTCAATAGGCGTCCCACAGGAGACAGACCCCAGTCTGTTATTTATTCTGTGTTTTAAGCCAGGGCTAGAAACTGTAAGCCACACGTTGTGTTTTGAAAGGCCCTGGGAAAAGTAACACATCGGACCATTATAGGCCATTAGCACCATTAACACTGTGTGAAATTATCAGGCCTCCAGAAACTGAACTCAGCTCCAAGGGCCTGGGACAGAGAATGGACAAGAACTAGTATTTAGATGGGTGGGAAGGGGAAGGAGGAGTGGTTGCCAAGAGGTGAAAGTGGGGTCCGGATAGTGAAGGTGAGAAGGCTCACACTCCAAGGGTTTCCCCCCCCTCCCTTAGAGCTAAGAGAGACTTTGGCCAGAGATGGGAGGCAGCAGAGGAGGAAGGGGGGGCTGAAGGGGAGCGCATGTCAGGGGAGACCTCCTGATGAGTGTTTCTGGTTAACATTAGGCCACGGAACCTTTCTCCTAGATGCCAGGTTATAAACTTAGGTCAGGTGCCTCTGTGGAATCCATGCTCTGGGTCCTGGGCAGTGTGTGTGTGAGTGAGTGAGTGAGTGAGCGCATGAGATAGAGACTGATGGAGGGGGTGAGGAGCGGACAGGGATGCGTGTAGAGAATGCAGGTTCGGGAAGAGGAAGGAGACAGAGAGAGAGAGAGAGAGGCAAGGCTGAGCCCTGGCAGGCAGGAGAGGATAACAGAGCCTTCCTCTGCTTTCTCCAGGCCCTGGCATCCGCTCCTGCCCTCCAGTTCTTCCCTCTTCAGACCAACCAGAAAAGGACCATATGGACCAATCAAGTCTGGACTTTTAAAGCCACAAGTCTACCCCACAAAGCACCCCACCCTCTTCCCTAGAGATGACCTCTAGGGCGAGGCGATGAGGTTAGGAAACAGATGGATGTGCAGAGCCTTCGGAGCGAACCTGCCCCCTGACCCCGCCAGTCCACGTCCTCCACCCCAACTCAGGGGGGCGGGGGGCAGATGCGCCGCGGCCCCATAACTTATCGGGACTCCTTGGGACAAAGATTCCAGACAAAATGGTTGCAGACGTGGGAGACGGGGCACGGGCGGGCGGCAGCCCCAGGTCAGCGGGAGGTGGGGAGTCGCCGGCCACAGGTGGTGGGCGCTGAGGGGGGTCGGGATGCGGACGCGCCCTGGGCGCGGGGAACCCCGGACCCGGGGCGGGGCGGGGCGGGGCGCGGCGGGGGAGGGGGCAGGGCCCGCAGACAGCTGCAGGCACCGATCCGGAGACTCCGAATGCCACAGGCCAGCGAGGAGCCAGTGGGTGTGTAAGAGGAGGACGCTAACTCACACTTCCAGGAAGGAGTGATGCTCGTGGAAAGCTCATCCGTTCCCAGAACCGGGGGAGAGGAGGACCCGGAGGAGGGCGGAGGCGCCCACCGCCCTGGAGCCCCGTCCGCCTCGCGAGTGGGAGGCGCCCCCGGCCCCCCCCGGCCCCCCGGCCCCCCCACCCGGCACCACCGTCCGCGTCCGCCCCCCTCGGTGCCCGCCAGCGCCCCGGGCGCACTGGGGGAGCCGGCGCAGGGCGCAGCGCGCAGGGCGCAGGGCGGGGGGGCCGCGTCGCCCCATCCGCGCGCTCCGGGACCCGCTCCCGCGAGTGGGCTGAGCGGCCCCGCGCGCCCCCAGACCCGGCCGCCGCGCCGGGCCCCGGGTCCCCGCAACTCCAGCCCGCCCCGCGCGCCCCGGCTGCAGCCCTCGGTCCCCAAACTTGCCCGGCGCGCGGCGTCCCGGGCAGCAGCTGCAGCCCCGCGCCCCCCTCGAGCCCCGCGCGCCCCCCGTGCGCCCCCCTCGCGCCCCGCGCGCCCCCCGCGCCCCGCCCGCTTACCTGTCCGGAAGAAGGCGTCCACGTCCGAGTCGGCGGCTCCTCCTTCCTCCGCGGCCCCCTCCGGGGGGTTCATGGCTGGGGGCGTCGGCGGGCGGCGCGGCCCGGGCGGGGGCGGGGGCGGGGGCGGGGGCGGCCTGGCTCAGGCGGAGGCGGCGGCGCGCGGCGGGCGGGGGGCGCCTGGCCCGGGCCCCCCCATGGCCCCTGCCCGCGGGCGCTGGCGGCTGCTGTCCGCGGGGCCGCTCCGGGCGCCCGCTCTCCCCGCAGCGCCGGGGGCTCCGCTCCGCGCCCGGCCGCCCGTCTCTATTGTTCGGCCCCGCTCCGCTCCGCTCTTTATTTTCCCTCCTCCCGCCCGCCCTCCCCGAGCCTACCCCCTCCCGCGCCCGCTCGCCGCCTCCCTCGCCGCTCGCTCCCTCCCTCCCTCCCTCCCTCCCGCGCTCCCGCGCTCGCTCGCTCGCTCGCTCTCGGGCTCCCCCTCTGGCTCCCGCCGCCGCCGCCGCCGCCGCCCCGGCTCCTCCCCCGGCCGCGGCTCCCCGAGTCGCCGCCAACAATGACCCGCGCGCGCACCCCGCGGAGCGAGCCCCGGGGCGGGAGCCGCGGTCGCGCACTGCGCTAGGGGAGAAGCCCGCGCGGCTGCGGGCGCCCCACGTCCCCACCCCCGCCCGCCCCGGCCCGGCCCGGCCCAGGTGTGCGCGCCCCCCGCTCGGCCCGCCCCGCCCCGCCCCGCCCCGCCCCGCCCCGCCGCACTGTCCCCGCTCGGTCCTGACAAAGCCTCCCCTCCCGAGCCTCCCCCCTTCCCACCATCGCGCCTCAGTTCCTCCCCTTTTCAGCCCGTCCTTCCCTCGGGCCCCCCTTGAGCGCCCCTTTAGACATCCCTGCCCGCCTCCGTGACTCTTTGTCCCGCTCGTCCCTCTTGCGGTGTCTCCCTGCCCATCTCTCCCTCCCACGGCCGCTCTCTTCTGTCGCCCGTTTTGTCTCTGTCCTGTCTCGGGACTTGGCCCGCATCTCTGAGCTCCCCTTGGACAGCTGTCAAAACTCCCTAATCCCCGAGGGGGCCTTCTCCGGGGTTTTGTTCCTTTCCCTCGTGTGAATGGAGAGATCCAGTTGGCCGGGGAGAAAGGAGGTGTTGCAGCAAGCTGAATTTCAATTAAAGCGGGGGACAGGGGCTAGGGTGGAATGGGGCTGACAGCAAAAAAGAAAGCAGATGCTGTATGGGGTAATTAATGCAGTGATTGTATTGTGCCAATTGGTTTTTAAGCAATAATTAAACAATAATTAGCCAGGATTCTGTTTATAGTTCTGGTGACTGCAGAGCCTACAAAACAGAGGCTCTTTAGACCTAAGTACTTAATGTGGTGTGGGGAGGTGTTGCTGCGGCCTCATCCAGGCAGATGGAGAGGCTGTGGGCCCGACCTAATGTGTTAAAACACACCTAATAGCAAAACCAGGCCCTAAAGTGCATGGCCTGCTACCCACCAACCAGAATCTCCTGGATCTATTTATCTCTAGCAACCTACTTGGTTCCGCTTCTCTCTGGATCAAAGTATACCTGGCGCCTTTCTGGATCTACAAACTGGGTACCTCTAAGAACAAATAGAGTGAATTAAGTGAGTTTTTAGTGAACCCTTTCTAGCTCCCCATACTCATCACTTTCTTTATTCTCCCCCGCCACCACCACCACCACCTTTTCTTTCTTTTCTTTTTTTTTTTTTAACCTCACCAAAAATATAAATACAAGTACAGTTGCCCATCTCCAGTCCTGGGTACGTCTATCAGGTTCCATTTCTTAAAAATTAATAGTGACTCTGAGATCACAAGTTCAGTGCCATGATCTAATGCATCTGGCCCTGGTATCTTGAATTGCCTTAAAGCACCAGACACGCACTTGTCTACCACCTTCACTGGCAATGAAAGTACCTCTCATTTGTCTTTTCTAAATTTTGTGTCCCCTTAACCCCATGCATTAAAGCCTGGCCTATACTCCCTCGCACACATGATGACAGGACTGTTATCAACAGCCACCATTGTGCAGATTGAGAATCAGAAGCCTGGCAAGAGTATTAGCTGATCCCAAATTCAGAAGAAATGTTAAGTGTTTAGAGGAAGGTTCATATCAAAGCCTCAATAAATGTGGACAAGAATGGGTGGAAACCTTATATGATGCCAATTTTTATTAAAATTGTAAATGTTTGTAACTATATTATTATCAAAGATTTCAGAGCAAATGATATTATCAGAGATCAAGATTGACATTTCAATTCATCAGATGGACTAATAATTCAGAGTTTTTGCATTTAATAAGGTAGTTACAAAATATATGACGCAAAACTGATAGGGCTATAAGGAGCAATAGACAAATTCATAATTATCATCAGACACTTTAATATCTGTCTCAATAATTGATAGAATAAGGAGACAGATCATCAGTAAGAATATGAACACTGCAATCAACCAATTTAACCTGACATTTGTAGAATACTCCACTCAATAACAGTGTATACACATTTTCTTCAAGTTCACAGGTAACATGTAACAAGATAAACCATACGGTAAGCCATAAAACAAGTCTCAAACAAGTTTAAAAGAACACCAGGCAAAATGGCATGCAAATTATACCTCAATTGTTTGGGTTTTTTTTTTTTAATCGTATAAAATATATTTTATGAGCACAATAAAATTAGAAATCAATGAGAAATATATGGGAAATACCCTCAAATATTTGGAAACTAACATACTTCTAAATGATCCATGTTCAACTAAGAACTTAAAAGGAATACTAGAAAGAATTTTAAAGTGAATAAAAATGAACACATCATATAAGAACCTGTGGGAAACACCTAAAACAGTATTTAGAAGGAAATTTAGAGTACTAAATTGTCTACGATGAAAAGAAAGGTCTCAAACCAATGATCTGCTGTCCTACCTTAAGAGCAAATGAAACCCAAAGCATAAGAACAGATTTTTAAAAGAGCAGAAAGCAATGAAATAGATAACTGAAAAACAAAGGAGAAAAATCAATGAAACCAGAAGTGGGTTCTTTGAAAAGATCAATAAAATTGATAAACCTCTAGTCAGACTGAAATAAAGAAACAAGAAAGAAGAATCAAATTACTAGTAGCAGGAATGAGCAAAGTGACATCACTACAGATAATGGAGATGTAAAAAGAATAAAAGGGAATATTATGAACAACTTGTGCCAATAAATTCAACAACTTACATAAAATGGACACATTCCATAAGACACAAACTACTAAAGCTTACCCAAGAAGAAACAGATTACTTAAATAGCCATATATCTTTTAAAGAAATTAAACCTGTAGGTTAAAAGTTTCCCATAAAGAAAATTCAAGACCCACGGGTCTTCGCTGGTGAATTCTATGAAACATTTAAAGAAGAAAGAATACCAATCCAACTTTTTTCCAGAAACGTGGAGAAGAGGAACTGTTCCCCAACTGTCTCCATGAGGCCAACATTACACTTATACCAAAACTGTACAAAGACCAGTGAAGAAAAGAAAAGAAAAACAAAAACAAACAAAAACAAACAAAACTGTAGACCACTATCCTTCATGAACACAGATGCAAAATTTTTTTTTTCAGATGCAAAATTTCAGATGAAACTTTACCAAATTAGGTGCCTGGGTGGCTCAGTCAGTTAAGGGTCTTTGGCTCGGGTCATGATCCTGGGGGCCTGGAATTGGACCTCTCACTGGGCTCTCTGCTCAGCAGAAAGCTTGCTTCTCCCTCTCTCTCTGCCTGCTGCTCTCCCTGCTTGTGTTCGTTCTCTCTCTTGATCTCTCTCTGTCAAATAAAATCCTTTAAAAAAAAAGAAATTTTAACAAATTAAATCCAACAATATATTAAAAGGATAATACAGGGGCACCTGGGTAACTCAGTCAGTTAAGTGTCTGACTCTTTGGTTTTGGTTCAGGTCATGATCTCAGGGTTGTGAGATCAAGCCCTGCATTAGGCTCCACACTGGGCTTAAAGTCTGATTAAGATTCTCTCTCCTTCTCCCTTTGCCCCTCCTCTCCCAAAATAAATAAATTATGAAAAGGATAATACATCAAAACCAAGTAGGTTTTCTCAAGGATACAAGGTTGGTTTGACATTTGAAAATTTATTGATGGAGGCTCCTGAGTGGCTTTCCGTTCATGTCGTAATCCCAGAGTTCTGGGATCGAGCCCTGCATTAGGTTCTCTGTTCAGCGGGCAGCTTGCTTCTCCCTCTCCTGCTCCTCCTTTTTGTGCTTTCTCTTTCTCTGCCACATAAATAAATACGAATCTTAACAAAAAAATTTACCTATGTAATTTACCGTATATAAAGGGTTTGAACTGTGCCCCCCCCCCGAAAGATAAATTGAAATCTTAATCCTCAGTACCTATGAATATGACCTACTTTGGAAATAAGGTCTTTACAGATGTAATCAATAATGAATAAGGTCATTACAGTAGGTCCTAATCCACTATGGCTGGTGTCCTTATAAGAGAAAAACTCATTGTGAAGACAGAGACATATAGGGAAAACAGCATGTGACAACAGAGGCAGGGGTTGGAATGATGCAGCTGCACGCCAAGGAGTGCCAAGAACTGATGATCAGCACCAGACGCTAGAAAGAAGCAAGGAAGATTATACCCAGTTTCAGAGGGAGGATGGCCCTCCTGATGCCTTGATTTTGGAGCTCTAGCCTCCAGAACTGTGACTAAATAAATTTCTATTTTTTTTAAGCCACCTAGTCTGTGGCACTTTGTTACAGCAGCTCTAGAAAATTAATATACCATATTTGGGACACCTGGGTGGCTCAGCAGTTGAATGTCTGCCTTTGACTCAGGGCATGATCTTGGGGTCCTGGGATAAAGGCCTGCATCCAGCTCCCCACAGGGAGCCTGCTTCTCCCTCTGCCTATGCCTCTGCCTCTGTCTGTGTGTCTCTTGTGAATAAATAAATAAAAATCTTTAAGAAAAAAAAGAAAATTAATATACCATATTAAAAAATAAAAAACGTATGATCATCTCAGTAGATGCATGAAAAAGCATTTGATAAAATACAATATTCATTTCTGATCAAAGTTCTCAGCAAACTAGGAAAAGACAGAACTTCCTCAACTTAATAAAGGGCATCTACCAAAAAAAAACCCTATAGCTAATACCATACTTAATAGTGAAAGATTGCTTTTCCTCTAAGATCATCCCCTAAGGATGTCCATACGGACTCCTATTTAACATTGCACTGGATGTTCTAACTAGTACGATAAGGCAAGAAAAGGAAATTAAAGACACACAAATGAGACAGTAAGAGGTAGACCTGTGTTTATAGACAACATGATTAACTATTTAGAAAATTCCACGAACTCTATCAAAATACCTCTGGAACTAATAATGTATTTAGCAAGATTTCAGAATCTAAGACCAATATAAAAAAATAAATTGCATTTCTCTACACTAGCAACGAAGGTTTAGAAATCGAAATTTTAAAAATCAGTACTTAAATTAGCTTAGAAAATGTTAAATATGAAGGCTAAATCTGACTAAAGATATGCAAGACCGATTATAAACTACAATACATTGCTGAAATAAATTAAAGATTTAAATAAATGGAGAGATAGACTGTGTCATGGGTCAGAAGACTCAAAATGCTTAAGACATCAATTTTCTCCAAATTGATCTGTAGATTCATTGCAATCCCAATTAAGATCCCAGAAGGGTTTGGGGGGTGGTGGTGGTAGATATTGACAAGCTGATTCAATGCAAAGAAACTAGGAAAGCCAGAACAACTGAGAACTTACACTACCCAACTTCAATACTCACTATAACATTGCAGTAACCAAGACAATGTGATTTTGGCATAAAGATAGAAAAATAGATGAATGGAATAGAATGGAGTCCAGAAACAAACCCACACCCTTATGTTCAACTGATTTTCTACAAAGATCAAAGGGAATTTGGTGTAGTAAGAATAGTCTTTACAATGGTGCCTGAACAACTGAAAACCTCTGTTCCTTTCTGTGACTGCTATAACAAATTCCACAAACGTACTGCCTTAAAATAACACGTATTTTACTATCTTACAGTTGTGGATGTCAAAGGTCCAAAACAGGTCTCATTGGGCTAAAATCAAGGTATTATCAGGGATTCCCATTCTTTCTAGAAATTCTAGGAGAGAATCTGTGTCCTTGCTTTTCCCATCTTCTAGAAGCCTTTTTTCGGCTTGTGTGTCCCTCCCTCAAAATCAGCTATACAGGCCAAGTCCATTCTACACTGCCATCTCTCTGATTCTCTTTCAGTCCCCCTCTCCCACTTTTAAGGCCTGCTCAGATAAATCTAGAATAATTTCCCTATTTCAAGGTCATCTGAATTGGCAACCTGAATTCCCATTTGCCATGTAACATAACGTATCCACAAGTTCTGGGGACCAGGACATAGATATCTTTGGAGGAAGGGTATTATTCTGGCTACATAATATCCACATGCAAAAAGAAAATGAACTTAGATCAGTATCTCACACAATATACAAAATACTAACTCAAAATGGATCATAGACCTAAATGTAAAACTTAAAGCTATAAAATTTCTAGAAGACATTGAAGAAAATCTTTGTGACATCAGGGTAGGCAAAGATTTCTTTGATATGGCCACCTAAGGCATAATTTCTAAGAGAAAAAATATATATAAACTTGACTTCATCAAAATTAAGAAGTTCTGCTCTTTAAAAGATATTATTAAGATAATTAAAAGACAAGCCACTGAGAGAAAATATTTGAAAATCAACTACCTGATGAAGGACTATATCCAGAATATATAAAGAACTCTCCAACTTTCAAAATAAGAAAACAAACAACCCAATATTTAAATAGTGGGCAAAAAAAGGACTATATCCAGAATTTATAAAGAACTCTCAAACTTTCAAAATAAGAAAATAAACCAACAAAAAAACCAAAAAACAACAACAACAACAAAAAATAAGAAAACAATCAACCCAATATTTAAATAGTGGGCAAAACATTTGAATAGAATCCTACCAAAATAAATAAATAAATAAAAATAAAAAAATAAAAAAAAGGACCCTACCTTAGCAGATATATGGATGGCAAATAAATACTTGAGAAAATACTCAACATCATTGGTTGTTAGGGAAATGCAGATTTAAACCACAATGATTTAGGACAATCTGTTAAAATGTTTAAAATTAAAAAGACTTGCTCATCTCAAATGTTGGTGAAAACATGAAACAACTGGAACTCTCCTGCACTGCTGGTGGGAATGTAAAACGGTGCGACCACATCAGAAAATAGTTTGACAGTTTATTGGTTAAACATGTACCTGCCATATGACTCAGTTATTTTTGATATTTATCCAAGAGAAATAAAAGGATATATTCATGCAAGGACTTGAACACAAATGCTCATAACAGCTTTATTTGTAATAGCCAAAAACTGGAAGCAATCCAAAAATCCATCAACAAGTGATAGGATAAACAAATTACTGTATATACACATGATGGACTACTACTCGGTAATAAAAAGGAATGAATTATTTCTATACCAACAATACATGGATGAAACTCAAAAGTAATTATGCTGAGTGAAAGAAGTCAGACCAAAAAAAAGTACATCCTAAATTATTCCATTTATATAAAGTTCTAGGAAATGGAAAGTGATCTATGCTTGCAGAACACAGCTCAGTGGTTGGAGATGACCAGAGAGGCAGACTGAGAGAGGACCAGCAGGAGGGTGGGACGATAAACAGGAACAATGAAACTTTTGGAGGTGATGGATATGTTCTTGATTGTGGAGATGGTTGTCTAGGTGTGTACTCATGTCAAAACTGATCAAATTGTGCACTTTAAATACATCTAATTCATCACATGTCAAACATACCTCAATAAAGCTATTTTTAAAACTATTAATTTTTGTTAAAAAGAATGTGGTAAAACTCTATGTGCTTACAAGGAAATAGCAGTTATCATGTGGGGATTATACGGGGTTTTCATGGTCTCAAAACATAGACATTATATTCAAACGTTTAAAATTTCATAACATGATTCTTTACAATGAGAAGAAAAAGAATGAGAAGACCCGAGGAGTCTTTCTTATGTGGAGCACAAGATTGTCAGGGCGGAGGGAGGAAGAGAGATGTTCAGGTACAAGCATTTAGAAAAAACTCCATCTTGACAGACACTCCTTTCTCTTCACTCCTTTTTGAAGATTTAGGGAGGAAAGGAAGAGAATGAGAAAAGATGGAAGAAATGTTTAGGGAGGTAGATGTGCCCAGAAGACTGGACAGGGGAGTCTGGAGTCTATAGCAACAATCTAGGAGCAGGTGGTAAGCATGTGACGGGTGTGGCTGTAGGACTTGAAGCAGGTGGCTGTGGAGGTCAACAAGAAGGACAGAGCAATAGCACGTGCTGAAGGCTTATATGTGGAGTAGGGAAGACGTGGGCAGGAAAGGGGAAGTGATGGGAAACAGGAGTCCAGGACACCTCTGGCCACTGGCCACTGAAAGAGTCGAGGCACAACTAACAGAAGAAAAGGAAAATCTAGGAGACAAAGCAAACTGGCGGAAAACAGGAAAGTGATTAAATAAGATATTATTTAATCTAACCTCTCAGTTCACTGATGGGAAAACTGTAAACGGGAGAGTAAAGTGACTTACCCAAAGTCACACGGCAGACCGCAGAACTCATGAGTCCTGGGCCAGTTTTCCAGGCTGCTTCCCTCCTGGAACACAAAACACATTTCCTCCTACCTGAAGGGTCTGAGGGGTGACGGGCATCCAGGTGGTAACGTCCCGCCAAAATGAGAACTGTCCGCGCAGAGCCTGGGATGCCTGGGGAGCTGGAAATATTGATTAAGGAGCCAGGAGTTGGCTGAAGCAGCAACGGCAAATGAGATAAAAGGTTTTCTATCCATTTCCATTAACTTTCCCTCTTTAGACTTATTATCCACTTACATGCCCTGCTTTCTACTCAAATCAAATTTGCCTTGGAACCAGCACCTCTTCCCGACTTTTCTGACTTCATTATCCCGGTGTCACAGACTGGAACCCTGGGAGACCTGCTTGGCTCCTCTGCGTCCTCCACTTCCTGCATCCTTGCTGTCACTAAGCCAAAGTTTTCCTTTGAAATGGCATCCATTGCCTCCTTTCCCTGCAACACCAGCCCAGCCCAGCCCAGCCCTTGGCCCTGCAGACTTGGGTTTCTAGGACAGCCTGCCAACTGGCTTCCCCAGGCAAGGGGGCACGTACAGCCGATGCCGGAGAGAAACAAAGATAAGTCACAGGAGCACGTTGGCCCTGGGGACAGGAGACAAGACGGTGCCGGGAGGCCAACAGGTCCAGGGAGTCAGGTGCCGCCGAGAAGCGAGGGGCAGCCAGGATGGGGGCATGGAGGCCGCAGCCGGCCAGTGTAGGCCACAGACCGTGGGGGCCGGCACCGGGCCGCAGACAGGACGGGGGCCCAGCGTGCGGTGCGGGGAATGGAGGCAGCAGAGCTGGATCATCTGTCCCCGAAGTTTGGGCAGGGAAGAGAGACAGTATAGTTCAACAGGATGATCAGGTTTCCAAGGGTTCGTCTCATTCGCATTTTCAAAATGGAGCCAGCTCTGCGGCCTTGAAAGACAGCTGAGCTGAGAGAAACCGAGGGAGACAAAAAAACCCTGGAGGGGGGAAAACTATCTGGGAGTCCCTCCGAAACTGGAAGGGCGGGTGGCCTTCCCTGTCGCAGTGATGAGCCAGCATCCTGAGGGTGGCCTGCATAGAGGAAGCTGCTGGAAGATATTTGGGCCTCAAATCTTGATTCCCAGCCCTCAGACCGTACTGCACAGGAAATTTCTAACACAAAGCTGCTTCCTTTGTCACACTATTTTCTGTTTAAGCATAGGAAGTAATCTGTCCTTCTCTTTTTAACAATTCCAAGGGGACGCCAAAACATCCCTGCTCTTGGCCTTGCTTGATACACGGTTGTGACAGAAGCAGAGTCCTTCCTGACCTCTACTCTTCACCTTTCCGGCTGCAACCGCAGCAAATCCCCTCTCATCCTGTCTTCGGAGGGCAGCCCGTGATGGCTGGAAAACCTGCCCGGATGAGGAAATCTGCAGCAGGTGAGGTAATACGGTTTCCTCCAGATCCCGAGAGAGCTGTCCTCGTAGACTGCACGCCCCCAGTACCTGCCGGCCTCGCCCAGCCTGCAAGGGTGGGGACACTCAAAAAGCTTAAAGGACACACGAGCACACCTGGATTTCCACTGACTTTGTAAGAGGAAGACCTCTTTGGTCATCTCGAAGATTCAGTCAGGCCCAAGGAAGCCAGAAGGAATTCTGCGGCCAATAAACTGAAGCGCATCTTAAGCTACCCAAGAAAAGTCACATGAACCTAAGCAGTCACCAGACACATGATCCAGGTAGCCGCGGGAGCTTCTCTGTGTCACTAAGTGGACTCAGTAAAGAGTAAAGTTTCCTCTCTGATGCCATCTCCAGAGGCTAGGAGGATCTGCCAAGCATCCCTCGGGGATGTGTCTGGTAGCGAAGTGACAAGAAAGAAATCAAGATGCGGAAAGGAAAGAGAAATGGGTGAAGGTGAAAAAGGAATAGAGCGAAAAAAAAAAGGAATAGAAACAAAAGTGGAAGAGAGACGGTGATAAGAAGACAAGAGGGGTGGAGACGGACATAGAGCAAGGGAGAGAATCTCTTCCTGCTGTTCACCTAGAGCAAGATCTCATAAATAAAGTTTTATTGAAATACAGCCATGCCCATTCATTTAATTAGCGTCTATGGCTGCTTTTGTGCTGTAACAGCAGAGGTGAGGGGTTGTGGCGAAGACCATATGGCCTGCGAAGTGGGGAACATTCACTATCTGGTCCTTTACGAAAGGAGTTTTGCTGACTCCTGACTTCGAGTAATAAATAATGCCACGATTTCCTCTAATACCAGTAAACTCTCATGGTTCTTCAAACGCTCTTAATGCTTCCAGTTACCTTCAGGAGCACCTGGGTGGCTCAGCCGGTTAAGTGCCCGCCTTCGGCTCAGGTCATGATCCCAGGGTCATAGGATGGAGCATCACATCAGGCTCCCTGCTCAGTGGGGAGTCTGCTTCTCCTCTGGCCTCCCTCCCCACTCACATTCTCTCTCTTGCTCGCTCACTCTCTCTTTCAAATAAATAAATTGAATATTTTTAAAAAATTACCTTCAAGGGGCAGCTGGGTGGCTCAGCGGTTTAGTGCCGCCTTTGGCCCAGGGTGTGACCCTGGAGACCCAGGATCGAGTCCCACATCGGTCTCCCTGCATGGAGCCTGCTTCTCCTTCTGCCTCTCTCTCTCCCCCCTCTCTCTCTCTCTCTCCCTCTCTCTGCCTCTCATGAATAAATAAATAAAATCTTTAAAAAAAATTACCTTCAAAAACTATTATGCTGAAAAAAACAAAGGCTGGAGGCAAGCAATGGGAAAATCATTCAGAGCTACAGCTTAGAGAGTGACCAAAGCAAATTGCACCAAGATACAAAAGAAATTGCAAAGCTGAAAAATAAATCTTACTCTCAAGACAATTATGGATGGGAAATGTGTGTGTGTGTATAAAAAACAATTTGAGCATTGCTAAATACTAATTATAAGCCTATATACAGAAATATGTATCTGTACTTCCACATCTCTATATACACGTTTTTTCCCTAATATTTAGCAGTACACAACTCACAATCGTTTCATGGTGAAAAGGTTGATATAGTATGGTACCGAAGGGAATTAAAGGAGTTGATCAATAGAATACAGGAATAATAATAATAATAATAATAATAATAATATAAAATTGAAATATGGATAACAAGTGAATTTAGGGAAAGAAAAGTTTAAGCGTTTCCATTATCATCTTCTTATATGACATGAAGGTACAAGCTTGAAAGTGGTGTTTTTCTATCTCTATCCAAGGTGCTTGGTAACATGAGACTGAGGAGGACGAAGGCTGGGAATAAAGGATGAATGCCACCTCACGGAATGTGAAACAGGGTCATCTAGGCTGTTCTGGACCTTCTGCAGAGAGATTAAAGAGCCAGATATAAGACCCATGTGTCTTGCATTTGGCTCATATTTTTCCAATCTTACCTTCTTCCGATTACTCCTTACCGTACCTTCCAAAGCTATCTTGGTCTATCTTGTCCCGTCTACATACACACTCATGCTCCATCTCATGCACAAGATTCTACTTTTCATTCTCACTTATCCAGAAGTCCCTGCCCTGTCCCCATCCCTAACTTTCTGCTCAAAGGCACAGACACTTCTGATTACCTACCCCAAATCCATGTCTCCTCACTAAGAGAACTGCCATATTATTCAGAAGAGCAATGTGCCCAGCTAAAATGCTCACTGGCCCCAGCTCCTTTGTAGCTAGAGGTGGCCATGTAACCCATTTCTTGTCATGAGACACAGCTCAGAGTCACCTCGGGAGATGGGGGAAGTGTTTGCCCTTTTCATATAGACCTCCCCTTTCTGACAAACATTATAGGGTCTCATTCATTTGGGGAATATAAAAAAATAGTGAAAGGGAATAAAGGGGAAAGGAGAAAAAATGAGTGGGAAATATCAGAGAGGGAGACAGAACATGAGAGACTCCCGACTCTGGGAAACGAACTAGGGGTAGTGGAAGGGGAGGAGGTGACTGGGTGACAGGCACTGAGAGGGGCACTTGATGGGATGAGCACTGGGTGTTATTCTATATGTTGGCAAATTGAACACCAATAAAAAATAAATTTATTAAAAAAAAAAGACCTCCCCTTTCTCTCCCACATGTCTTTCTCCTTCTCTGTTCTCCTTTTCTTCCTTCCTTCCTTCTTCTTTCTCCTACCTGGTCTACGAACAGGAGGCCGGAGGTAAAGCAGCCATCTTGGGGTCAGGAGGCAACAAAACCACAAGCTAAGGATGGTGGAGCAGAAGGAGAAAAGGAGCCTGAGACACTGAAGCCACCTGGGAGCTAATGCATAGTCTTGGACTTCTTGCTATGTGAGAATAATATGCCTCCATTTAGTTAAAGCCCTATAGTCAGGTTTATGTGATGAGTAGCTTAATGCAACTATTTGTCATACTCTTCCTTCGACCTGGAAAGTTGCTTTCTCCTAACCTCATAGGCAGTTTTTGACGTCCCTTTCTTCAAAGCCCACCTTAAGGGGATTCCTGGGTGGCGCAGTGGTTTGGCGCTTGCCCTTGGCTCAGGGCGCGATCCTGGAGACCTGGGATTGAATCCCACATCGGGCTGCCGGTGCATGGAGCCTGCTTCTCCCTCTGCCTGTGTCTCTGCCTCTCTCTCTCTCTGTGACTATCATAAATAAAAAAAAAAAGCCCACCTTAAATCCCACCTCCTTTTGGAAGACATTCTATGACATCTCAAAATTGATCTCCCAGTCTCTCATAGTCACATAGGGCACAACTGAAATCATTAAAATAGCATGCATGTATCAAGCCTGCTTCATGTCATAAATATTTATGCATGTTTATTCACACACACCCCTGCTAGGTTGAGAGCTGCTAAAGGCAAGGATCCTATTTCACTCATTTTGAATGCCCTGTAGCATCCAGCACATTGCCCAGAGCAATCACTCAATAAAGGATTGTTTACTTTGATTGAAGAAATGCTCCTTCCTTCCCAAGTGTGTATTATGGATCAATTTAAAGCACCTGGTTTCTATGTAGATAGGGTGAGAAAGTTACCAAATGGGAAAAGACTTTAGAAATCCTAGCTGTATTTTCACCATGTTTTGACAGTTTTGAAACTGTGCAGCCTATTGCTGACTGATGTCCCAGATGTATAAACTAAGTTCAAAAGGAGGGACAGAGAGGAGATGATATTTTAAGCAAGACTGGCCCTATATACCATCAAAATAGCATGCCGCTTTCGCCAAACGCAACTTCAAATCCATGTCTCCTGAAGGTAGACTCCTATCCATAGAAGTTCATCTAATGTATCGCATTCTAATTCCAGTTACACTTCTATCGCTTATTTAATATCTTTTGTTTGACAAAAATTTCTTGAGCATCTACTAAAAATTTCTTGAACATCTACTTGTGCCAAGCTAGAGTGACCCATCATCCCAGTTTGCCTATGACAAAGGGGTTTCCTGAGGTGCAGGACCTTTTAGTGCTAAAACCAGAGAGTCCCAGGCAAACCAAATTGGTTGGCTTCTCAAAAAGCTCTATGTTTGATACCAGATATAAAAGAGTAAAAAAGACAGATACGGTCCCCACCCATATGGACCTCTACAATCTAGTAGGTTTTTCTTTAGGGGTATGGGGGGGTCCCAGTAATCACAACTAGGTTTGCACCCTTTTACTATACTTTCAAGTCATTCATGTCAGATTCTATTACACAGTAATCAAGTCCACCCGACACTTCCAGGTGCTAACACACAAATCTCTCAGCACAGCTGGCTGTCCATGTGGAAGGAAGCCGAAGGACTTTGGAATAGGAGAGTAAGCAGAAGTTCAGTTCATGAATGTGGTCATTGTTCTGCCGGCTGTGAATTCCAACCAACTTTAATCACAGCCTGAGCCAGTTGTCTGTTGTTCTTGGATCAGCAGGCATACTCTATCTTCAGGTTCTCAGCCCTCTTTGTGACACTAATTTTGACCTATTGGGTGGAACAGTGCCTTCTTTGGAAAGGACCAGGAGATCTGAACCTTTCCCTAGGGGAATGCGGAAGTAATTTGACTGTGGAAGTAATCTGACATGTGGCGTCTGCTGATGTGGCCATCACAGCTAGCTGAGACACAACCTTTTTTCCATCATTGTTCCATATAAGTATTCCTCCTGCAGCAGGATAGATTAAAGAGAAAAACTCTTCCACTCTTGGGTCAAGGGTATATGGGTGACCTAGTTTACCTCATAGAATGTCAACCCTTCTTCCAGATTGGGAGTATGAGTTTAACAATCTGATGGTCCTATCCTCCACACTCACCACCCACCCAATAAGGCTGAAAGTCCTGGTTCCTCCACTCCAAGAATCAGTAGAATACTTCGGACTTTATGGAGGACTTTTCCCCTTTAATCCCCAAAACTTATTTCTGCTTGGCTTTAATAACAACCACCAATTGGTTTTCTGCAATTGGCTAGACACCATGGTAGGTATTTTATATCCGTTATCCTATTTACACTCGACTAGACATTGTTACTCAAGTAGACATTGTTGTTCCCACTTCCAGATGAGGCGCAGAAAGGTTAGGGAACTTTCCCCGGGTCACATATTATAAATGGACAGAGTAGAGTTTAAATCCTACTCTGTCAGACTCTTCTAAGAGTTGGTTTGATGACCCGAAAAGGAACAGATTTTGTATGTTTGAAGATAAGTGTGAGAAGGGCTTCAGGAAGAGAAGCAATTTTGCGTATGGTGATTTCTAAATCTTACTTGGGGAGGGGGTGGGTAGGACAGGGAACACTACAAATGAGGGAGGAAAGCTGGACAAAAGCCCTGGTCTACTGCTCTGCATTAGATCAAATGTAAACTTAGTTTATAACTATATATGAGTTTGTGCTTTGAAGCAATAAGGAATTAATTTAAAAACTGCCTAAGACGGTTTTTTTAAGGGAGTTTTTTTTTTTTTTTCAACAAACAAAACTAAAACGCTTAATTTCATTTCCATGGAACTTGTTATGGCAGAGATTCTCTAAGTGGCCTAGAATTACCCTTTGGAAAGATACAGATCAGAAGTGAGGGAGGCCTCCTAGGCAGTTTTCTCATTGAGGCACAGCCCTGAGGATCTCAGGGCCTGATTACATCACTACCCATACTATCCATCAATGCCATGATGGGATGGTACAGGGATCCCAGAATGAGCATTTATAAATGAGGAAAGTGATGCCTAGAGTCATTTATCCCTAGTGTCTTGCAAACCACCTGATTCATAGCAGGTGCTCTATAATTTTATTGAATAAATGAACAAATAAATAAGCTAAGTAATTTTTCAGAAGGTCACACAGCAGGGACAGAACTCCAATGTTCTAAATCTTAACTCCATCCTTGATCTATTTACATCATCCTCTAGGCGAGCCTGGCCAACTTTAAAGTGGATATTTGGATGTCGGAATGAATAGGGCACTGTGCCTGATTTGAGCAGTATCAAAAATTTAATTAGAGATGCAGAAAAGAAAGAATTGGTGAAGACCTCCTGTTATCCAGACGCCAGGACCATTCGGTGTGGTTGGTTTGATTTCTAATGAGCATCTGCTCCCCCTCACCAATCCCTTTACACTTTCACACAATGCACAGTTCACATTACAAAGTCAACAGTTCTTTATCATCTGTGTGGTCATTCACCCTGTTGTTGTCTCTCCCTGGTAACTGTTTAATCTGGCTTCCCCACCACATTTCTTGGCTGTCTGCTCCCTCCTGCCCCGTCAGTCAGGTTGTACTCAGGGAATGGAAGGCATAGAAAGCATTTCAAAGTCAATCATAACTGATTAGGTATTGATCTACTGCTCTGGATTAGCTCCATGCCCTGTATACATACACAGCATAGGCCGGTTGAACAACCATGCGCGGATTGGAGAACCTTCTAAGATTGGTACTCAATTCTCCATTGTCTGTGATGATAGAGGGCCAAGGAGTGTGGATGCACAAAAGATACATTTTTAAAAATCAAGGTATAATTTACACTTGTTCTGGCTATACATTTTAATGAGGTTTAAGGTATAATAAACCTGCGCAGCCATCACCATAATTGAGACAAAGGGCAATTGCAGCATCCCAAAACATTCTCTTGTGCCCCATCTCATTTAATCATTCCCTACCTTGGCCCCAGGCAACCAACAATCTGCTTTCTGTCACTGTAGATCAAATTGGTCTTTTCTAGGGTTTTCATATAAATGGAGTCATAGAGTATGCACTCACCAAAGTTATTTTTACTTGACTTTGGAATAGCTTCTCTGATTTCCTTCCTAGTGATGTCTGGTTCAGGCTGATATTAAAATGAGTTCATGTTCCCTACACCCACAGTGATTTGACAAGGTGGGCAGAGCTAGGACTTGGAAGAAATCTGAGAGGTAAGAAGCGGAGGTGGATGAGAATATAATTGGCAATGAGAAGAATGTTGGCTCTTCACAGCATTGGTAGACTGTGACAAAGAGCGTGTGCCCACTCTGTGCCCTGAACCTATTTTCAATGTCACTCAATACGGCTTCTCCTACACCTAACTGCCTAGGAATTTTGTGCTCTTTGCCTTGAATGGGCACTTTATTTGGAAACTCCAGACTCCAGCCAGCCCCTCTCAGCCATGGAGTCATTGCACCCTCTGGTGTAAACCGGGGGATGTGTCACCCCTGTGGCCTGAGGCATTCCCACCTCTGCAGCCATCTATCACCCACTTCAGCCCTCCCCCATCCCAAGCAAGAATCCAAGAGCAGGAAAGTGTCAGACTCCTTTAGCTGCTGTTAGGTTTATGGGTCAGAGGCCGAGCTTGTGAATAACTGAACATAGAGGAATACCAAGAGAGTAACATCTTGAGAGAAGATAGGAACAGAAGAAAGGAAACCCCAGAGAAGACAGACATGAAAGCTTGACATGAAAGATGAAGAGGTGAAGGACAGAGGCACAGCCCGAAAAACAAAGCAGGAAGCAATAGAGGGATGGATTTTTTTTTCCATCTAAGAGAAATCATAAAAATTCACTCCTCTGTCCAAAACAAATAGATTCGGACCCAGACTACGAGAATCCTCAAAAAGTGGATTTTAACATGGAAATGCTGATAAATCTTTTAAACAACCTATACACCCCCCCAGGTATTGCTGGACCGGCTTAATCCCTTTAAACCTCCAATAACTTCAACTATGGTGT